>NC_056730.1:566777420-567067420 GCF_019279795.1 Protopterus annectens
TATATATATATATATGTGTGTATATATATTTGTGTGTGTGTGTGTGTGTGTGTGTGTGTGTGTATATATTTGTGTGTGTATGTGTGTGTGTGTGTGTGTGTGTGTGTGTGTGTGTATCATTGGAATGTTTACTGCTTCCACATTGTACATTCTCTATGGTAGACAGACTGTTCTGCATGATATGTTAGTGATGTCATCCTGACATCTTACAGCTGAAATGGCTTGCTGGCTATGTTGTGCAGGGTCCTGGGTTTGAGACTTGCAAGTGCTGGTTATTGTGTTGCTAGGCAGATCTGTTCAGCTGTGGAGGAGGGGATGATGTCAATAATTACAAGAGGTACTTATTTTGGGCCCCTTCACACCCATTAACACTGCCTTTCGTCAGATGTTTTGCAGTGAGAGGTTCAGAGTGTGTATCCAATGTGCAAAAGCAATACACATTTTTATATATATATATATATATATATATATATGTATATATAGTTATATATATTTGCATATACATGTATATATGTGTGTGTGTGTATATATATATATATATATATATATATATATATATATATATATATATATATATATATATATATATTTATTTATTTGGGCCACTTCACCCCCATACAACGCCTTTGATCAGATGTTTTGCAGTGAGAGGTTCAGAGTGTGTATCCAATGTGCAAACGCAATATATCTATATAAATATATATATATATATATATATATATATATATATATATATATATATATATATATATATATATATATATATATATATATATATATATACATTTATATATATATATATATATATATATATATATATATATATATATATATATACACACACATACATACATCTACATATGTAAATACATTTTCTCTACTGTTGAATGACTGTGCTGCATGATATGTTTTAGAAAACATCAAATTTATTTACATCTCAAATGGTTTAGTGGTAAATCACTTTGGCTATAGTCTGCAGGGTCCTGGGTTTGAGAATTGCAAGGACTGATTAGATTGCTGTTGGGCAAAACAGGGGCTGTTGGAGACAGTCATTAAGGCACTTTAAAGCAGTTGTAAGCAGGTTTGCGTGGAGCTAAATGACACTTACATGAGCTCAGTTCCGCTTATGGCTGCTTAAACCTGAGCTAATTTCAAATAAAGAAAAAGGGAGATAGAGTGATGTGCAGGATGGGTGTAGGAAAGGACCATAGCAGCAGCTGCTTTCAATCTGGGCAAGTTAGAATTTGGGGCCTCACACCCCACAGGAAGGTGTGTGGGCATCATACAATGTGGATGACTGGTAGGGTTAGATTGTGTGATGGGTCATGTCTCTGGGTGAAATGCAGAGCTATGTATGGGACGTGCTTTTTTTGGGACAGATGCCCATTTTTTTTAAGGTGAGAGTGGGATGTTAAGGAAGGATTATAGGTAAGTGTGGTGAGGGAGGTTTGGTAGGAGAGGTTGCATTTGCAGATAGACAAGACAGACAAGACAGCAGACAGGGGTGGTGTATGACACCCCGGGTGTAAACACCTTGACAGGGAGGGTGGTCATGAGCCCCCTAGATGGTAGTAGTGACACGGATGTCCCCACCCAATGGCAGTCACCACTACTCCTTCACAGCCCTGAAGGTGGCTGTGCTGGGGGCCGGACTGGAGGGGCCACCTGCCCCTCTAGCTGTGCCAGCCTGCCCTCCAGCTGGCATAGGTAGTCATCCAGCTCCATCTGGAGGACACTGTGCACCATGCCACATACCTTGTCTTGGGTGATAACATCCTCACTGTGCCCACTTGCGGGGGGCAAGCCCCATCCCCTGCAGCGGTTCCACCCAAGGGTGGTGCAGGACCAGCAGAGGAGGGAGGTCTGGGGTGGGTCCCAGATGTGCTGGGACCCAGTGCCTCAGTCAGGTGGGGTGGGAGAGGTGGATCCGCTGGGATCTGCCTTCCCATATGTGCTATGGTGTGGAAATTAACAATGAATATTGGTTAGTCATACACAACACATTACAATTTTAGTCAAAATAGCATGGATGGATATTCCCATTTACCCAAAACAGTGCAATTATAACAGTGCCATAGCAAACAGCATGCCAGTTAGTGGTATGTCAGGCAGGCAATAACAATGATTATTCAACAGGGAATATTAGTATGCACACAGTTTAAACAATGATAAACCAAATGGAACAATGGTCCCAACAGTAGAGGTTTGTTTATGAACATACCCATGTTGGTTTCAGTGTGATGGTTGGATCGGTTGAGTGGTGAGGGAGGGAGGGAACAGATTCAATTGACAACTGCTATCAAGTATATTTGTCAGTACACTACTATTCACTTCTCTACTTTCTGACCACACTTACACTCTACCTGGGCCATGGGGCTGCTGCAGCACACCAACAGCTGTAGATATCAACAGAGCAATTGTACTCTTATTGTAGTTATACACATCATACCTGTTTCTATACCAATTTCTTTACCTGTGGGCCCTGTGCAGATGAACTGTGTGCACATTACATTGCTGTCTCTACACATATTTCACATTCACATATTAGTTGCAGGCCCTGGAGTGTGTGTTGCGCCTTTGACATGCAGCTACTGTGACATTATCTGTGTGCAGGTTTTTTGGCACCTGGGGAAACTATCCACTTGAAGGGCTTGTCTGGGCCAGACTTCAGAGTGTGGATATTTAGCTTGCATCTATTTGTAGGACTGGGGCTGATCAACACAGCAATTGTACACCTTTCAGTGTTATACACATCAAACTATTATTTATATTCAGATTTTTTTACCTGTGTTGCCTGTATGGGAAATGTATGTGCTGCAGTACATTACTTTTTCTGTTCAGACTGCAGTTTACAACTGTAGAACCAGACTAACATATTAGTGATGGTCCCTGGATTCGAACCATGGTGTGTGTGAAAAATTAAACTACAGGCCTTGTCCTTATCAGACTGAGCTACTGGGGAGGTGGTGTGTTTTTGTGACATTTCTATCTACTACATATTTTTGTGCACAGTACTTTTATTATGACATGTTGCATTATTTGTTTCCCATTTTCAGTACAAATTATGCACACACAACAGACATTGGTGTTACTGTTTGGGAAACATGCACATTAGCTGGATTGCATATTTGACTGTTTTACAACTACATACCACAATTTATATTCCTGAGTACACAGTGTAGGTTTTAAGTCTGCACCTGTTAGTTTTATACATTTTTCAGTACATTCACAGCTACATACAGCTGAAACTGAAAGGTTAATACAGAACAATGCTGACAGACAAACAAGTAAAACACATTCTGATGGTAATATGTACTGTTGCTTTTTCAGTTATTTGACATGATGATTCTAAAGTATGCAGACAAGCAGTGCTAAATCAGTTCACCTCAGTTAATACATTCTGCAGGACATACACATTTCTATTTTTCAGGTACAAGTGAGATGACATGCACCAGTGTTTGGGATCACCTTTATTAGTTTTGACATACAAATCTGTGTACATCTCAGAAATCCACAATTACTATTCCTGCATGATCTGCACAGGGGAATGCTTTTCATTTCTGTTACAGTAGCCCTGACATGGCACTTCCTTGGCAGGTTCACTCAGACAGACTCATACATATTCTAATATTCCCCTCCTGCATATTGTACCTTGTTTGCTACTGACATCTGTATTACACAGCAGCTGGGAATACTCCATTGTAATGCTGGCAGCCTCACACAGGCATTTATCCCTGACTTTTACAGCACAATTATATATACAGACAGTACTACCATTACTATATTTTTGATTTCTTACTGCTACTATTAGGAGGTATTCTGTACTCACCATAATGGTGACGCAGCCGGGGCAGTTGCTGTGCATGAGCCTCAACATTCTGGGACCTCTCTGCAGCAGCTGTATGGGGAGACATGACACATTAATGACACCTGCATAGTCACAAGTTGAACTTTTTACATACTTAGAGATACATAAGACTGCATACTTCCAGACAGGTGGGACAGCCTGAGCTCAGGCCTCTTGGATCCACTGGTCCAAGAGTGCACCCCTCCTCTGCTTCAGGTCATTATGGTGGTGACATACCTGCTCACCAGTCTGGGGTATGCCAATGGCACTGGTGAGATCATCTGCAAGCTGGTCCCAGGCCTCCGCTTTGAACTGGGAGCCCTGGCACTGGCCCTGTGGCAGCCTGCCATCATGTTTTTTTACTAGGAACCCTACCATGACCCTGGACTCCTGGATGCCCCAACGTTGGGCTCGGAAGTGAACACCTTCACCAACAGCAGACATTTTGGTCCTGCTGTGAGCAATCCCAAATGGTTATGGCTGTATTCCTACCTGTGTGGATTAAATAGGGCAGTTTTCCTGCACGTTTTCTTGATTGGCTGGTTTTAATATGCTGAACTATGCTTAGCTCTGCACAAATCTGCATAGCAATGCTTAAACCAGATGAGCACAGCTGAAAGCTGGTAAGCAATGTTTACACTAGCAAAGCATTGCTTAAATCTATTTTTTACGATTAAATTTATAAAGTACTTTTTACAGTTATATTTTACATATTGCCACCCCTACTGTGCTATATGTGAGCCATATGATTGACATCTATCATTCAAATTCCTTAAAAGTTTGTTAAATAAACTGGTGTGGGGGGATTCGAACCAAGCATGTTCTACATGTTAAACCATGGCAATATCACTATGCTACAACCACTCAATGCTGTTTTGTATCACAGTAGTACTTGTCAATCATTTTTAGGATTTCGGCCAGACTAAGCTTAGCAGCGTACTGTGCAAACAAGCTGCTGCTTAAATTTTGGATTTATTTGATGAAAAAAAAAGTTTGTGTTTTTATTGGTTTCCTCTTTCCCTACTGCTTCCATGCACATATAGCAAGAGTGTATACATTCGAGGGTGTGCATTTGAAGGCTGCTGCCTTCTAGGTATGTCTCTCTTTTGTTTTTTTTTTAAGTGTCCATAGACACTGAAAAGTTAGCTACTTACATTTCAGTGTCTGCAGACACTGGTTTAGTATATAATATTAGAGCCAGGCTCTAATATTATATACATTGACACCTGTCTGTGTCACAAAGTGCCGTACAGCACTTTCTGAGCAAATGGGGCATGTTACATTTGCAGGCACTGCTGACACATGCTCCCTGCATTCATTCATGGGTCCTGTCCATTTAGATTGAACAGCAGCGCACCTTCATGCATATGCAAGGTGCACTGCTATTCTAAACGGACATGAACCACTCCGTGCAAGAATAGTCTTATTCTTGCATGGAGTTTCGTGAATCCTGGGGATGTGTTTTGTATTAGCAAAAAGTCAAGTTTCTGATTCTGATTCTCTATATCTAAATTTTTTGTTTGTTGCTGTTGTAGCATTTCTTTAAAAACATAGTTTGTTTCAAACATCTTTCTTTTAGATTTTCCTGGAACCCATCCATTTTCAAATATAATTCCTCAAGGGTAGATGTTACTAGATGTAAGTCCTTTTTCATTGAAGTGTCAGCGTGAGAGTGTTTAGAATTTCTCTTTTTCTACAGACTTTGTAAAACAATGTGTGCATATAGCTTACTACCACATCTTTTGGTTTAAATTCACCTGTCCTTAGCCATTCCTGTATTGAATCATGGTCAACATGAGATTGTTCTACAAGTATTCTATACCCACCACTATATTTGTAGAACTTCCAGTTGTATTTCCTTTTTTTCTGGACCTTTTCTTACTATTATAACTATTTTTTTTCTTTTACTTTTTGGCACATTCAGTTACTGTCTGATTTTTTTTCTGTTTATGCTTTAATTTACATTCCTGCTTTGTTCTGAATGCCTCTGCTAAAGTTATCAAAGATGTCATCTTAGACTTCTTTTCATGATTTAGAACTTTCACTATGTTTGGATTTGATGAAGTCAACAAATGTGTATCTAATCCCATGAGTGCAGACATATACGTGTAGTCAGTTTTGAGGAGGCCCATACTTCCTTCAAAGTGAAGGATATATAATCTTGGAATGCATTACTTTTATTGCATTATTTGAGAAGCATTAAGCATTAGGGCCAGTCAATCCCTTCAAAGCTGTAAGTTAGAAAAGCAAAAGCAAACTGATTTATATCTTGGATTGTATTCCTAGATATCAAGACAGTTTTCAACATTAGCCTCATTAGGGGAGCAAAGGGATGAAGCCCTGAATAAGCCCCAGACAACTCAGATTAGATTAGTGGCTCAGGCATCTGACAGAGTATGAAGGAGGAATAAGGTGGACGCACTATGGGATGGCAGGTGGTTAAGTGACATTCCCCTTGACTTCCATGGGAAAGGCCGGAGTTTGGTCAGGGCAGTGCACAGTCAAAGACTGTGACAGGCTGGGAGTATTGGCTGAACATTTGTGGAAGCATTGTGAGACATCACACACTCACACAGCATGCCAGCCTTATGACACTAACCATGTAGCCAAGGCAGGAAGTGGAAACTAGAGGTAGGCCTGAAAGGAAACTCTCATCTGATGTTGGACAGGGTATATAATAAAAGAAGAAAGCTCATGGCCAAAATCAGGAAGAGCAACTCCCTTAAAGACAAGTGCTCTCTTATACAGCTAAACAAGAAACTAAGAGGTCTAATTAAGTCCAGCAAGGCCAACTATGAGGTCAGGATAGCTTCCCAGGCTAAGTGATGAAGGCAAAACACAGCAGTGTGCTGAACTGGTCATGAATGGTATCACCTTCACCAATCATGGTGACATAGCAAATCTACTGGCTGATAAATTTAGCTCATACATCAGGTCCCATTCCTCCCCTAGCTCCACCAGGTGAGATCCCTTCCAACATACTTCTGCAGACTATTAGTAGTGACCAGGTGTTGGTAACACTCGCTAAAGTCAAGAACACGGCCTCCATGGATCCTGCAACATTCTCAGTTGCCTCTTGAACAGACTAAAACATGACCTATCAGGACCACCTGAGGAAGTCAACTACAGCCTTGAAACAGGCTATGTTCCAAGTGAATGAAGGACTGTAACAGTCATTCCCCTCCATAATGGTGGCCCATTAACTGACCCAGGGAACTACAGACCCATCAGTCTAACACGTCTAATATGCAAAGTTATGGAACAGATAATCATGAAAATGATAAACAAGGACATTGGTAACCTGCAGACATTAGACCTATCGAAGTTTGGCTTTGTTAAGAGAAGGTCATGCCTACTTAACCAGGTTATCTTCTTTGAGAGGGTCATCAAGGCAGTGGATAAAGGTAAAACAGAAAATACTGCTTATCTTGAACTGACCTAGTCATTTGATTCAATACCCCACTCAGGCACTGTTGACAAGCTCTTTGAGCTGGACATTAATTGCTATATAACTTGCTGGATTGCTGTCTGACTCATAGACAGGATCCAAGAAGTCAGAATTGGTGAAACCACCTGCACCAAGAGACTGAACATAAGTGGAATATCCCAGGGCTGCATGCTGGTCCCTCTCTTGCTTGACATCCACATCTCAGAAGTCAAAGGTAACATTCAAGGCCTCTGGTTCACCAAGTTGACAAATGACTGAAAATTGGGAACTATTATTGATTCTCCCCAAGGCACCACTATCTTGCTAGAGGGTTTAACACATTCAAATGACTAATGCCAAACCCATAGCCTAAAACTCAAGGCTAAAAAATATATTATAATGTCCTTTGGGAAACCTTCAACCCAGGTTAATTACTCCATTGATAAAACACCTTTAAGAATTGGCACAGTAATAAGTGATATGGGAACATATCTACAGAGCAATCTGGCCTTTGATCAACATGTAGCTAAGATATTAAGATAATTATTTTAAGTCACCCAACTTATAGGTAAGTTGTATGGAGTACAGATATCTAATCAGACTCGTACTAAGTTGGAATGCCCACAAAGTTTTCTTCCCAGGAGAATTCACAGCATATATATCCTGTCCTGTACTGATCACCTAAAGCATCTGTCACTGTATTCAGACTCCTACAGGCTGCTGAGAGGGGATCTTTGTCTGGCTTAAAGGGCTTCTCAGACCCATGCCTGACAGATCTGTTGCACATGCACAGAACAAACAGCAACAGAAACACTAGATCTCGGGATCTGAACTTCACTTAAACATAAACAGAATGTGCTGGAGGGACAGATATGTGTCCCAAAGAATTCCCACATTATGGAATAGGCTTCCCATCCATGTAAAACAGAGTTCATCCCTAACCCTATTCAAATGAGCCCTTCACAATTGGATGGGAAATCACACATATACCTCTAGTCTTGCCTCCATGTCTCTTATGGACAAAGGCCATCAATAAGAAATGTCTTATCCTGACACCCCCTTCAAATGCTTAGTTGTCTTCCTACTAGCATGCTTCCCTGTATAGATGCCCATCATAATCAGGGAGCCAATAGATTTAGAGTGCACTACTAGGCTTGTAAGGGATCTAGTGGTCATTAACCTAGTAACAACCTATGAACCAGCTCCCAGGATGCTATTAGGATCCATATTTACCCTGTTCAGGAATTTGAGGATATTCCAGGGGTACAGTAGGACCAGAAGACCTGAAGTTAGATGTTGTGCTCTGGAGATTTAAGTAGAAAATGTAAAAAGAAAGGAAAACATGTTAAAAGATACAAGAAGTGATAAAATGTCATAAGCTAGTTATGTGGAATAAAAGTCAATGGACATATAGAAGTTGGGCAATTGGATCTGTAATTGATTATTTTGTACTTTTCGAAGGTTTGGGTGTAGCAGATTGTGATATAGTAGAGACAGTTTTTTTGGAACATATAGCAATATGGATGGAGGTGATGAAAGAAAGGAAGTATATTAAAATAGGAAAGGGAAGGAAAAGAATAACGGAGGAATTATGGGATGAATTTGAAGAGTAGGAAGCATTACAGTTACGGAGGGACCATATAATCATGAAGGACTTTTCTAAAATTGATATGAACGTTGGACTGAATTTATATCAGGATGATGTAAGAAAGGAAGAAAAAGTGAGGTATGGAAGATGTTTAGAAATGTGCTGAAGAATTTAGAAATGAATACAAGGGAATATTATGATATGGAAAAGGAAATATTTAAAATATATAAGAAAATCTTGAATACACTAAGGCATTGATGTTTAAGCATAGATATTTACAAGGGAGAAGGGATGACATGTCTGCATATTTCAGCAAAATAATAAAGGAGGATATTAGTATAATGAGAGAAATGAAACATGTTAAAGGAGAAGTTGCAGTACAGCAAGTAGAAAATATATATAAGAGTAATAAGAAAGACAGCAAAGAAGAGTAAATAAAAAGTAAAAAAGTTCAAAAATGAGTTAAGGAAGTATTTGAAAAAGAAATTGCTGTTAGTGAATTGGATGAAGTACTAAGGAAAGTTACTGTTGATTCAGTATCAGGCCCAGATGGTATAGGGTATGAAATGTACAAGAAATTAATGGATTGCCGGAGTATTTTATAAACATTTGGAATGAATGGTTGAAAAAATGGTTTATTAATGAAGAGTTATGTACTGGGATATTAAAATGTATATGGAAGAAAGGCAAAAAGGATGAAATAAAATTTGGAGACCTATCACATTATTTAATACAGATTATAAATGTTTATGAGAATAGTACAGGTGAGAATGGAGAGACAGATGAAAGTATGTATGGTATAAAAGGTAAGGGATGCCAGGAATTATTACTGGTGGTTTGGAAAATTGTGGATAATATTACAGGTAAAAGGGAAGATGTGGAACATATGGTTGGTGATATTACTAAGGCATTTTACACAGCAAGACATGATGCTTTGTGAGATGTTATGGAAAAGTATTGAATAGGTAATAGCATTAGGAGAGAGAGCATGTCAGCATATCAAAATAATTGAGTGAATCTGTGGCTGAGTAAAAAAATATGCATGAATTACAGTATAAGACAAAGATGTCCCAGGAGTGGGATATTGTTTGCATTAGTAATAAATGGGAGAGTGATTGAAGTAGCTTATAAAATGAAAGATGATAAATATATGATGCAAAAAGAAGTGGTGATTGCAGTAGTTTTGACATATACAAATGATATAGTTGTGGTTGCTAAGAATAAAATATTGATGAGGGAATTGTTGGTTTGTCTGAATGGATGCTTAAACAAAATGGAAATGACTTTCAATAAAGGTAAAAGTAAGGGTTTAGATAATTTGAGAATTGGAGGGCTATATTTTTCAATGAATGAAGTATCTTTACCAAGGATAAAATCTGGGAAAATGATGTAGTTATGAGTCAATGGGAGGGTTTAATAAAAGACATGAAGAAAATATATCTTATGTGGAGGACTCTTAGATTAGTATTCAAGAAAAAGGCTTATCTGGTGAATTCTGTTTTAATTGGAAAAATGGAATATATATGTCACATATTTATATGATTCCAGAGAAAATATCAAAAATAAATTGCGCAATTAGTGTTTTCTTTCATATGGAGTTCAAGATTAAACACAGTAAAAAGAAATGTGCAGTATATGAGTGAATATGAAGGCTGATTGGGGTTATTAAATCCAGTTGTTTATTCTGCTTCTTTAAACTTGTATAGAGTATTAAAGTGGGTAAATGAAGAGAATGAGAAATTAATACTGAACATATTTAAATATAAGTAGAAAAAATTTGGGAGATGAAAATAAGAAAAAGAGATAAGGATTATATAAATGAAGAAGTTAAACATTATCAAAAAAATTACTAACGTGGAAAATGAAAATTGATGATATAATAAAGAATAGAATGATGCGGTAAAATAATGCAATGAAATAATATTAATATGTAAATCAATAGGAACATTTACCAGAAGAAGTGATAAAAGCCATTAAGGTAAGGAAAAGGTGGTGTACTAAGATTGTAGAATATCAGGAATTTTTATGGAGACTAGTAATAATATGCAATATAAAAATTAAGTTGAAAGACTGTGTTTAATTTGTGAGGAGGAAGATATGACAGAATGCATTCTTTTGAGATATAAAAGAGTGGTTAAACTTTGGAAAAAATGTGTGAAGAATTTTTTTGAGAATATTAATTATGTAAACAATACATATATGATCATGTATGGATATTATAAAACAAGAATAAATATGTGAGAAGGGTAGTTAAAATGCATTTTATATAATATGGGTTATCTGGAACAAAATCCACAATGGATCCAGCAGCAGAAAAAATTCACAAGCAAGTTATGAAGTTTATACTTCTGAAAAAGTCCCACGTATCTTTAGGGATGAAAGCACTTGACTTTTAATAAAATTCTTTAAGTTTGGTAAGAAGTATAAACTTTGTGACGCCATGTAAATTTAATCTACTGCTGGATCCATTGTGGCTGTTGGTTTGGATTATTAGTCGTTATTTAAGTCATTTTTCATGGGAGGGGGTGGCATTTTTTGGAACAAAAGACATGTATCTGAAGCGTTTCTCCCTAAACCTTCGCTGAAACTTGATTTGTTCCAAGTCAGACTTCCTTGGTAAACAAATGTTAAATAAAGAAGTAAAATAAAAAAGACTGAATGAAATTTTGTTTAATGGGAAATGGCTTTTGGCTGATATATTGTTTTTGTTTGGTGCAGTAAACTCTACCAATAATACCATTATATCCCCAGACCCATCCACGAAACTATTAGGAGTCACCATTGACAATAATCTAAACTTTGACATCCATATTAATAATACTATAAAATAGTCAATAAAAAGCTAGGCTCTCTCTATAGGATAAAATCCTTTATACTACCTTCAGCTCGAACCACAATAGTACACACTCATCTAATCTCCTCTCTACTTTATGCCTCACCCATCTTTACTAACCTTTCAAAAAATAATCTCAACAAATTGGAAATGTCCTACAACAATATAGCTAGATTTGCAACTGGAAATCCATTTAGATCCCATCACTGCCTTAATTTAAATCAGCTAGGTTGGCTTGAACTTCAAAATCTAATTAAATTCCATCAGCTTACAATAGCCCACAACACTCTTTACAAACCTTCAAAAACACCTATCCTCTCAACACTAATCCACCCCCTATAAAAACCTGGAATCCTTGAGGTCTTCTCAGAAACTTCTAGTACATACCACCAAAACAAACAACAAAACTGGGGACTCCCTTTTTTCTAACATAGATGGAAAAGCCTGGAACCTCCTTCCAAATGAACTCTACATACTTTCCTCATTATCCTGTTTCAAAAACAAATTGAAAGTATTCCTGAAAACACAATGGTTATGTCAATGCTCTAAACCTGACTAGTCAAAGTGCCTCTATATACTCTACTCTGCCTAACCCATCTAATCATTAAGCAACTCTATTCCTTTTTAAACTGTGTTACTAATTTCTCTTGACTACTCTGATTGTATTTCCATTCCTTTATATATTCTTGTATTGTGCACTGTACATTTTCTGTAATAACCTGTTTACATGTACTGTTAATACTTTTAATCCTGCTCATGTATCCTTACATTTTATTGTGTTAATTTTATTGTCCAAGTTTGGAGCTTAACTCCCCGGGCCTCTACTGAAAATGGACATGTATCCAGTTGGACTAGCCCGGTTAACAAATGTAAAATAAAATAAAATAAAATAAAAATAAATAAATAAATAAAAACAAATTATGGCTGTGGAAGAAGGAATGGGTGGTCAATTACTGAAGAAGAGGAAGAAGAATCATAGTATATAGGAATGTGTAGATATATACCTGTAAATATGTGTATTTTTGTAAATAATTTTTTGTTTATGTTGTGTTAATTAAACGATCCCTACTGTTTTTGATTGGTGCTGTGGGATCTTTTGCATTCGCTCGAGCTGCCACCAATTTAATCAGATGAGGCCTTGATTTAACATTTCATCCGAAGGACAACACCCTTGGGAGTGTAACACCCCTCTTATGTTGCACTGCAGTGTTAGCTATTGGTCTACATAGTGTGAGAATAGAACCCGCAGCCTTCTGCACTAAAAGCGAGTGTGCTACCTGTTGTGACACTGCCACTGCATAAGAAGCAATGTCACTCAGTGGTCTTGAACCACCAACCTTTCATTTAAAAGTTGAATATTATATCAAGTAGCAAGGGTACAATTTGGTTTAGCAAACAGTCTACAGAAAAAGAGCATCCACTTTTATAGCCGCTCACTATGTGACTCATGTTCCTTTCAATAATAGCTCTTCTCATACTATCATTGTGCTGTATACAGTGTTTTGAGTATTTTCTCTTACTCTGTTTTGCATAGTCAGGTCAGCCAAGATTAGTATGTCTGCCATATCTTGATATTCTCTTCTATCAAGATATCTAACTGTAATGTGTCAGAACAAGGGTATCTGTAGCTTAAATACAGTAGCTCTAAGTATCTGTAGGTTCTCCTCAACTGCCTCTGATAAAAAATATTTATTGTTGTAATACGTGTTTGTGGTTTGGACTCTAGTAATATTCCTAACAGACTGAGATTCTGTCTCATCTGCTAATACCTCTGCTGCAACTAAGTAACATTAAATGTTCTAACTTATGTCATCATTTCAAAACCAAGTTGTGAATATAGCAATACAAACTCCAATGTAAACATAACTGAGAATGACAAAAAATGATATCTAAATAATATTTAATGAAAGGCATGCGATTATAAAATAATAAAAAATAACAATAGAGGAGTACATAACATAAATCAACTCAGAGGTCAAGCTACGATAGAAAACAGCGAATGCTGGAGAGTAAAAACATGAGCAAGCCATATATAAGCGAGTAAGAGTTCACTCATACATCTAAGTATAGCCTATACACATAAATTCAGGGAATAAGGGATGAAAACCACTATGTCAGAAGAAAAATCTTGTAGGAACACTGAAGAGGCTGAATGCATAACATTTTTAAAGGAAATTGCTGACTTTGGGCAGTGTGTTTGTTTACACAATGTCATTTCCAGTTATGATCTTGATTTTACAGTTATAAGTGATTTTGAAAAAAATGAAGATCACGTTGTGATGTTTGATATTTTTAGTTTCACTTTCTTCTAAGCTTTTCTCTATAACAATATCGAAAGAATGATATCAGAGTAAGTAATGGACACTGATTTACACTCACATAGAAAGTATTCTAGGTAAGCAAAGAATAACTTGCTTCTTTAGAAGACCAGTTTCTTACCTACTTTGTGGTTTCAGTATTGCATTACTACATATGTAAATGTTCAGTGTCAGGTGTTCCCTGCAACACCTAATTGACAACTTAACCAAACCATGTGTCTTTCTATGTGACAGAAAAGTTGTATCGATGTATGAAGAAAAGAAATTTAGAAACCTGAATATTAATTGAGATAGCAAAGCCTGGTCTCAGTCTTTTGTTATGCAGTGGCAGAAGTTTTTAGCTCCAAGAAAATGTTCAGGGGCCAGTCTTATCAACAATATAAAATATAAAACAACATATATTTTTCCATTGAAAGACTGTATAATATGGTATTGTTATATGTCAACAGACTCTACCCATCTTAAAGTGTTTGCTACTTATGCATGCTTCAGAAATTAAGTGATACATTTTAAAATTATTTGCAATGACCTAAAAAAATAAATTTGACAAATTATTAAAATTGCTCCTGTGATCCTGTACCTATCCTATTCCCTCCGAGTCAGCATTCAAACCGCTTACAGATTGCCTCTGTCATATTTATTTTATTTTTATTTTACATTTGTTTACCTGGAAAGTCTGACTGGGCTGAAAACCCATTTTCCGTGGAGGCCTGGGGAGAAAGCTTCACATAGTAACTATACGTAAAATTTATACATAGTGATGATTTTTATACAATGGAAGAAAAACATGATATATAGTAATTAAAACACTAATACGGTCAATAATAAGACACGTAGGGTTTCACAGTTTGCATGATCTTACAAATATTACGGAGAGTCCAGATACAGTGAGAAATAATCTGTAGGGTAATTATTATAATCATGGTTAACAGAAGTTAAAAGAATATAAAGTATGTGATTGCAGTTAATAATAAAGCAAAGAATGAGTACAGGCAAGTTCTGTTCAGTAGTAGTAAAGTAGAGAGTAAAGGAGAAGTGAAGGAGAGGGAGATCAGGATGAGAGCCCTTGGCAAACGGTAGGTCGGGTATGGGAGAAAGGTTTAGAAATAAGTTGTTAAGGTATTTTTATGAGAAGGGGAGAATTGGTAGTAGTTGTTCATAGCTAGCATGGATTGTTACATTAACAAAGCCATGAGTCTGTTAAATAACTATTGAATAGTTTTTTTTTTTAAATTGAGTAAGATTAGTAGTGGGTCTAATAGAGTGAGGAAACATATTCCAGGCTTTTGCTATGTGATAGGAATATAGAGAATCTCCTGCAGTATTAGTAGATTTGGTAACCTGTAACAATGATTTATTTGTTGAGTGAAGCATGCATTTATTGGAATAGAGCTGTAAGATATTTAGAGGAGCTGGAGTTTTTTCAGACTAATAAAGTAGTTTATGGGCCATGATTAACTGATTATAGGCTAAAAGTTGTGGTAGTTCTAGCCAGGAGAGTTTTTTAAGTTGTGGCAATTGTGTGTCATGTGTAGACAGCCTGTGGCAAGTTTTGCAGTTTTGTTAGCATGTTTCTAGTCTATCTAAGTCTGTTTTTTTTTAAGATTGATAATTATGAGTGAGGCATAAAGGAGTGTTAACAGGAAGTAGGTTCTACAACAGCTACCCAAAAATTGTCTGTTAGAATTTTTTTATTTCTGCATAGTATTCTCATTTTTTGTGTATCTTCTTAATTCCTTCTGATATCTGCAAGTCAGATCTTAGTTTATTATCAATTACAACTCCTAGGAGTTTTGTTTGTGGTTCAGGAGTAATTTTTGTATTATTGCTAGCACTGCAGTGATGTAGAAGGTAGTTGGAGTTTGAAAGATCATGAGTTTGGTTTTGTTAGGGTTAAGTATGAGCTGTGAGGCAGTTAGCCATGATTCACTTTCAATGAAGGACTTTAGGTTTATGTCTTGAAGCTGTTGTAAGGTGGACGTGGCACATATAAGCATAGAGTCGTCTGCATATTGGATAATGGATGCTGGGGATGGTAGTGTTGAGGTCATTAGTAAAAATACTGAAAAGGAGGGGACCAAGAATGGATCACTGTGGAACTTCTAATGTGACCAGGAGTGGGGGTGGGTCTTGTTGCCAATTTACTGTTTGCCGGTGGCCTGATAGATAACTTTAGAACCACGTGAGAGCATAAGGGCTAAGATTTAGGTTGGTGAGAACAGTCAGCAGCTTGTAGTGGGAAATTGTATCAAAGGCCCTAGAAATGTCTAGAAAGATGGATGAAACTATTTTATCTTCATTTCTGAGTTGATTGGTGGTGTTGGTAAAGCTGAGAAGGGCAGTTCTGGTACTATGATAGGGTCTAAAACCGTGTTGGGATTTGGCCAGTAAATTATTGGTTGTGAGATATTATAAGAATTGTGAATAAATGCACCTTTCTAGAAGTTTAGATAGTGGGGAAAGAATGGTGATGGGTCTATAATTTGTGAGTTCAGTTTAGTTTCTACCTTTATGTAAATGAATTATATGTGAGATTTTTCCAGATAGATGGTACATGTTGTTCAGCAATGGATCAATTAATAAGTATACACACAGGGTACAAAATGGCTTCTGCTGCTAATTTTAGGAATTTGTCTGGTAAGTTATCAGCTGCAATTGTGGTAGGTTTCAATTTCATTAGTAGTTTTTCTATGGTTCTTGTGGAGACAGGCTGTAATGAGAAAGTATTATTATTATTGTTTGTTGCTTTAGGTGTCAAAGGTAGACAGGCTTGATTATTTTTGGTTAGAGATATAATACTTTCAATGAAATATTTATTAAATTGTTCTGTAGTGGTACCTGAGCTGGCTGATATATTGGGTGGAAGGGTTGAGGCTTATCCAGGATGCAGTATATTTTTGTTTGTGCTCCAAAATGTTTGTGGATTTCTTTAATGTTGCCATTGTATATTAGTGTAGCAATTGTTGTGTCTAGTTTGATTTTGATGTTTAACTTTATTCCTGATTTACTGATATGCTACCTGATTCGGCTGAGTTTTGTTAGCATGCCATAATTGCCAAGTCTTGTCCCTTAGCTTAAGTAGGGTTTTATTTCATTGGTTAGCTATGGTGCGTAGTTAACCTTAGCTCTGACTGTTCTGGGAGGTGCCTCTCTATTAAGAATGTTAAGGAAAGTATTGTTAAAATGTTCTATTACGCCATCTAGGGGCAAGTTCTTAAGGGGAGTCTAGTTGCATTTTTTTAGAGTGTTTATTAAATCTTGGAGCTTCCTCCCACATCCCAAAGACATGCTGCAGGTGGATTGGAAGAAGAAGAAGATTAAATCTTGGAGCTTAAAATTCTTCTTATTACAGATGTGGTAATAAATGGTATGTTTAATAGGTTTGGTGTGTTGTCTAAGGAGGTAGGTTGGCATATGTTCACTAAGACTGTTAGGTTGACAGCCGACATTTTGCTAGTTGTCCAGCTTTTTAGTTAGTGTTCAGTCAAGAATAGACTGTTTGATTTTTTATCTATTCTAGTAGGACTTTGGATAATTTGTGCGAAGACATATAGGTTAATATGATTGCTAGAGTTTTGTGCATTACAGGTCATCCAGTCTGCATTGAAATCATCCATGATGATAGTCTCCTGGCATATGTAATGTAGTGGCGGATTTGTTTGATTGTGGAGACATTACTACCTGGTGGGATATAGGTGGTTATTGTGGATATATACTTGTTCTGGCTGACTTGTAATTTGGTCAGTAGTATCTCAGTATTATTTAAATTAGGTATACTGACACTTATTATTTAAATAAGGCATACTGAGAGTTAAATTGAATTTCTCTTTAAGCAATGGCTGCACAGCTGCTGCAAAGGCATCTGCCAATGCCTGAGTTTTTTCTGTCATGTGACGCCACGGCTCTGTTGTGCAAACAAAGCTTGCTGGAAAGGTACAGTAAACTTAAAAAGGACAAACATTTGTTTCCATTTAGCAGGATGCCTAAGAGCTTCTTTCAGTCTGTGATATAGACTGCAGACTTAAATCTCTCTTTCTTTAGAACTATTTGAAATGCAGACATATACTGTCATTCAGGATGTCACGCAGGTCATAATTTACTCTTATGTAACTACTGGATAGTGGACATGGACAAAAATTGCTTTCCAATACTGTACAACATGAAAGGTACTATAGCAAATTCCTTAAGCCTGTGTTAAATGTTGTACATGGCCTATAAGATGGAACTGTAAGATATAGCAACCCTACAATCAAATAACAGGTACATGGAAAGATAGTAACAGGTGTACATAGAGTATGTTGTAATAATCAATCAAATCAACAACTTAAATATCAGTAAGAAAAACAGTTTCATTAAGTTATAAAACTGAAAGCTGTCCTTAGTGTGATGTGTTGCTGTCACTGCACTCTCGCTTTGCTTCACCTCCTAAGTGGTTGCATCATTTATCGTCAGGTCTTACACTCTCGCTTTGCTTCACCTCCTAAGTGGTTGCATCGTTTATCGTCAGGTCTTACCAGTGCACATACGCATATGGAAATGGGCAGCATCAGACAAGCATTAGTAACACTGCAGAAATGTTCAACACTGTAGAGAACAAGCAGTGATGATGACATGAGGTCAATAACCATGTGATATTGATATTTGATAGTTACTCTCATGGCTACACCACAATGGCTGTACAAAGTAAAAAGTTATACAAATTGTTGCAGTTTATATTGCTGTGTACAACATGATACTTACAGGAACCTACACAAAGTCTGGAGGTATCATGAGGAGTTCCCTGCCTTGTGCACCAGAGTTCTGTTTGTTACAGATTGCTGAACTAGTTTATCAGGTCTTCATTATACAAAAGAGGGTAGTGGACACAGCAATCAGATTTATCAGCAAGCCAAATTGCTGAACACATGGTACTGATTAACCATGGGAAAAGTTACTATGGAAGAATGAGTAAGCAAAGAGCACACAGTTAGCATCAATGCTGTGGACACAAATGCATCTTCCCAAAGCAGCAATGCCACCCGGACATACTGAATAATGCTACATGTGATAAAAGTATAGCAAGTAAATGACAGTTGCATGCAGCATTTAACTGAATATGATATGTCTTTATCCCGCTTATTTCTTGATCTGCCAGAAGTCATTCAGCTTTGTCAGCTGCAGATCATTTCATTGCTAACAGCATTACTTTTTATGCACAGTGTGTCAGTGCATTTCTGTGGGTAGAGTTGTGTGATACCTTAAGTCTGACTTAAAACTCATGAATCTCCATCATTAGCTTCCTGAAGAGGGTGCAAATATGGTAAAAAGAACATGCACGTGTACCATTACAGGTCAATCAGGAATCTATGGCATATATACTAGTCCCGCAGACTGTGCACTAAACCAGGGAGCACCAGCCATCATGAGGCCACATTACCCAGAGCAATGTCTCGTGCCATACATACCATGCAGTGCCGGACACATAGATGGTACAGACATCTGTGCCAATGTTGATCTGAGTTTTGAAACGGGTCGATCACTGATAAAGTCAACTAGCAGGGATAGGATGAACCTGAAAATGGCCAGCTTTCCCTGGGCAAAGGAGAAATTGCTGCCTGCCCAGTGTCTGGTAGGGTCCAGAAATCTTACAGCTGTCATACCAAACTAAGGGGGAGTTGCAGAATGTCAGGGCATCATTGCATGCACTTCTCCCTCAGATGAGGGATTCTAACTAGCTCCACTCATATAAAGCCTCTTCATGCCCTGTCCTGTGTCTCCCTATTGCATTATTCACTCTCCAGGCACTATTAATGTGTTAATGCAAGGTGACTTCCCAAGTATTTTGTGAGCCCACTCACAGATAGGGTTACATTAGGAGTAGTCTGGTTAGAAACAACTTGGGGAATCTACTGTTTCCAATCAAGTGAGATAGGTAAGAAGTGGTTAAAAAAAAATAAAAAAAATAAACAAGACAGAAGAATAAATTAGATCCAGGAGAAGGAAGAAGATGGACAGTCTTCTCAGAAGGCACCTGTCTTTTTCATCCAGGTATTTTCTATACAAAAGTATGAGTAAAACAAGAAAGGAAGTCTCTGCACTTCTTTGAAGGTACCATGCATATAAAAGAAACTGAAGTCACTATAGCCAATAGTTGTGTGACCTCCAAAGCAAGCAAAAGCCATCCTTCCATTAATTTACTGCCCCCTGCTAGGAGGAAAAAATATTAAGCAGTGCATGACTACTACATTATAAAACTTCTTTGTGCTAACCCACTGGCAAAATTAGCTTGTTGATGACACCAACCCAGCATTTTAACAGTATTGTCAGGGTCAAAGAGTCAGCCAGGGGGTGTTAGGGTTAGGAGATGAAGTGAAGGAGCTGATGATCTAATGTTTCATTCTAATATCAAGGATGGCTCTTATACTCTGTATGAACACACACACACACACACACACACACACACACACACACACACACACACACACACACACACACACACACACACACACACACACACACACACCACACACATCATGCCTGGAACCTGGCTGCACCTTTCAGTGGTGCATGTGAAATTATGCGTGCATGCTCACAACCTACACCAGTGAACAGTTATCAGGAGGAAGGCCATTAATCAGCTTTTTTTAAAGATAAAGTACTCTAGTGTTCCCAGGTGTAACCATCTTAGCACCCCGACATAGTGTGCCAAGTAGTTACCTTCCTATTGACAGTGGTATTACTGATGATATTAGCATCACAGAAACATCGGGGAAGTTAAAAATTAGGGGTGGTCATTGATGGAATGCAATAGAATAACATAATAAAAGACACTTTTTAATGTTCTTTTTCTTCTTGACAAGTATTTATAACTTTTCAATAATTTTCCTGATATATTATTTTACAAACTAGTACATTAATGAAGCACTTGTTCTTACTATGTAATAAAATAATAGCAGCGCAGAGTGGATAATCTTTAATTTTACAAGGCATTGGCAGTTCATCATTATCTAAATAAGTGATTTATAAATAAATGACACTAATAAAGGAATGAAAGCTGATTGTGTGCATTGAATCCTGGTATAATATTTTTGAAATATCTATAGAAATTTGAGCTTTAAATGGGAAACAATAGTGCCATTTTCACCAGTAAATAATATGAAAATGTGGAATGACACAAGCTGAATATTTTATTACTTATTAATTTATGGCAGTAAAGCATTAAGTTCAGTAAAACAGATCATTTTGTGTAGCGCAACACAGTAAATTAATTTAAATGCCATTACTGCATTATGCAACTGGGATTATTATTTTTTTGTTTGAATTATGAAAGCTGTACAATGGTGCTGGCAGGCAGCTGATGGCAATGGGAAATGTGTGGGCCAAACAAAAAAGTATAGCTAAAAATATCAAAATGCAGCCATATTTAAAATAATAGCTGTTTGATCATGAAGCTCTGCATTCTTAAGCAATTCATCAATAGATGCTACATGTCACATCAGGTTTAAAACTTCATTCCATCAAAGTAGATTTGTTAAAACAACAAATGATTCTCCATTATTTACTTACATGTGGAATAACAAAATGAAAAAGAACATATTATAAAATAAAACTTTGATGCTATTACATACACATCATAGCCAAGTTCTACACATGTATTTTTTTCTGTTAGTGTTCATTAAAGTCACTGAGGCAGTAATCATGTAACAGAAGTTGTCATTGCATTTTCTTTTCTAGTGTATTATTATTATAGTAACCAAATGATGTTCTGATGGATTGTCCAGTAGCAGGGGAAAAATAGTTTATGGTCTTCGTTGCTATTCATTCTAGGGCCAGATTCAAAAAGTTGCATGATGGTGTAGGATATGGTATATACTAGCTATGCTAGTGTACATGGTGTAGCATAAAGAAAAAAACACAATTAAGTAAGTAACAATAAAATGTGTGGTGCAAAATGAAGAGCAACAAGTGAAAACTAAAAAAAGCACTGAACGAGGACTTGAAGATAAAATCCGTCTTTAATAAATACAAGTATTAAGTGATTTCATCCATACATCCTGGGACTTCATCAGAATACAGAAAACCTTTGTAAATCACAGTTTAAATATCACTCCTCCCATTGTGATAGGCCCATAACTAGCCAATCTCTTCTCTTCAAAATGTTATCACTAAAGTCTCATGTTAAAAATAAAATAAAAAACAGTTAAAAACATGTAAAATGTCCAAAAGAAACAAAGCACTGTGAAAACAGTATAATAAACAATTATAGTAGGCTTTTTAAACATTGTTTGTATATCACACGAATACATATGAATATATGAAAACGTTCGATTCTCAGCTGGAGCACCTTCTGTGTGTAGTCTGCATGTCCTCCTCGTGGTTGCGTGACGCTAAAGACATGCAGGTAGGTGCGAGCATGAATGGCCATGCCTTCTTTGAAGGTTGGGCATCAGGCTGGCAACTTGGCACCATAAAAAATCCTCTGCCAATCATGAGCGGATCGGAGTTCCACTGTGGTGACCAATAACCGGGAAAAGACAAAAGACAAAAAAAATATAAATATATGAAAACATGAACATAATTATTTATTGTTTTCCCCATGTAACTGTGTTCATATTTTAAAAGCCCTTATGTGCAAAAATGTAGAGATGGGGATAGCATCATTTAATCCCAGAGGGAACATAGCAGCCAATCTAAATTGCCACTCAGTCTCCTTCTTCCTTAAAATAGTCTTCCAGTCACCCCCCCTTGGGTTAATCTTGATGCCCTCCAAAATGCCAAATGCAAATTTCGTGAAGCCATTACACACTAGCGAATGTTTATATAAAGCACTATTCTGATTTTATTTTTAATATCACTTAAATGTCAATAAATTCTATTGCTTATGGCACACTCAGTTTTATCACATAGAAATACCCACATGCTACATGCCGCACATTGGGTCAAATATACAGCCTTACTTGTGGTACAATTACCCGTCTTAAAGGTAATCTTGTTCCTGAGTTTATTCTCCAAGGTAATATCCATTTGTTTATTAATATAACTGCACTGGTTGTAAGTCCCACACAGTCTAGTTCCATAATTAGAATTTTCCATCAGATTCATCTTTGTCTCTAAATGTTTTTTGAAAATTAGCCCCAGTTTTGTTAATAAATAGTGTTCATGTATCCACTTTGTCATAAATATCAGGATTGACCCTAAAAATATTCCAATTTTTAATGAACACCTTTTTAATTTCCCTAGACAACTGATTGTGTTGTAATACACAAGTGCTCTCATATTTCATCGTAATCTGCAATTTCGTGTGGTTATCCTTATCAAGTCCTATACCCAATAGGGACTTATATTATTCCCCCCATTTTTAATAAACCTCATCCAGGATTTGAGCTACCAATCTTTTCAGGTATCCCCTCTCATAAAATATCTCACCTACTTTATCCAATTCATCCTTGATACCTTCCAAATGAGATGTCATTCGGGCAACCCGTATGTCTTGCCCCTTTATAATACTTTTTTATAAGCCGTTGTGTGACTACTATTAAAATGTAAGTAAGAATTACAAAATATATCCTTATAATAGATCTTAGATTTAAAACCATCACTTGAGTGGGAGATGAACATATCCAAATAATTAATACCAGATTTGTCATAGTTATAAGTAAATTCCAAGTACTGGGTGGCATCACTCAAATATTGTATAAATTCTTGAATATCCTCACTATTACCCTTCCACAAAATAAAAATGTTATCCAAAAATCTGGTATAAAACTGCACATTATTCCAGTAGGGGCAGTTAAAAAGGTATATATTCTCCCAACTAAGTAATACAGTGTTAGTATAAATGGGGGCATATGCTGCCCCCATAGCTACACCTTTTACCTGCTGGAAGAGCTCTCCCTCAAAAAACACAAAATTGTTCTCGATAACCATGACCATTAATTCACACATGAGGGTAATATGATCATGTGATAAATCAGAACATGAAAATAAAGTTTCTTCAAACATTTCCAGTTCCTCTTCCTCTGGAATTACAAAACATAGATCTTTAATATCTATTGTAACAAATATAAGATGTCTATTTCAAATTTATTTCTTTAATTGCCACAGGAAATCCCAAGAATCCTTTACCAAATGTGGTGTATTCTCAACCAAAGGTTGAACCCACAAATCTACCACAGCTGCTAATGGATGAGTCTTAGGCCCACTGGCTGCCACAATAGGTCTAAAAGGTGGCTCTTCTATATTTTTGTGGATTTTTGGTATTCCAAAAAAAGCAGGAATAATTGGATCCTTTCTGTATAAAAAATCATACAACTCTACACTAATTCTCTGGTTTACCACATACTCTTCTAAATAAGAATCTATTAGGGAATAAGAAATGTTGATCTGATTTCTTGATACTGGTACATAGGTCCTATCATCAAACAACACTCTGCATTACATTAGAATAATCATTAGCATTGAGAATCACTATTCCTCTTCCTTTGTCAGGGGTCATAATATGTATGGTCGGATCACCTCTTAATTCACATAGGAGACCATAGTCTTCCTTGGTTAAATTCCACCTTAACCTATTATTGTTTTGATAGATTTTGTAAATATACTCCATCTCCACCTTTTTAAATACATCCAAAAGTGGGTGGAGAGGAGGATTAAATATACTTTCCATTTTGGCATTTGATAGCCCTCTCTAAATTTCTCCACTTGGCATTCTTCCTGCCCAGAAAAAAAAATACCAAAGTTCAATTTTCTCATATATAATTTTAATTCCATAATATTATCTGCCACATCAACTTTTCTTTCAGGGGTGAACTTTACACCTTTCGATAGTAGGCTAAAATATTCTTGAGAAAGGACCCTATCTGCATAATTATAAATGGTAAAACTATTGAGTGCATTGACTATATTGTTCTTATGTGTAATTAACCCATGTAGTTGTCCCTTCCCCTGTGAAAATTCCCATTGCGTGACTGCGGGTAATATCTGGTGTGGTATTCCCCCTTCTCTGTATACCTCTGGGCTAGTCTTTCCAAGGGAAGAGATTGGCTAGTTATGGGCCTATCACAATGGGAGGAGGGATATGTGTTTTACAAAGGTTTTCTGTATTCTGATGAAGTCCCAGGATGTAGGGATGAAAGCGCTTAATACCTGTATTTATTAAAGGCGGATTTTATCTTCAAGTTCTCAGTCAGTACAATTAAGTAAGTAGTTGGATTCCAAGGATGACCTTATTGCATCTAGACAAACAGAAAATGAGACGAAGCAGAATAAATGTGTGTGTTCATAACAGTAATGCAGTACAGCTGTATGTGAGTCACTGTGGTGCAAATTGGATGAAATAATATAAAAAAAGCATAGTATTTTACAAAATCTGGAACTATATACCTTTGAGTAACTTGCAAGACAGAAATGAATATTAAAGATCTGTCTTATAAGATCATAGGATTATAGGAGGTTACCAGGCTAACGGCCCCAAAGCCCTTACAAGCCTAGCCAAGTTCAACCCATGTTCCCAAGTGTGTCTGGTTCAAGCAGACACTAAAATCAGCACCTATTGCCCCTGTCCAATAGGGACACAGGTGGAACCCTGGGATGAATTTCTAGTTACCTATGCAATCATCCAAATTGCACTCAAATAGGGCCAATGAGGACCTTTGTTTAACATGAATAGGAAGCTTGCTCCAAAGCTGGGGCAACCTCTGTGAGACAAATCTGTCTCTCCAACAAGCTCTGTTGTTGTCATATACCAGGTTAAGGTCCTTTCAGTGAGTGACCAGTGTGCTATTTGACTTGTGAATGTACAGCATTTCCATCAAAGCTGAGTCAGAGTTTGCTCTATGTGTAAGACACAGGTCATCTCTGAGTAGTCTGTATGACACAGAATAAAGTGACAATGATTTCAGTCTGTCCACATAAGACAGATCTTGAAGACCCTGAATTTTCTTTTTACAGAAACTTTGTGTCTTTCCAATTGCAGCAGGTGTTTGGAAATGAACATACCAAAGGGAGCATTGTACTTTATTACTCTCCTGATGAGGGAAGAGTACAAGGAGGTAATGGGGGGGGGGGGGGTTATAAACCCTTTCTTTTCTGGAGGCAATGCCCTTACTTATGAGATGAACAATATAAAATGCCCTTCTTACCACTGTGGAGACATGTGATCGAAGTTAAGGTTGCTGTCAACCTGTGAGCCCAGATCTCTTAAAATAGTAACATTTAAAGTAACAGAATGAAAACATATAAGAAGAAATTATGTTTTCCAAAATACTGCAAACGATGTGTGTGTGTGTGTGTGTGTGTGTGTGTGTGTGTGTGTGTGTGTGTGTGTGTGTGTGTGTGTGTGTGTGTGTGTGTGTGTGTGTGTGTGTTGTGTGTGTGTGAGGGTATGCATTTGTATATGTATGTGTGTATGTAGACTGCTGTAATATATCTGGGGAGAGTGTATGGTGATGTATAAGTCAATTATGTAACACAGTAAGAATAACCATAATGAATGCCCCACCCAGTATGGCTCCACTCCCAATCCAGTCTGGCTCCACTCACATTTCAGTAAGCACCACTCACTTTCCAGTATGGCTCCACTCACATTCCAGTATGGATCCACTCACATTCCAGTTAGCATCCCTTATTCAGCTGTTGCATGGAGCCTTCCCACCACTGATTTGAATTCACCAGTTATTTCTGGTACTATTTGGCAAAATATACTCACATGGCAGTCTTGGCATTGATTCTTTTGATAGTCCATTTCTACTGACGTTTTTAATCAAAGTTCACATGCAACAACCACCATTTGTTTCTAGTGAAACAGTTAGTTACCACTCACATTGCCATTCTGAAATCCAGTCTATCCCTTTTAACTTTTATGCTAAGCTCCTGTGTTGCACATTGTCAAAGATCTTGCTGAAGTCTACATCCACCACATCCATCACATCCACAGGGTCCTTCTTATAGGCATCATTGATGATCCATTTGTAGGACAGAACCAGTTTGTACTAGCAAGTCTTCTGCTATGTGCAGCTAAAAATGTTATCTATCACTGGCCAGAGAGCAGTAATCAGGAACACTAACAACCTGTGTAGCATATAACAATATATACCTTTAAAAATTAAGGATAATTTCTGCTGGGAATGCATGCCAGCTGATGTTTTCAGAAGCACATTGCAGTCTCACTGAAGATATGACAGAGAACAGTCACAGATCAGTTTATTAGGTCTTTGTTGAGTACCCGGATGGACATTACAAATGTTACTTTATGTCAGAATAGACAGCAGTGTTCATGTTTCTGTTCAAAACAAAGAGAAAAGAAAAGTAAAACCACTGGGTCAAAAATCTGTTGACATGGGAATATAAAATAAAACTCCTATTTCAAATAGTAATATTGAGCCAGAAAGGCAATTCACCTAATATTTTGTAGTGTTTTATTTATGAGAATTTGGGCATGGTGAAGCATACTCTCAATGTACATGCACAACATAAATTTGTACAAAAATAGTCATACATCCATATTAAATACCACAAGGAGCCATAGGGAAAAAAACATCTTGCACTTCTAGTCTAGTTTATTTACAGGCTTGAGAAGCTTACTTGGATAATATCATATTCAAATAAGCTCAGATGCTAAACCTAGTACTAGTTGCAGTAGGGTGTGGCACTCAGTAGGACTTGAAGCAAACAGAATGAGCCAAGAGAGTGGCTGAGTAGTACGGTTTCTGCTTTGAAGTTGGGCAAGATCTGAATTAAGTGATTAAAGAGTGCGTTATCCATTACTTATGGCTAAGGGAGCAGTTACAGCTATGCCAAAAAATGTTATTTTCTGTATTAGATGCAATGCAGTGATCTAGCAGATTAAACTAGATGAAGAAAGCTCCAAACTGTTCATGTTTAATATGCCCTTTGAAAAAATACGAGAGAGAAAGTTTTTTCATAATTTCATTTGACCTTTCATTAGCACTGGAAGTACTTCAAAAAGCAATTGTCGGTGGAACTAAAAATATTGTTAACAAATGCTCACTGTATGAAAAGTTACTCTCAAAATACTTAGAAACCAAACATTTTTGAAAGAGGTAGTGCCCTCTCTGCACCCTCCATGTAGTGGGAATTTGTCCTTACCAACTTACTTAAAATTACAATATGAGGAAAGCACCAGCATTGGTGAAGGAGAGAGAATGCTTGAAAAATGTGTTTGCATATATTCATTTTTTATGAAAGGGTAGAAGGCTTAGAAGATGTTATGAACATAAATGATGATCTGTTAGCATGGGGTCAGGAATAGTAATTGAATGACCACAGACTGATATTGTTGAACAGATTAAAACAGCATCATTCCAGGTTGTTGGACGCTGCTTCTGAAAACTACTGTTTCTCATTAGTCAGTTTACACATGATTTGGTTTCCCAATAACTTTCAGCAATCAGGTAACTTGTATTAGTAATAAACATGGCAACTCAGCACAAAATGATGCTAACAGTTTCACATAACGCACCCCACTGGCTACAACTTAGAAATCACAATGCATTGTGAGCAGGCTACATTTTTGAAAGGGGGTGTACCTTACATTTGTCTTAAAAGGGCAATGACTATTTTTCATATACACAATATATACAAATATTTTAGCAGCTTTATACCATATATCTTCATGCAAGTTAAATGCAAACAAATATAACATAAGTTTGACAAATATGAAACCATTGGATACATGTTAATGTCAGAGGGATTAAAACCAGACTCATAGAATGTCAACACAATAGTATTAATGCCAAAGCTAGAAGACAAGCAAGCGTGGTTTGCATTTTTAAAATAATGATGCAGTTTTGTAACGAATTTACCAAAAATAAATCTGAATCTAAGACAGCTGATAGAGCAAGCTGTTGCCAGGAAAGGAACTATACAAATGGGAAATATTTTGAAATGTTTAAGAAATTAGTATGAGAAGCACCTGTACAGAAATATTATGATGCAAATAAACTAGTTATACTATAGGTGGGTTGACAGCATTTATAGATGCATAGAAGAGATGTGCTCATTTAGAAAAAAAGAATTGTTAGCAACAGCATACGAATGTGAGAAACACCATGAATGCATTTATAACAAAGAAAACAGTGTAAGAAACTTCTCTGTGTGGAAGATTTTCAGTCCATATATTTCTAGTTAATCACTGTATATTAATCAGATCAGACAATTGTAGTAGAAGTAGCGAACGTAAACTCGTCGTCAAAAAGTAATAATAGAAAATATATAATTCTACAACATTACTAAGTATTTGAAAGTAATCCAAGCAAGGCAGGCACAGACTGCTTAAAATGAGGGATTACATATACCAATCTGAGGATTCATAAAATCCACATCCATGATTGTGGCCAAGCCTACACTGTTTATAGTGTATGGACAATGAGTAACAATGCTAATCAGACATGCATGTGGCCAGGCCATTGTGTACTACAATATCCCACTTCCATTTCTTTTATCTCTGTTACAACATTCAATACTTCAAATACAGTTGGTTTAGACGCTGCCTTCTATTTTCTAGTAATTGGTTTCTGGCAGCCCTGATAGGGAAGATAGTCTCTAGCCTGCATTCAATATGTCTTCTTGGCCTCTCCCTATTATTTTACCTTTCCCTGTCTAGTTGTTTGCTCTCAGTACCTTGGTTCCTTTGCCAATTTTCTCCAATAAATTCCATTCGTTCTTGCCTGTTCTCTGTACCCCTAATTGCAGTCATCCCTATTGTCAAAATCCCCTTCCTCCATTCTCGTGTTGGCTTAGTTCTTATAATACTTTCTGCTACTTTAAGAATACAATATTTTGTATGGCTTTTTGTTATTCTCCTTAAAGAACTACATCCAAAATCCCACTCTCTCCTTATTTCTTGAATTTATCCCATGTTTCAGAATGATCCCTTTCCATTTTGAATTATAGCTTTCTACTTGTGCTATGTATATGAGCCTTAACAGTGTCATTCTAAAATATCCCTTCAAATCAGGTAACCTAAACTACCTTGTTCTTTTGGAAGGATCAGCTTACCCCACTTGACACTTCTCCTCTTCCCCTCCAGAAAAATGCCTTCATTATTACATTAATTATTGTCCACAGCTTCTCCTCTGGTTGATAAAAATATGGCTGACCTATATATAAAACTAAAGAGACTAAAAACATTTTCACTGCTTGCATCTTGCTATCCACATACATAAACAAGAGCTTCCATCTTTTGTTTAGTTTCTTCCCACATATCCTTGGTTGGCATAACAGAAGCTGTTTTTAGGAATATAAGTTATTTTGACAGGAATCAATCCAGCAATTCAGTCAACATGCCAGTATATCCTCAGTGTACTCAGAAGGCCACTGCAGCAGAGGATAAGGGGTCATAAAATACATGTATCAGGGGAAATGTAATACACGTGCAGACAGATGGCAAAAAAAAAAAGCAAAATGGGTCTCCATAGACTTGAAACCATAACTTCCACACTTAAATGATCAATAAAAGTGCATTAGCAAGAGGAGCAGCAGTCAAAAAAATATAGTTCTCCAGGAAACTGAACTCAGAACATTTACACCAGAATCGTTTATAATGGTGCATTACAAAGAAGAGCCATTGCAGCAGTCATAGTGGAAGGGGTCATATAGCACATATATTTTTGAAATGTAGCACACATGCAGACTACAAACAGAAAAGTTAAAGAAAACACATACCCAAAGGGATTTGAAATCCTCAACCAGTGTAGTGGCACAGAAAGAATCTTTGAATAACTACACTGAGCCATCAAAGGACTTCAAATAATGAGTTCATAGTTCATAGGCAGTAGTTGTACTTTATTACAGAAGACAATACACAGAGAACCTTAGCTCCTTTGCTTGACTGATTAGCATGTATTACGTATTTCCCATCATTTTTGGCAAAGGACATGCAGTGTCATTTCTCTGATTACTACTGGCAATTGACTTTGCTCTCTGCCAGCTGTCAGACAATGTATGACTACAGAAAGACGGCTTTGAATTATATGCTCATTCTTGGCATTTGTGTGATATGTTTACCTATTTTTTGACCATAACATAGTTCAGAAATGGGAGTATAGCACAGGCTGAGATGAAAACTTGAAGTAAGCAGAGGGTATAGCACAAAGTGAGCAAATACAGAATGAGAGCAGGTTGGAAATGAGAAAGGAGCTCATATCTCACAGACGTTTAGCACCTGAGGGAAAAGAGGAAATAGGTGGAGATGAAGAAAACAGTAGCATCTTAAAACAGCATCTGTGAGGACCATGGAAACGAATTCTGGCTGAGCTGGGTATGGAAATGAGGTACACAAGGAAGGCTGGTGTTGGAATGCAGAAGTCCAGAAAGTCAGCAAAAGAAAGAAGGAGTACAGGAAAAAAGTGAGAGATAGAGAGCTTCTTGAAAATGACTCACTAGATGGCACAAAGATCCTCTATCAGGTTGCAAGGCAAAGGCAGAAAGATAAAGAACACAGTCATCCAACACTCTTAATAATGGGTAGCAAGCAGCATCATGCTAACCAGTCCACAGGACATAAACGACAGATGGAAGGAGTACTTCCAGCAGCTTCTGAATGAATAAAACTCCAGAGAGGCTTTGCTGCCCCAGACATAGCCTATGATGAAAGAAGATGAGGATCCAACCGAAGAAGATGAAGTAATAACAGCACTACGGAAAATGAAGTCAGGGAAAGCAGCAGGCTCAGATGAGGTTACAGCAGATATGGTCAAGATGTTAGATGAGTTAGGGGAGAAATGGCTCCAGAGAGTACTCATAGCAGTACTGAGACAAAGGTGTATCCCAGATGACTGGACAGTGTGCATACTAGTGCCAGTATGCAAGCACAAAGAGGGCATTCACAGCTGTAGGCAGTATAGAGGTATCAAACTCATGTCACACAATATGAAAGTTCTGGAGAGGGTGATTAATAAATTAATATGCAGAGTGGTAGAAAGTAAGATGGGAGATGAGCAGTTTAGATTCAGGTCCGGATGTAGCACAATCAGCAGAGTGCTTCCAGTGAGATAAGGAGCTGAGAAGAAACTAAGGATAAGGGAAAAATTAATTTAGGTATTCCTAGACTTAGAAAAAGCATATGACAAGGTTCCATGAAAGCTGATCTGGGTGGTCTTGTAATGGCTGAAGTTCCAGAAAGATTCATATCGCTGAGTGGACTATTGGCTTTCTGATTACTTCTGTTCCAGTTTGTTCTTCTGGTTTGTTTGGTTGCACAACAGTTTGTTCCAGAAACATTGGTAGAATTTGTATAGGCTATTTATAAGGCAACAATGACACAAGTAACCAAGGACACAGTGTTCAGGCTCACAAAGGGGTTCCCAGTGGAAGTCAGTGTGCACCACAGTGCAGCACTAAACCCACTGCTGTTCATAATAGTGATAGACTACAGTAGCAAACCGGTCAGTGGGACAGATCAGCAATGCTGCTGTATGCTGACAATGTGGAATTATATGAAGGTTCTGAACAAGAACTTCAGTAAATGATAGGGGAATTGTATGCAACATTGAAAGTACATGGGATGAAACTGAGTACAGATAAGATGTGATGATCAAAGGCTAGATTACTATCTATGTGTGTCCCTAAGTCCCTGACTACTGGGTCAGCTCTAAGGGGTGTGTTGTCAATATGATAGTTACTAGAGGTGGATGATTGCCCGAAGGATACTATTATGCATTTCCATGGACTAAAACTAAATGCAAGAAATGCATAATAGTATTCTTCGAGACGTCATCCTCCACTGGTAACTATTATATTGACAACACACCCCTTAGAACTGACCCATTAGTCAGGGACTTAGAAGAAGCTGAAAATTAAGATAGAAGGGAAATAGTGGAACAGATTAACAGCTTCAAGTATCTGGGAGGGGTGGCTGAGGAGAAGGGAATTCCGAATAAGGAGGTCAAAATTAGAATCAGTGCAGCTGCAGCAAACTTGCACAGAGTGTCAAGGCCAGTATGTGACAGAAGAATGTCAAAGAAGCTAAAAATTAAGGCACAAAACAGTGGTGTCACCAGTACTGCTGTATAGTACAATACGAAGTGATGGAGATGAAATGTTTGAGATGCATGATAGAATGCATATATGTGAGACAGTGAAGAAAGGAGGACATTAGATCAGAAGTCCAAGTACCTCCAACTGCAGAGTCAAATTATGATAGTTTGGACATATGCAAGAAAACAGAACACAAATCTTGTGAAAAAGATTTGGGACACACACAAAGAAGGCAAGAGGAAATGAGGGTGTCCAACAAAGAGATGGATGGATTGTGTGACAGAAGATATGCAACACTTGGGTATGACTGTCAATGAATGTAGGAAAGTAGCACTTAATCAAGATAGATGTCAGTTGAAGCAACACCCCAACTCCATGTAGAAATATTGGAAAAAGGGGTGATGATGATGATAATAATGATTACCCAAATTCCTAGCTCAACAATGCAGAAGAATCCAAATATATCTTATGTTAAAAAGTACAACCTTCTACACCGAATGTATGCATTCATGATAGGATTGTTTACTGCCATGGGATATGAACACATGAGAGCACAACAACGTAAAAACACATGAATTGAATGGAACTCCTGCCTATGTCACTATGTGCTACACCAGTGTATAAACAAGTCATGCCACAGAAACACTGACAGAAATGATAATTGAAAAACAATTTCAGGGGAATGGGACACATGATAGCAGGACACCAATAGTACACCTACTTGGATTTGAACCCCTGCCTTATTTCAAGGCTATGCTCTCTAAAGTGCATTAGCAGGACATACTATAGAAACACTCATAGAAAATGGGACTGGAAAACACATTTCAAGAGAATGGGCTACATAATAGCAGGAAAACAAAAATGCACCTATATGACTTTGAATCCTTGTCTTTGACAAGGATATTCCTTAGACCAGGACATTAGCAAGTGAATCCACAGAACACATAGTGAAAAAGGTCTAAATATATACATTTCAGGGTTCAAACATTGCTAAAGACTAAAAATTAAACACTGGAAAACAATGTACCAACCAACAGTGGATTTTTAACCCATCTGCAATGGAATTGACAATGTACACATCTTAGCACATAATAATGATTGTTTAACAGCCTGCAACAAAGTAGACCTCCATGGATTTGAACCCCTGTGTGCCTAATTAATATCCTCTAGATCATTGCATTATCAAGTAAAGCCACAGAAGAACTTAGTGAAAGAGTCAGAAAACACACATTTCAAGGAAAAGTAACAATGCAATGGAAAATTAAAAATGAGCAATGGTAACCAACATGTAACAATCAGGGGACCAAAACCTACCCCTCCTGTACTGACAATGGGCAGATTGATATATATTAATGTGTATCTATATTTCTAGATCTGTATATACATATATATATATATATATATATATATATATATATATATATATATATATATATATATATAAAAGTATATATTGGTCTACTTCTAATTACTGAAATATCCCTTCCCTGAATCTCACTAGATTGAGACAACAAACATTCACTAAAATGAACATTCACATCACCAGAATTTTAAACTGGGAATGGAGCCAGTTGACCAACATTCTACAATAAACACACCAAAGTATGTAAAATCCAACCATGTTGCGGGCTTGGCCCCCACTCACCCCAATGTAGGGGGGCTGCAGCCCCAGACCCCCTTAACTATATATACCAAACTCTGAGATCACACTATAATGAGAAAAAGGGCAAATTTCCCATGATGGCCAATTGCCTCCTTTCCCTGCTTAAAATTCCAGTGATGTGAATGTTCATTTAAGTGAACATTCTGTGTTGTCATCTCAATCTAGTGAGGTAAGTGGTATTTCAGGAATTAGAAGTAGACCTGTGTGGGTGTGTATGTGTGTGTGTGTGTGTGTGTGTGTGTGTGTGTGTGTGTGTGTGTGTGTGTGTGTGTGTGTGTGTATTTACTTATTTATTTATAATATCATAATACATAATATATATATATATATATATATATATATATATATATATATATATATATATATATGTATATACACACACACACACACACACACACACACACACACACACACACACACACTCACACACCTGTGGTGTAAGTATATTATGCTTGCATTTATTACATTTTGTATTCATTATACTCATGAAGGACTGGTTGTCAGACTGCTACAACTTACTCAGCCAGCTTATCTGATATTCTACAGACCAGCACATTAGCAGTTGAGACAACATAACTGTTTATGATAAGACAGTAAGAAAACATACATTTTAAGGGATTGTTAGTAAACTATGGAAGATAAAACACAAATATTGATAAACACCATACACCAATCTGGGAATCAAACCCCACCCCCTACCGTACTAACAGTTTATAATACCTGTTACATAGGTTCATAGGTTCATAGGTGTGTACTAGGCTAATGACTCTGGGGCCTTTACAAACCTAGTCTATAGAAGTGCCCTAGCATTGTGCCCCCCCATCATTATTTCCCAGTGCCTTTATCAAGTAGAGCCACTGGAGTGATCCCCAGGGTGAACTTTCTATTTCCCATCCACTCATCAAGATTTCTCTTGAAGAGGACTAGTGAGGTGATTTGCTTGACATGTATGGGAAGTCTATTCCAGAGCATCGGCAGTCTCTGGGCTATGAACCTGTCCCTCCAGCATGTTCTGTTGATTGTGGTAATGAGGTTGAGGTGTCTGGAGTGTGTGGTGCGCAAGGATTGGTATTTCTTTAGATGTAGCATTTCTAACAGAGCTGGGTGAGACATGGCTTTGTAAGTCAAGCAGAGATCGCCTCTTCATAAATGTACTATGCTTATCCTTATTTTATGTAGACATTGGAAGCATTTGCTACAAGGTGCACATTATAATTTAGACTGCTACAAGTTATACCTCAATGGATTTGAACCCTTGCCTGCCTAACCAGTATGGTATAGACCACCATATTGACAAATGACAACACTAACACTGGAGAGGGTAGGTTTTGGTCCTCTGATTGTTACATTTCAGTTATCATTGATCATTTTCCACTTCACTATAACCTTCCCTTGAAATGAGTGTTTCTGTTGAGTTGTAAGAAAACACACATTTCAAGGGAATGTTAGAACACTGTTGAAGACTGAAAATGAACATTGGTGCACAACATGTAATAAAGAAGGAATTACAATCCTCCTCCTAATGCATTGACAACATAAGCATCACATTATGCCTACAAAGAGACATGGAAGGGGCTATAATGCCACTATTAATGTCACGTCTGTCAGTATTGCTGATGTCATGGATTGGTGGTCATGCACTGGTGATCACTTCAGTTGTGTAAAGGATGGCAAAGTCCATTCAAAGGATTTTTCATGGTTTTTGCCATTGGATAAGAATTGTCATTTCTCAGTGCTTAAATATGTGCAGTGAAGTTACTTTCTGTCAACTGTTCTACTATGAGAACCATAGATAGATGATTTTTTTTGTTTGTTTTATAAACCATTTTGGCTATGTATATGGTGGGATAATGTGTCTATGATAAAAGTAAAGGTATAGGACAGAGATGAAAACAGCAGCAAATACATGGGATGACAAAAGGTGAGGAGATAGGACTGAGCAGGATGAAGGTGGATGAAGAAGACAGAAAGACATCAGTGGCTATGAAGACATGATTGTTCACATTGATATGACACATATCAATGTATTACTAAGGGTATTCACTGAAGCTGTATGGCTTTAAGGAGTCATTGAGAAGACACAGATATGCAATTTGTAGCACACTGGCAGAGTAGATATTACTTAACGTAAAACAGCCATTTACCTTAACTGCATTTTTGTTGTGTATTCTGTTTGTTTTGAACCAGGTGGGAGTTTGAAAATGACCATATAGAACCAAGATTAAAAGAGAAAGGGCACACAGGGTACCACACATTGTGAGCTCAGAAGGATTGAGCTGAATGGTGTTGGGTTAGAAGTATATCTATCAACTTTTTAAATCAACAATGCTGGATGATTCAAACTTATAGTTTAGTTGGACAGCACCAAACTCCATGACAGAATGTACACACCGATGAGTACCATGTTTTATTTCATGAGAAAGGAATATATAGTTAGCAAGATAAGATGATGACACATATATGGCTTTGAAATCTGTCACTCACATTCTCCAAAATAAAGCATTGGCTGGGTATACTACAGAATAGATAGGGATGGTGTTGTCAAAACCTTGTCTGGGTAACAGAACATAGAATACCAATAAAAGAGAAATACACTTGTTCATATTTGTACCCATGCCTGTCACTTGTATCCCCTAAACCAGATAATTAACTAGGTATTTCATTGAAGCACTTTTGGGAAATGTTTTAGCAGCATCAGTAGTACAATAGGTAGCATACTGAACTTTAATGCAGAAGGGTGTGGGTTCTATTCTCACAACAGGTACATGGATTGTTGACACAGTAGTATAGCATAAGGGGGGTGCTGCATTCCTCATTGTGAGAATGTTAAACCAAGACCCCATCTCCCTGGAATGGTGAAACCTCAGATGGATGTAAAAGATCCCACTGCACTGCTGGGAAAAGAGTAGGGTTTTTTTATTTATAAAACTCTTTAAACATGAACCAACTATGGAAAAACACACCAGGATAGCCGCTCTTTTGAAAAACAACACGCGCTTTAATGACTTTAAACGCACTTTGTACAAACGTTTTTCGTCTCACTTAATAGCATAACTTCTTCAGAAATTTACTAAATACATAAAATTCACCCTTTATATAAACTTTGAATTGAATTTGGTGCCAAAGAAAAAGCCTCTATTGATGACGAAATTTTAAAGCTATATTGCCTGTATTTCTCATTGAATAAACCCTCTTACAGGCTTATATTTACGAAAACTGATAAACACAAATGAATGGATTCTAAATGCATTAACAAATACAAAAAAATCACTGCATATTTGTATTTAAATAAAACAAAATTAGTCAAAGACTCAAAAAATTATATATATATATATATATATATATATATATATATATATATATATATATATATATATATATATAAAATATATATATCTAAAAAAAATCATTGAAAAATTATTAAAAAATTATAAATTATAAACAGTCGACAAAATAAAATACCACGAACCAGTCTGTTCCTGGTTACAACATGTAAGACACTAGCACAAATGGAATGGCAGCAAAATCTCTATTTAACTCAGTTTATTCACTTAAAAACATACAGGTTAAGCGCTTTCATCTAATAAAATAGACTTCATCAGAACAATACTCCTCACACAATGTTTTTCTTAAATACATGCTCATACCAATCACATTTAATTCAAATCCAACGTTTTTAGGAAGGAAACATTCAGTAATTCCTATTTGCAATATACTAGTTGCCACCCTTTGGGTCAGAAAAGGAATATTATTAAAGGGCAATGTATTCGAGCAGCCCGGATGACCTCAGACTCTATGGACTTAAACAGTGAACTGGAATTGATAGGGTTTTTTTTCAGGAGCAGGGGTTACCCTGATGGAATGGTGACCGATGTCACCAATTATGTGAAAAGTGAGTGGGGGAAAAATATAAACCACTCTTAGGGGTTGGCCCCATGAACAGTGAGGGAGCCACCAATAACAATAATAAATATACAAACTGTACAGCTAAAAATAACACTGATAAGGTTCTATTTGAAAGGGCATGTGTTTTACAATATGCACCATTCAGTAGGGAGATTAAGAATATTATACAGAAAAACTGGAATATTATGAAATTTGACAGTAATATATTTAGGATTGTGGGGGACATGCCACATTTTGTGTTTAGGAATGGTACAAATATGAAAATGCAATTGGAGAAGAAAATTAGGTACAAGTATAATGACAAAGCACAGAATGGTACCTACAAATGTGGCACATGTAACCAGTGTAGGTTTATTATTAATTCCCCTTCCATTGTATTAGAGAATATTAATAAGACAGATGTTAAATTCCAGAAGGGCAACTGTAGGTCCAAGCACCTGGTTTATCTTGCAAAGTGCACTAAGTGTCCATGTTTTTATGTTGGAAAAACCGACAGGTGCTTGAGGAATAGGATCTCTGACCACAGTTATAGTATAAGAAAACAAGATGGAAACAATGCCCTATGGAAACATCTGAATGCAAGTGCCATATGTTCTTCTTTTCAATTTGGAATATTAGAATTGGTAAAAAATAATCCCAGGGGTGGTAACATAAAGAAAATGCTGGGGGAAAAAGAAGCAAGGTGGCAGATCCGCTTAAATGCTTCTGTGCCCCCTGGTATTAATGAGTACATATCAATTAAACCCATATTGGAAAATACTAGTTATTAGTTTTTTACGATGGTATTTTTAAATAAATAAATAAAATAAAAACAAAAATATTTATATTTATATATTTTATATTTTGTATATATATTGAACATAAATAGACACTATATGAACTTTGTTCACATTTTTAATGAATATTATTATATTATTTTATTAATTGTATTTAATGTTAGTTATTTAAGTTAATAGGGAGAATAGGAATTCAACACTAGCACTTTAAGAATTAATTATGGAGTTAATTGTATTAAAGGTATTAAATGTGATTGGTATGAGCATGTATTTAAGAAAAACATTGTGTGAGGAGTATTGTTCTGATGAAGTCTATTTTATTAGATGAAAGCGCTTAACCTGTATGTTTTTAAGTGAATAAACTGAGTTAAATAGAGATTTTGCTGCCATTCCGTTTCTGCTAGTGTCTTACATGTTGTAACCAGGAACAAACACATAATAGAACATTTATCATTAATACCTGGAAAAGCATATGCGTTAAGCCTTATTTGCCAAAGAAGTTCTAACTTTTCCAAAAGTAGACCAGATGGTCCCCCTCTTGTGTCCAAATGTACTTGTTGTATTACTTTGAACTTAAATTTATGTTTGTGGTACTTATTTGTATGCCTAGCTAAAGCATTCTCCTCTTTTCCTTGATTGATGCATCTTACATGTTCCGAGACCCTATCTCTTAATCTTCGGTCCGTTTTGCCCACATACAATGATGGACATCCCTGACATATTGCTATGTAGACCACTCCCTTAGAGTTACAATTATACCTCCCTTTTTGGTAAATTTTATACCCATTGATGTTAGTTCTATAACCTGAGTCCATTAAATAACATAATGAGCAGTTACCACATTGCATCATGCCCGGATTCCTTACAAATATATCTTTTTGTTTCTGAAAAAGATGTTTGAAACTATTTGTCCTTCTCCATACAATCTTAGGTTTGAAATTAAAAATATACCTTAAAGTGGCATCGTCATTTAATAAAGACCAATTTTCATAATCATTTCCTTTATATGTACTGCATCAGAACTAAAATTCATAATACATACTAGGTTGAAATTGTTTCCCTCTTGAGACAATTCCACTCTATCTGTTACTTCCATGCTTGCTCCACTATTGTGATCTACACCCATCTTATTTGTATTGCTTAAAATGGGTGTATATACTCCATTGCTTCTCTTTCTTATTACTTCATTCATTATTTCATGAATGAGACTAGATGGATATGCTCTATTGAGAAACATTGATTTTAAATTGGAGCATTCCTCTTCAAAAACTTTATCTGTTGTTATCATTTTTGCTGCTCGGACAAATTGTCCCTTAAGCACTGACCATTTTGGTGGTATGGATAGGCACTAGAAAAATGCAAGAATTTATTTGAATATGTAGGCTTTCTATATATAAGAGCTTCATGCTGTTTTAAATGCCTATTTTTTATCAACTTTATATCTAAATATGACACAGACACATTATCAAATGTATGTGTGAAGCTTAAAAAATCAGCTGTCTGGTTTAACATAAAAACTAAATTTTCAGCTATTTGTTCTGTACCTTGAATTATGACAAAAATATCATCTATAAATCTGACATACAATTTCACTACTTCCTGGAATAGGGCATTAGGGAAAACATATGTGTTCTCCCAATATGATATCACCATGTTTGCATAACTTGAACCACATGGTGATCCCATCGCTACCTCCTTCTTTTGCACATAATATTGCTTGTCGAAAAGAATAAAATTATATGATAGTATGATGTCCAAAATTTCTTGTACTAAGGAAATTTCAGAAACTGATGCCTGTTTTTGACGCATTCTTTCCACAACCCATTTTATTCCTTCATTATGCGGAATACTAGTGTACAATTCTCTGACATCTATTGTTAAAAAATTGTAATCATCTTTGTGTTCAAAATTATCCAGTCTTTGCAAGAAAGTCCAAGAATCCTTAATAATCCATTCCTCTTCTACTACATATTTCTTTAATATGACATCTATAAATTTGGCACATGCATAAGTTGAGGAATTTCTCCCATCTACTATAGGTCTAAATGGGGGTTTATATAAATCCTTATGGATTTTTGGCACTCTGAAAATACATGGTACCCTAGGTATTGGCATTGACAAAAATTGAAATGTTTGAATGTCTATTCTTGCATCTATAAATAATTAATTTATAAAACTTTTAATAAATTGATTTGCTTTATTATATTCATTGATAGATGCCATTTGATAAACATCAGTTGCCAATATATCTCTAATGTGTTGCATGTAATCTGGAACATCCATAAAAACTAAACCCCCACCTTTATCTGGACTCATTATTCTGATATTAGCTTTTGACATGCAATCAAGGTTGTCTCTTTCTTCTTTATTTAAATTGTCGATGAATTTTATATTATTTTGACTTAACTTCCTCAAATCTAACTCATATTTTTTCAAAAATAGCCAGAGAATTGTGTAAAGGAGAATTATAACAACTTGCTATTCTAAACTCATTATTAACATATTCTTGTTGTACACCTAAAAATTGTTTTAGATTGAGTTTTCTGACCAACAATTTAAGATCACAGATTGTCTCTGCCACATTCATCCTACTCGATGGTACAAAAGTAAGGCCTTTAGAAAGCGTGTCCGCCAAACTCTCTGTAACCTGAAATGAGGAAAAATTGTAAACAATAAAATCATTCTTATTGTTTTTAATAATATCAGGTCCATTTCATTCAAAATTAACTTTGGTCATCTCCTGTTGTTCTGACTTCTCCTCTTGTTCCATTGATTTCTCTGTGGATATCTCCAAAAACCCTGATTTTTATTTTTATTAATTGTTGACCCATTAGCAGTTTCCTCTCCTGGGTTATTAATGCTATTGTAACTTTTTATCCATTCACTTCTCCTCACTTGATTTTGTTCTATAACATTAGTCTCCTGTTGTTGTTGTTGTTGCACTACAGGCACATGAGGGTTGGACACGTTCCCATTGTTAAGATTATTATTGTTATTACTAGATTTTTTTGATCCATTTCCATTATTATATTCTGTAAAAACATCTAGAGAATCTAAATGCTTATTTTGCCATACTTGCGTGGATGGTGGCACTGGATACGCTGTTCCGTTTTCATATTGTGCCCTATCTCTTTCCAGTTTTTTGATCTTTGTTTTCCTCATTTTTTTCTATGTGCTGTTCTATACATTGAAAGCTTTGAATGTAATCATACTTGTATCTTATAAAATCATTATGCTGCTTTATGGTTGAATCCAATTTCTCTATTATGTCCCCCAAATCTTTAGTGAAAACAGAATAATGTTTGATCATTGTCTGCATCATTTGAAATCCTTGCTGATCGAATAAGTTTAACAAATCTTTATGGAATTGTGACCCCGGACTTAAAGAATGCTTTAGCTAGGCATACAAATAAGTACTCCGAACATAAATTTAAGTTCAAAGTAATACAACAAGTACATTTGGACGCAAGAGGGGGACCATCTGGTCTACTTTTGGAAAAGTTAGAACTTCTTTGGCAAATAAGGCTTAACGCATATGCTTTTCCAGGTATTAATGATAAATGTTCTATTATGTGTTTGTTAAAGTTAAAAAGTTTAGATAGGTGAAGCATAAAAATTCATATAAGTCACAAATATATTAAATTATAAAATTATAAAATTATCATACATTTTAATAGATGGTGAAATATATTTATAATTTATAATTTATAATTTTTTAATAATTTTTCAATGATTTTTTAGATATATATTTTTATTTTATATATATATATATATATATATATATATATATATATATATATATATTTTTTTTTGTCTTTGAATTATTTTATTTTATTTAAATACAAATATGCAGTGATTTTTTAGTATTTGTTAATGTATTTAGAATCCATTCATTTGTGTTTCTCAGTTTTCATAAATATAAGCCTGTAAGAGGGTTTATTCAATGAGAAATACAGGCAATATAGCTTTAAAATTTTGTCATCAATAGAGGCTTTTTCTTTGGTGCCAAATTCAATTCAAAGTTTATATAAAGGGTGACTTTTATGTATTTAGTAAATTTCTGAAGAAGTTTTGCTATTAAGTGAGACAAAAAACGTTTGTACAAAGTGCTTTTAAAGTCATTAAAGCGGGTGTTGTTTTTCAAAAGAGCGGCTATTCTGGTGTGTTTTTTTATTTATATACAAAAATAACTCTTATTCACAACATATTTACATATTCATAAATATTTATGAATGTACAAATACATGGATATACAAATCTATTTACACATATTTATAATTTCCTTTACAACCATACTACATTTTCATCCCTATTAGACCCCCACTCCTTTTTCATCACCATCTGATTTTACTTAATATCATTGCTAAAATCCAATAACCATTAAACATAACTTCATTTATTCTTTCATTCGATATAACCCATATGACATAAAATATTTTTTTTATCTTTTAACATATTCTTTACTTCTTTTCTTTAATATCAGTATTTAATCATACTCATGTTTATTTTATCTACTTCTTTTATATCTTCAAAAAACTTCTTTACATAGTTTTCCCCATAAATGTTTTACTCTTTTACATTTCAAAAATCACACCTTCTGTAGTTTTTATATGGCATATTTCTTTTTATTGGCAATTTATCTATTACCAGTCTCCACAATAAATCTTGACATTCTACTTTCTGATTACACCATTTGCTTCTTATTTTTATAGATTTATTTTTCCACCTGTTAGATTTTCCCATGGTTTTACATAGTAATGTTTTATCATTACATTCTTATACCATACTTTTCTATATTTTTTCTATATCATCAATTTTTATTTTCCACAAAAATATTTTTTTCTTGGTAACATTTTATGTCTTCATTTATGTGTTCTTTTTCATTTTTACTCTTTTTTACTATACCCTAAAATTGATCATACTTATAGTTATGCAATTTAACTGCTAATCTCTCATCTTTTTAATTATCCACATTAACACTTTGTACAAATTTAATGAAGCAGCACATCCCACTGGGTTAATTAACCCTAAACATCCTTCCTCTTTTTTTTACATACAAAACTTCTCCTTTTACAGAGTTTAATCTAGAACCCCATATAAATCAAAAACATATCTGCAATAAATCCTCTTCAAATAATGTTGGCAATATAATTGCACTTGCTAAGTATGCTATTTTACCCATCAGTACTTAATTTATCAAAAAGGGCTTTTTTCTGAATGATAATTTACATGTTCTCCAGAAAAGACAGGTTTGTTTTATTTCTTCAATCATTTTTCCTATTGAATTCTACTTACACCTTTATTCCCAAATCTTATACCTAGCACCAAAATGTCATTCATTGTAAAATATATACCCCCTTTCTTTACTACATCACCTAAACCTTTACTTTTCTCTTTATTTAAATCCATTGCTATCACCTCCAGACATTCATTTGTGAAGACTATTATTTCTTTTATCCAAATTTTGTTTTTGCAATTATTATAATGCCGTGTCACATGCATAACTAAGGAAAAGAGTATACAACTCATTGGCCATCCCTGTCTTACACCACTCTTCACATGTACCTCTTAGCTTAACCAGCCATTTATAATTATTTTTACTTTATTATTACTATAATCTGACATACTTTCCTTTCTCACTTATATATTCTTTCATTATTACCCATAACATTTCATGCCCAATTGTATTGAATGACTTATTAAGGTTTCCTATCATGATTTTTGCTTCTACTTTTCTATTCATTATGTCATCCAGAATTTCTATAACTACTAGTAATAATTATTGACAACCCTTCCCCTTTATACTATATATACTATCATCGATAATATTTTCTATTTTAGTTTCAAATCTATTTTGTATTATTTTCATAAAGATCTTATAATCATTATCATTCAATAGTATCAGTCTCCAGTTTTTTAATTGGCTTCTATCTTCCATCTTCCATACAAATTTAAGTATTACTTAATTCTTTATACATAAAACCTTCATTTAATCATTCAAAATCTTTAAAATATATATATATTTTTGCAAAGTCCTTATATTTGTATACATTTCATACCCTATTCAATGTGGTCCTGCAGCCAAATCTATATTTACTTATCCTAATACTTTATCTAGCTCATTTAAAGAAATCTCCTTTTCCAGTTTTTATTCTCTTATTCTCATTTTCTATTTTTTTGTTAACTTTTTTACTTTACATGCTTTTTCACTATCTTCTTTTTTCTTCAAACATTCCTTGTACATATTATACTACACTATTCACAATCTTTTCCAAACTTTGTTTCACATTCTTCTTTTACATGTTTTTATTTCTCTCATTGCACTACCATCTTCCTTTACTAATCTGCTTAAGTAACTCAGTGCTTCTATTTTTCCTTGTAAAAATATCTTTGCTTATATAATATTTTTTTTTTCTTGATTTTCTCATATAAATCTGTTTTTTTTTGTCAAAGTACTTTCTATCATTATGTTCTAAATCTTCCAATACACCATTATATATTATATTATAGTTTATTTCTCTACTTTTCTCACATCATATTGCTACTGTACAAAATGTATATTTTCCTTAAATGTCATCCACCATTCAAACAAATGTTTATAAAATGTTCTCATAGTAATATTATTTATTTATTTTATTTTATTTATATAATATATTTCTACAACTGTATTACTAATCTATTTCTTTCTTCATTCCATGCTTTCTATTTATCTTTTTTATTCATTTGCCTTCCTTGTTTTCCTTTATCTCTAGACATATTGCAATATGATCAGAAAATCCTTTTCAACTACCTCCCCTTTTCCTATACCTAAACATTCAGATACTATAAAATAATATATTTCAGTATTATATATGCCCATTTTGTAAGTTCATGAATTTTTGTCCCAGAATTTCAATGTACCACATTGTATAACTTCTAACATTTTTCTTATATCATTTCCTTTATTTTTTATATTCATATTTATAACTACATAGTCTAACATCTGGTATAAAAAGCTTTCCTTTATCACTAAATAGTTTAACATCTGATATAATAAGCTCCTTTTCTTTACAATTAGTATAAGCATATAATGTTATAAGTCTGTGTGCATATTCTTTCCATTTTAAATCTACAATGGCTAATCTTCCCATTTTGCTAAAGTTGCATACACTATCATTATTGTATTTCACAGCTATTCCATAACAGATCTCATTTTCCAAAGTCAAGATTGCCTTTCCTCCCTATAGTTTGTAATATTTCTTCATTTCTTAGAAATGTTATATCTTCTAATATAATTACATCTACACACACACACACACACACACACACACACACACACACACACACACACACACACACACACACACACACACACACTATTTACAAATCATATCCTCTTGTTATATTTAGCTTTATATATATATATATCACATGCTTTTTAATTTTTAGACTCCCACTCCAATTTCCACAACCAATATCTATTTTTTCAACATCATAGCTAACTCCCATTTTTCATTGAACATAATTTTCTTAACTCTCTGATTCCATATCAGCCATAATATAGCAAAATTTTTTTCTATGAAGACTTTCAACCTCTTTCTTATTTTTTTTTCTGTAATACCCAAATTCAATTATATCCATGTTTAAATTATTAACATCTTTAAATTCATTTACATATTTCTTATCTATAAACTTTCTCCATAACATTTTTGATCTTTTACATTCCAAAAAACATATTCACAAGTTTCAAATTCCCCACAATATAAACAGACTCTGTTTTTATACTTTTATATGGCATATTTGCCTTCACTGTTAATTTTTGTATAGACAGTCTCCACAAAAAAATCTTGACCTTCTACATGTTTTTTACATATTTTCATTCTTGCAATGTTTAATTCCTTCCAAGGATATAGCCTGTAATATATTTTCACAATCTTATCATACCATTATTTTCTCTTATCAATTTCATTCACCTTTATTTTCTACAATATAATCTTGATTTGATAATTTTCCATTTCTTTATTACAACAAACCATCCTTTTTCTTGAACTAAAAACAATCAGCCATTCTGATTTATATTTTAAACTTAATATTTTCATTAATAATGAACTTTTGTTTTCCTTTAAACATTTCATTACTGTATATAAGTTTAATGATGACATATACACTTTAGGGTTTGTTAATCCTAAGCCTCCTTTTTCACTTTTCATATACAACACCCCTCTTTTCATAAGGTTCAACCTTGATCTCCAATTAAACGAAAATATATCATATACAGCTTTCTCTAAGTTCAAAGGGAAAATATAAACACTGGCTAAATAAGTAATCTTTGCTAACAAAACAGAAATCATTGAATAAACTTTATTTTTAAAGGAAAGCCTAAAAGACTTCAAAACACACACATGTGTTTTATTTCCTCTATTTTTTTCTTTCCATATGGAATTTACAGTTTCTTGTTTAATGCAGTTTATCCCAAGGATCTTAATTTTATCCTTATAGAAATTAATAATACTAATCTTTCCATCAAAACCTATACCTTAACTTTCATCCATACTTGCTTCATTCTTTGTTGTAATAATATCATCTTCATAATTTAACAAAATGGGCATCTTTATACCTTCATTTGAAATATAGTTCATAGCATCCATCTCCTTATTCATATATGTAGATATTGCATTAATTACTAATACAAATAATGTACCACTCGATGGACAACCTTATCTAATACCTTTTACTACCTTTATATCTTTGTTCAACCATCAGTTTATCATAATCTTCATTATGTTATACTTATATGCTGATATGGGCATGGTTTTAATCCTCTGACTTATATTATACATATCAAATATATCCCATAATACTGAGTGATGTATTGAATCAAATGCTTTACTTAAGTCTTCTACCATTACTTTTGCCTTAGCATTTTTAACTACTATATCATCTACTAATTCCTTAAATATTACTAATAAGTCTTTAACTTTTTTACCCTTCATACCAACCACATAATCATTTACAATACTACCTATTTTTCCTTTCATCCTTTTGTGTAATATGTTCATAAAAATCTTATAATCCATATTATTCAATACAATTGGTCTCTAATTTTGAATTTCTTCCTTCTCTCCTTTTTTTTTCCATATAAACCCGATGATACTTCCACATAACTCTTTATGCATAAACCTTTCTCTAACCGTTCATTTAATACCTTTACAAACCCTTTTTTTGCTCTATAGTCGGATTGTTTTACATTTTATATTCTATTCCATCTGGTCCTGCAGCTGAATCTAAGTTCATTTCTTTTATTACCATTCTAGTTCTTCTATTTCTATCTCTTTTTCTAAATCCTTATTCTCCATGTCAGAAAATGTATGTACCTTACATTCCTTCCATGTCTTGCTTCTCTTCTCTTTAAATAATGTCCTAATATATTCTTTCACTATATTCATGATCTCTTGTTGTGTGCTATGAATCTTACCTGAGGAGTCTCATTTCCTTCATTAAACTATTATTCTCTTTGATTATTTTACTTAAATATAGTGCAATTTCTTATTTTTTCCTTTCAATAAATATCTTTGTTTATACAATAAATGCTCTATTTTTTTATTCAAATCACATTATTTCTGTTCCTTATTAAACAATTGTCATCATTCTTCTCTAGGTAATCAGTCATATTGTTGTCTAAATTCATTTTCTTTATCTTTTCCATGTATAATTTTTCTTTTTCCCTTGTCATATAACATTTTTTTATATTTAAGTTTAAAATGTAACCACCATTCTGACCAGTTTTTGTAAAATTCTCTCACTTCTACGTGATTTGGCTATAATGCCATAACCTCTTTTCTCCCTTTAGCATCTCATTTCATTTATTATTTTATGCATTTCCCTATTTTATATAGTCATCATGTCCCTTTATCATAATCCATATTGCCCTGTGATTCGAAAACCCTGTCAGTAAAACTCCTTGTGCAAATGCTACTAAAAATTCAGATAATGAAAAATAATCTATTTCTGTTTTGTTCTCCCCTCTTCTATACATCCAAGTCTCTAGATTCCATGTTTTTACCTGTCCATATTTTATAATATTCTTTACTAGTTTACTATCAAAATGTTGAAATTCATATAGTCGACAATCATAATGTCGAAATCATTACATCGAACGTTCAAAATACTGAAAATAAATATGTCAAAGTTTAAATGGTCGACAAACACCTGCAAACTAACACTAGTGTTTTTGCAGGTGGGGCTGCACCCATCTGCACCCCCCCACCCCCACCCCCTGCTACTTATATTTTACAACTCCAAGATCGCAGGATCGCACAACAGTGCTGGCAAGGGTAAATCCTTGCCTGTTGTCAACATAATGTCGACAGGTAATTTGCATGCACTTTCTGTTGACCAAATGAACTACTCAATATTCATGTGTCGACCATATGTGTCAATCAAATGAATGTTAGACTATATGAATTTCAACATTTTGATAGTAAACCTTCTTTTCTACTTTAACATCATAAGCCTTTTTGTTTGGTTGTCTTAGATTGCAATTAAAGTCCCCCATTACAATTATATATTCAATAATGTGAGATCTATGTTCTGATAACAGACAGCACTACAGTGGGTATTGGGAAATTTACCATTTTCCTGACTGTAGTGCGATCTCAGTGTTGGAAATGCAGAGGGGTGTGGGGGTGCAGGGGGTTTGCCCCCTACAGAACAGTAAAAACCTGTGATGTAAAATTAAAAGTTTTAGGAGACATTAAACAGAATAGCCTGGGTGTCTAATGTCACCTCCTGCTATTTTGTTTAACTTTAAATGCGGACATCAAAGAAAGGGGGTTCGAATTATAGGCAAGTAGACATTATGGATGCAACATTATGTTCTGTCATTTTGACAATTTTTTTTGACTTTCAACATTTTAGTAGTAAACCTCCATTTAACATCATTCTCACTTAAACTTGACACTTCTTCTTCAATACTTACTGCATTTAAATCATCTTTCTCTTTATCTTTCTGACTTATTCATTCCAAATCGGTATTACTACTATATTTTTTTCCCATTTTTTTCTCTTCTACATATTTTTCTCTAACTTTATCCTTATTACCTTGTTCTGTTACATTCTCTGTTACATTTGAAACTACTTCATTTTCTTTCTTTTCTCATCCCCCCCAAATGTCCCACTTTTTACATTTATAACATTAAGGTTCACAATCTTTTGCATCATGTCCTAAACCCCCACATGTAAACATTTTCTTTTCACACATTTGTTAATGAAATAATCTGCTTTTCCACACAAAAAGCATATTTTTGGCTGTCATATTTACCTCACCAAACATCTATATCCTTTAACACTAATAACACTTGAAATATGTTCAACATAATCACTTTCCAGTTTTAATATCACCTTATAATACCATGCTTCAGTCCATAAACTTCTATTATCATACACTTTCGATAAATTCAGTAAATCATTACATAGATTTAATAAATACTTTTTTAAAGTCTCTTTTTCAACCTCAGTTTAGAATTGAATATTATTTTTTTTCTTATTTTCCCTAAAAGAGGGCTTAAATACATATAAGTTTCACGGTGAACAGTTTTTCTTTTTTTTCACATTCTTCTATAAACTTTTCCATTATCTGTCCAGACTCAAAAATAATGTCACAAAAAGTCTCTTTATTAATATGTATAAATGCTCTTACCCCATTTGTTTTAATCCCAAGTGTCTTTATGACTTCATCCCATACCTTGTATCTATCCATTGGAACATCTTCCTTCTTTTTGATTCGAACCTTAAACAGTCTTTTTCTTCTAGCATTCATTTATTTCTCTACTTGCTTACAACATATTCCTTCTCTCACCATCTCAGTGTATGATTTATTCATCTGCATATCCTCTCTCTGCTGCCCTACTTCCTTCTGTATTCTGTCCATCATTTCTCCCTAAGACAAATCCTTTCCATTTTCTTGTTCACGTTTTTACACCATCTCCAACAGTATGTCATCCCACAACCCTCCCGAATGAGGGGTTGTAACAACACAATCTTGTGTTGCATCCTCAAATTCAAAAAATGTTTGCTAGAACAACTCTTCTGTATTTATCGCCACTGCATCTGGTGCCTTCATACTGTTTTAAAAAGGCTTGACTGCCTTTTCCTCTGTCTCTGGCATACCATACTCTTTTCTCAACTTTCCTTCATCTTTGATTCCTTCTCCAATGACTTAAACATATCCACTGTCCAATTAACAGCACCAAAATCATGATCTGCTTTGCCATTCTGTTCACTGATCTCCATTGTTTTGCTTGCGTTGTCTCCCTGCTAACCCAAGCCACATACGTGCCCAGAATGGAAGCAGAAAGCAAAACAGGTCACACACTAACACATCCCTCTTCACGAAAAGAGCAGGGAAAGTTCCATGATGATCTGGCCAAATTTTCCCTAGTAGTATAAATACCACATTGTGTCTACTCCAAAAAGAATCTACTAGCCTAGTGTAACTAACCTGGTCAACAGTGGATAAAAAAAAGAAATATAACATTGCTGAGGAATGGCATACAACTTTATGCTGAAAACATAATATTGCATACCAACATCCCACTCTCAGGGGATTATAACTCTGCACTGAGAATGAAAACTTTACATCATGAATGAGGTAAATCACTGAGGCCTTCTAAGGAACCTGATTAACTAGTGATGCACATGTGCACTAAGCTCATTTGCAATACCAATGGCAAGGTCTTAGCACATTTTAAGCACTGGAATTACCATTTCTTTATGTTTATACATGAGCAGAGATGTTGCTCTCTGGCAACCATTGCACAACATATGACTACAGAAAAATGACTTTAATTCATAAGCTCTTTGTTAGCATTTCTATGGTGTGTTTATTTTCTGAACAGATTAAAAGTTGGAAATTAGAATATAGGATAGAGATGAAAAAGAGAAGCAAGCAGAGGGCAGGACACAAGGTGAGCAAATGAGGAATGAGCAGAATGGAGGTGGGAAAGGAGCGTATCTTCAATTTCTTAGCTAAATAATTCTGTGCAATTATAAATATATATTTAATTAGTTGCTGACTGAAATCCTCAATGCTTTATGATACACCTACACTTTTTGTAAAAATGTCATATCGGTGCTGATAATGCAAGCATTCATTACAGGTCTGTGAAGTTGAGAGCTATGGGTGGGAGTTTTTGTTTTTGTCTTTTTTTTGGGTGGGGGCTAGTGCCCTTTTTAATTTTTTTTTTTTGAGAGGGGAAAGTTGGGGAAAGAAGACAAGGAAGTAAAAGATGGGTAAGTAAGAGGGGGAGGCAGATCACAAGGAAAGACAGACATGACCGACAGGGTGTGATGTGAACAATAAGGAACTAGGAACATAATGGTGAAGAAGACAGTAACCGCAGGGAAGACAATGGTAAGAGCAGGGTAGTGAAACATACTGGGGTGGTTGTACAACACAAAAGTGAGGGGAACATCAGGCTTGTGGACAGGGGTGGGTGTTTGGAGATACAGTCTTTGCCAGCTTTGATACAATAAGAGAGTACTCTTCACCATATGAGTCATCACCACTAGGTCCTTCCTCAGGACCTGAAGCCAGTGCCGGCAGGGACATGACTCAAAAAGTTGCTGGAGCATGTTCTCTACATGGCCAATGCAGAATCTGAACCTCCTATCCACTATCTACCCCACAAGCTTTGCCAGATCCTGATGGGTGCTACAATTGTCACAACCAATTGAACTGCAAATGGTGGTTAACACTGTACCAGCCTCTGATGCAGTGGTACTTCACACAGGTGGTGTGGGTAAGGCAGGAGGTATGAAGATAACTATGGCAGGCTTGGACCAGATGTGCTGAGTGCCTTTTGTGGTGATGCTGGTGGCTCTGCTGCTGCCACCTGTGGGGGGATAACAGGCTAAGCCAGAGTAGTTGGTCCACATTTCTGTGCTGCTGCATATAATTGTAACAGACATGGATACAAACATAGAGAGACAAAGAGTGTGGGAGAAAAGACACAGAAAAATTATGAAAGTGCATTCTTAAATATTTTTTCATAACCATACAATACATTAAAGGAAATTAATATTTTATTAATAGGACCAACACAGTTCTTTTAACATGTTAACCAATTTATTTAAAACTTGCACTAGCTTAACTATTTTGGCAGTTAAAACTGGACCATGACACCACAGATTTTTTTTTTGGTTGAGGGAAGTGAACACATAAACTTCCTAAGAATTTGAGAGCATAGACAACACAATGAGCCACTTTTCCAACTATATGGGTAGGCAGTGTAGCATGCAGAATCAAAGGTCTAACTCTGCAGTCATACTAATTTCAGTAAGGAATGCAAGTACTGACAGATGCTGTCCATCTCTATAAACATAATTTCCTATTTTTTATTGTTACCTGTCACTATGCAAATAAACCTACTTTTCAGAACAGAAACTATACTTACCCCAATGGTCTCTTAGACAGTCAAGTCTGTCTCAATGTATCTCCCATTTCCATTCAATCCATTCAGGGGCTGAACATATAAAAAGGCCTTGACGACACATTTGATTGTGGCATGCATTGTCAAGTTATGTGTTTAGTTATAAGATTATATGCTTGCAGTACTGGGGTGGTGGAGGTGGTGATCATGTGTTAAATTTAGCCTCCTGTCAGCCAAGGAGGTCAGTCTTTCGGAGACTTAACTCACTATAGTGATGATGTCACTGTTGCCTGATGAATGGGAGGTCAGCAGCATGGGTGCTGGCTTTGGCAGAACTATTCCAAGCATCAGCCTTATACCTTGACCTGGTATAGCTGTCCTGTAGGAGCTTCCACTTGTACTGCTCATTCAGTTTGCCCAGAAAAATCTTGGACTCCTCCTCACACCACCTCTGTGCTTTAAAAGGTGCACTAATCTCACCTTTTCCAGCCACAGTTGTCTACCCCCTAAAATCTCAGTAAAAATGTTAGGGAACAGGGACCCAAATGACTTCTGTCATGTTTCAGCCTTTGCACCCTGACTGGTATCTCATTTGTGCAATAGATGACAAAACAATAAAATATAGAGACCGTATTACTGCATTTCCAATGGCACATTAAGGTGGGAAACATGGCAGTCCTCCAGCCCTATGTTTGCTCCTGAGAACAATTGCTCAACAGCAACTCTGTCATTAGATGGCTAATGATAGTGTGATGATATGGGCAAGTGCCAGTATATCCAGCTGGAGTTTTGTAAAGAATGACATGTCCTTTGAAAATCAAACTGATTTATACAAGATGCTTTCATTACAAATGTATTAGAATTGTATGTCATTTGTATATCAAACTGATTTGTACTGATGCTTGTGCTGAATGCATTTGTGAGGTTTGCTTGTGTTAAAATATACCAAAAGTGCACCCTACTGAAAAGAAAAGAAATATACATGTATTATTGTAACTGAATTAAATGTATATGTTTTAATAGAGGATATTGGAACAGCAAAGGTTAACCAGCTAGCTTATTTTAAGAAAAATAAGGGAAATGTAAATGAGCTGCTAAACCATTAAAATGGCACCCCCACAGTACTGAATAAGACTAGAGATGCTAAGTCTGGAAAAAAGCCTTTGTTCACTAGCTCAGTAAAAAGAGGGGAAGCCCCAGGTGCTGCAATAAACATTTAGATGTGTATTATAGCTGTCTATGCTAAATTCCTGTCTCAGCTTCAAAGGGAAATACTGTGAGAACCTAGAGTCAGGTGACTAGATGAGGTCATTCTGCCAGCTCTCTTGGAAATTATATTTTAGATGTTACAAAGAGAAATCTGACAGTACTAAGTATTCTGCTTGGGAGCCTGACTAGAAAGGCTGCTCACGTATTTCATCTTGCCTTGCCCAAGCAAGTTATTAAGGAACAATAATTTCTCTAGATCCAGTCAGAAATAAAGTGAAGCTTAGTTTAGAGATTTTTTCTTTATTTGTATGAGTCTGTCCATCAGTGTTATTCTCAACATTTTCTGTGATTTGGACTCCGTGATTTACTGTAAATATATATTCAATATTTTCATGTCCTTTTAAAATTTATTATTAAATTTATTTAACATTTTTAATTGTGGCTGGTCCTTGTAGAAAGCATCTAACCTTTGACAGTACTTATATTTTTTTGGTGACACTGTGTGGGCCACTGCAGAAGGCCTAGCTGTCTAGGTCAACTACTATCATTTGTATTAAAATTAACTTCACTCAGCATAATTGGATACCCTTTATAGTAACTGACTGGTGGCAGTGAATCTACCTTATCGTATAGGCAAAGTTGGTAGAGCGGGTAATCTGTGCAGCCTTTCCCAGGTGTGAGAGTGTGTGTGTGTGTGTGTGTGTGTGTGTGTGTGTGTGTGTGTGTGTGTGTGTGTGTGTGTGTGTGTGTGTGTGTGTGTGTGTGTGTGTGTATCAGCTACTGCTGTGTACTCTTAAGGGAAAGTGTACTTGATGCAGAGAGGTCTGCATCTGCAAATACTGAGTGTATCCATTTGTATTCCAAGTGCACATCCCTCTCCAGTGTCAGTGGTGAGGATTCAAGCTCCTTAATTACTGGTCCACTGTGGGGAAGTCGCATATTGGAGGCAATGGTGGCTTTCACATATTGGTAGCAGTGGTGTGCATCAATGCTAGCATGATCAGTGGCTTCCAAATTCCATTTATACACTGGTGTATACCACCTCCCATATTTTTTATGCAGCTACTAAAAAAACACAGTTATTGAATTATAACTTGTGACATACGCAGACTTACATTTATATAAAAGTAATAAAACCATATTAACAAGTTCACATTTACAAACATTATGCATCATGGATATTGTTCTACTCAATAAAATCAATCCGACATTTCAGAAATTATTAACTTCTTGCCTTCTCTTAAACCTCATTCCTCCTCTGAGATATTCGTCTGTATATATTGTTCCCACAATTTCCATTTTTCTATATAATTAATTCCTACCCTTTTCTAAAGATCCCACTTCCTGTTCTTTTATGTCTGTTACAATATTCATTACTTTAAGTATAGTTAGGTTAGACTTTGATTTCCATTTTCTAGTAATTGCTTTTTTGGTAGGGTCATAGAGCCACCAGAAGTAAATGTAACAAGGCCATACTATGTCTCAACAATTCAGATCCTGTATCCCAACTCAAAAAATCATTTCTTTAGTTACACTCACTTGTTCACCCAGTATTCCTGACAGAGTATTCTGTAGGGAATTTTTAAAGTCTGCCAACTAATTATACACTGAGAACTTATGCTCCCAGGTACCTCTTTCTTCCTCATTACACCTTAACTTTTGCCATCTACTGGAGGAAAATTTTTGGAGTCTATTTGGGGTATACAATTACCTGTGCAAACACTTCCAGGTAACAATCGTAAATCTTCAAGATTTTGTTGCATATCTGGGAGCCATACATATGACTTCCCATTGTTGTTTTGTGAATTCTTTATCTAATCTCTATTTCCAATCTTTTCTGACCTCTTCAGATTGATTCCTATAGTTATTGTGCAATATTTTACATGAACTAATAATTATCCCTTTTTAACAGCAATTTCTGTTCTAGATTCAACTAAAAGCTTAATCAGTGCAGGCCTTCTGTTTAGGATTTCCCTACCCCTTTCTCTTCGCCTATACTCTGATATCAGTCCCTGATAGGGAAGGAAATCTGTAGCCTGCAGTCTAAATGTCTATTTGGCCTCTTTCCATTATATTACCCTTCCCTCTGTAATTATTTGTTCCCAATACATTGGTTCCATTGCCTGCTTCCAGTATAATCCAGCCCCCTCTTGCCTATTCTCTACACCCCTAATTGTAGTCTTCCCTATTGACAGAGTCTCTTTTCTTCATTCCTGCATTGGCTCAGTTCATAATATACTTGTTTCTACTTCCTGAATATAATATCCTACATGGCTGTTATTCTCCTTAAGGAACTGCATTCTAAAGCCAAATCTTTCCTTATTTCTTGAATTACTCCCTGCTTCATCATCATCATCCCTTTCTACTTTGATTTGTGGCTTTCTGTTTGTGTTATGTATAAGAACCTTAACCATGTAGCTCTAAAATATCCCTTCAAATAAGGTAATCTTAATCCTCCTTGTTCTATTGAAAGCATCAGCTTATCCATCCCACTTGACTCTTGCCCTCTTCCCGTCCCATTTAAAAACATTCAACTCTTTATTAACTACTATCCACAACTTCTCCACTGGTTGAAAAATATTTTTGACCTATGTATAAAGATAAAGGAACTAAAATCAATGTATTGCTTGTATCTTGCTATCCATTTCCATAGGCAAGAGTTTCCAGTTTCGTACTTTTTGTATTATCTTTTGTTTAGTCTCTTCCGACAAATCATTAGCTGCCATAACAGAATCCTTTTAATAGAAACTCCTAAATACTTCATTTTATTATGCCCCAATAAATATAGGTATTGCTGGACCAATTTTGTATGGGTACATAGTTTACAGCTATAGCATTTATTTTATCTTCATTTATTTTATATCCCACCCCAAAAAAACTGAAACTGTCTCAGAATGTTCCAAAGCACACTGAAATGTCTTTTTCTAGTTCTGTCAGGTTCAATGTAATATCATCTGCAAATAAAGCCATATTTTCTTGAATGAAATACAAATAATGTCTTTGAATTTCTGAGTCCCTTATTTTGTTTGCCAATGGTTCTAAACATAATGCAAGTAACAAAGGGGTAAAAAACACCCCTGCCTGGTTCCTCTGTTCAGGCACAACTTATCAGGCAGGAACCCTCTCAATTTGATTTTTGCATCAGATCACTCATACAATTACCCTTATTTACTGTATCAGGAAATGCAAATGATTCCATTGCCCTACTCATAAAATCCTTATTCTTACAAATGATTTCTCTACATCAAGACCCACCAACAACATTATTTTCCTTCATTCTGTTTCCCTCTGAATCATCATTGTTCTATTAATGTTGTCAAATGTGTATCTCCTCTCCATAAAACCACATCCCATATCTACCAATTTTGGCAACACCTTTACCATTGTTTTTAGCCATTATAGTCGTAAACACTTTATAATCAATCTTAATTTAAATGGGCCTCTATGAATCTGGATCTGATGGGTGTTTAATGTATTTAGGTATTACAGACACTATTGCTTTTTTCTGGCATGTTGGTAATTCCCCAGGCTTTTAAAATACTGTTAATCAAAACCTTCCATATCTTTATCCCTTTCTTCTCTCTATCTTCCAAACTTCCCCCAGAATGCATCTAATCCTGGAGACATTCCTGCAGATTGGTTATACATCACCATTTTTTATCTCATCTCTTCCTATCTTAACTATTAATTATTGAGTCTCGTCTACCTCTAACCTTGGCATATTTATGTCTTCAATAAATATTTCCCTTTGTGCTTTTTCTTGATTTCTCCACTTCTCTGCTTTATACAAATTTTCATAAAAGTTCTGAAATTTCTCTATTACCTCTACAAGATCTATTGTTACTTTTCTTATTACATGCTCCTTAAGTTTAGCAACAACCCTTCCTACTTTCTGTTGTCTGAGTCATTGTGCCAAAAGTTTTGTGCACTGGACCTATTATTAGAAAACAGTTGGTTTACAGCAACCTTTCTAAACTCATGCATATTATCGAGGTACCCCGTTATTTTCTCTTTAGCACTCTGCAATTGCACCTATTCTTGTTTTGAGAAGTTCCTCTTATTCTTTAACACTTTAACCTTTGTCAGTGCCTCTAAATAATGCTTGTTACTTTTAACCATCTCTCTTTTTCTTTTATTTCTACTGTATTTTCAAACTCCACTTTTATTTTATCCCACTCACTAGCTAAAACTTCTGAAGTACTTTCTATCTTCCCTAATAACTCCTGAATAATTTCCATACCCATTCTTTAAATGTATCTCTTTTTAACAGATAGGTGGGGAAGCACCACTCTCTCATCTTTACTTCATTCTCTTGCAATGTTACCTTAGTAATTATTGGCAAATGTTCTTAAATAGTTATTGCATGTGTGTCAAACTTCTCAAATAAATGCACATGCTCCTGTGAAATATAATTTCTGCCTAGTCTAGCCCAGGTATTGTACCTTATGGAATAATATTTAAATTCTCTTGAAGGTCCTACTTCTGAGTTCATATCTTCCATACCAATTTTTTTCATATTTTTTTTTCTTTTCCCTTCTAGGCCCCCAGATATATCCTTGCTGTTGCAAGTCAAATTCCAGTCCCCATCTGAAAATAATATTCCTGTTTGAAACCTGATTACTTCTCTGCAAAATTGTTAAACTCCATCATATTAGTTTTAGGTAGAATATAAATACATGTCAGCATAATCTGCATCCATTGCCAGGAGCCCCTTACTACCACAAATCTGCCATTATTATCTTTTCTTCTTTTCTTTCTATCACTATTGGAGCTTCTCTAGCAATTAATATAAGTACACCTTATTTCTTTTGCCCCTGATATTCTGCTGAATATCCATCCTGAAATCCTTTCTTTATCAAATTCACATGTACAGTTCTTTCCAAATGTGTCATTGCTATTTGCAGTCTCCATTTCTTAATATAGTTAAGCATTTTTTCCCTTTTGTCTATACCCATGAGGCCATTCACATTCCAAGATAATATGGAAAGTGTCACCATTATGATGAGGTCATTATTCCTACCTATTATATGTGACAGCTTTTTAAAATGCCCATTTCCTGCTTTTTTGATACACGCACTGTTTGGCAGATTAATCCTTTATACAGATTTTTCTTATCATCGACATTAGAACCTATGTCACATTTTACAAGATTTTTGTTTTAATGAAAACCCTCAAAAAATCACCCCACAGAACTCCCTAATACTCTGTTAAATTAACACAAGCACACAAAACAATGTACATTTTCATATAATGAAGTTTAATCCTCCTAATAGGAACAAATGCCCAAAATAGTCAACACAAGTCTTAATTAACCTAAAACTGAGGTCATCCATTCTAAGATGCATGTTATTGCTTGTGTGCCTAATTTATTTAGTATTATTTATTTATTTATTTACATTTGTTGACCGGGAGTGTCTGACTGGACATAGGTCCATTTTCAGTGGAGGCCCAAGGAGAAAAGCTCTACAGTTAAAATATACAGACAGTAGTTACATTGGATTTACATAGAAATTAACAATTTGATCAACATAGAAATTAACAATTACAAACATAGTTACAGATGAAGAACATAGTACATCAGTAGACAACTAGAATCTTTATCATCTGCAAAGTACATAACAGACATTAACAATTGTTACAATAAGAAGTTCCTGCTGTATAATAAGTAGTTAGGCTTATGAGCATCTGAGCTTGCTATAATCAAGGTAGTTAGTGGGGTGGAAAGTAAGGTAGTGGGTGGATGGGGTGGGTGGGGAGTTGCAAGGGCATAGCCACCATGTTTTTAGGTGTGCTTTTACTAAAGTTTTGAAGTGGGTGCATGATGGTACGGAGGTAATTGTGGGTGGGAGGGAGTTCCATAATTTGGCTATGGCACAAGAGAATAGTGCTTCTCCAGCAGAGTTATTGGCTTTAGTGACCTGTAAGTGATTTTTGTTGCTGGATCTTAGTGGTCTGGTGGTGCGATAGGGTTGGAGTAGATTCTAGAGGGATGGGACTTTTAGTGGATGGTTTACTAGTTTGTGGGTGAGTATGAGTTGATACAATTGAAGGAGGTGAGGGAGTTCAAGCCAGCCCAGTTCAGCTAGTGAGAGACAGTGGTGGCTATGGTAGGATGCCCCTGTGGTGAATTTGGCAATTTTGTTGTAGCAGGTCTCTAGCTTGTTTAGATCGCATTGCCTTAGGTTGGTATATATTGGAGAGGCATAAAGTAGGGTGGAGATAAGGTGGGAATTTGCTACTGAAATCTTTGCTGCTTTGGTGAGAAGTTGCTTATTTCTTTTTAATGATCCTATTTTTTTGTGGACTTTTTTATGGTCATAGATATGTGAATGTTGCATTTTAGTTTATTGTCTATTTCCACTCCTAGCAATTTGGTGTGTTCTGTTGGATGTATAGTGATGTTGCCTTTTGCTGTGATGTTAAATTCAGAGTTGTTTTGAGTATGGTGGGTTGGAAGATGAACAGTTTAGTTTTGTTTGGGTTGAATATTAAATGGGCATCGGATAACCAAGTTTCAACAGAGAAAAAGGCTTCCTATCTGACTTTTTGCAGTTTGGGTAGGGACTGGGCTGAGCAGATGATGGTTGAGTCATCTGCACATTGTATGAGTGTGCCATGTTTGGTGGCAGAGGCTAGATTATTGGTGAAAATAGAGAAGAGTAGGGGTCCATGGAGGGATCCTTGGGGAACCCCTATAGAGACAGGTAGTTGGGGAGATATGTCATTCTGCCATACAACAGATTGTTAGCGGTCAAACAGATAACTCTGAAACCAGTTGGTGACTGATTGAGAGAAGGATAGGTTATTAAGGACAGAGATGAGTTGTTTGTGTGGGACCATGTCAAATGCTTTAGATAGGTCTAGGAAAGTAGCAGAGGAGAGATAGTCATTGTTTTTATGCTGAAAATAGTGTTAGTAAAGGAGAGTAAGGCAGTGGTGGTGCTACTGTTTGGTCGGAAACCATGCTGAGTATTGGAAAGAAGGTTGTTAGTAAGGAGATAGTCTGAGACCTGAGGGTGAATGCATCTCTCTAGTATTTTGGAGAGTGGAGAGTTAATAGCTATGGGGTGGTAATTGGTTAGTTCTGTGGAAGGGCTACCTTTGTGGAGGGTAATTATATACGATACTTTCCATAGTGTGGGAATGTAACTTTCTGACAGAAATTGGTTAATCAAGATAGATATTGGGTAGGCTAGAGCATCAGCTGCGATTTGTAGGTATTCACTTGGGAGGTTGTCTGCTGCTAATTTGGTGGGTTTAAGTTTAGTTAAGAGTTTTTTTATGTTGGTAGTAGGAACAGGAGAAAAAGAGAAGACAGTGGGGAGATTACTAGTTGAAGGTGTGAGTTGGAGGGGAGGGGGGTTGTGTTCTCTAGCTAGTGATAGTATGGTTTGTATGAAGTGTGTGTTGAATGATGTAGCAATATTTCAGAGGAGTGAGGGATGTTAGGAGAAGGGGTACTGACTTTACCTGGGTGGAGGATGGAGTTTATGGAGGACCAGAATTGTTTGGGGTTGTGTTGGGAGGAGTCTAGGGCAGATTGGTAGTATTGGAATTTGTCTTGTTTTATTAGCTTTTAGACTCTATTGAGTATTTCTAGGACTTTCTGTCTAGTTGAGGGGGGTTTGGTTTTGTGCCAGTGCTCCCAGGCTTTATCCTTGTTTTTCATTTCTAACTTAGTGGTTTTCTGTAGCCAAGGGGAGGGTTGTGCTTTGATTCTGGAAAGTCTTATGGGGGCATGGTAATTAAGGATGCTCAGGAAGGTAGTATTAAAAAATTCAACTGTGTCATCAATACTGAGGTACTTTAGAGGATGCCAGTTACATTCTCTGAGGGATGAGCTAAATGTGAGTGAGTTAAAGTTTAGTTTTTTACTTATTTGATGGTAGATGACAGGTTTAACTTGGTATAGGTGTTTTTTGAGTAGGGATGTTGGGAGTAATCACTGAGGCTATCCGATAAGCAGCCTGTTATATATGACTGGGGACTCTTACTGACTAGTATCCCATCCAGGGTAGTGTGCTTGTTGGAGTTTTATTTATCCTAGTTGGCGACTGGACTAGTTGGATGAAGCCATGAAGGTTTAGATGATGGGTTGGATAGTTGCCAGAACAGGATTGCCAGTCAATATTGAAATCACCTAAATTTATAGTTTCTTGGGGGAGATTGTGGGTAGTCCAGTTGAGGAGGTTTTCTAGTGGAGGGATGTTTTGGCCAGGTGGGAAGTAGCATCCAATCATGTTGATGGTTTTATTTTGGTTTATTTTGAGGTTGGTATATATTATTTTTTCATTGCCTATTTTTGAAGCTGATGATTTTAAGATCTGGATGTTTAGATGCTGTTTAAATATTATAGCTATACCTCCTCCTTTCTTGTTTAGCTGGTCTACTCTTAGTATGCCGTAACAGGTAGGGAGGATTTGCTCACTGGTAATGTGAAGTTTTAGCCAGGTTTCTGTCAGGATGACTATATCTGGGGAGTACAAGTCTATGTTGGCATGGAGTTCATGGACCTGGTTGGATATACTTCTAATATTTAGGCTTAGTAGAAGGAGGCCACTTGGCTTTCTATTGGCTGTGATTTGGGAGAAGTTGTGGTTTCTAGTCTGATTATGAGGAGTGGGATTGGAGATGGCAGGCCATGGTTGGGGTAGATGTCTCCACTTAGGGCTAGTTTTGATATCTTCTTCTTTCGACTGCTCCCGTTAGGGGTCGCCACAAAAGATCAACTGTTTCCATTTCCTCCTGTCCTCTGCATCTTTCTCTGTCACACCAACCACCTGCATGCCCTCTCTCACCACATCCATAAACCTTAACTTAGGCCTTCCTCTTTTCCTGTTACCTGGCAGCTTCATCCTTAGCATCTTTTTCTCAATATACTCAACATCCCTCTTCAGCACATGTCCAAACCAATGTAATCTTGCCTCTCTGGCTTTGTCTCCAAACCTTCCAACCTGGGCTGACCCTCTAATATACTTATTCCTAGTCCCGTCCATCCTCGTCACACCCAGTGCAAATCTTAACATCTTCAACACTGCCACATCAAGCTCTGACTCCTGCCTTTTTGTCAGTGCCACTGTCTACAACCCATATAACATAGCTGGTCTCACTACCCTTTTGTAGACCTTCCCTTTCACTCTTACTGGTACTCGTCTGCCACAAATCACTCCTGACACTCTTCCCCACACACTCCATCCTGCCTGTACTCTCTTCTTTACCTCTCTTCCACACTCACCATTACTCTGAATTGTTGATCCCAAGTACTTAAACTCATTCACCTTCGCCACCTCTACTCCCTGCATCCTCACCATTCCTCTATCCTCCCTCTCATTCACACACATATATTCTGTCTTAGTCCTGCTGACCTTCATTCCTCTTCTCTCTAGAGCATATCTCCACCTCTCCAGGGTCTCCTACACCTGTTCCCTACTCTCACCACAGATCACAGTGTCATCTGCAAACATCATAGTCCATGGGGACTCCCGTCTGATCTTGTCTGTCAGCCTGTTCATCACCATTGAAAATAAGAAAGTGCTCAGAGCTGATCCTTGATGTAATCCCACCTCCACCTTAAACGCATCCGTCACTCCCACCGCAGACCTCACCACTGTCACACTACCCTCGTACATATCCTGTGCCACTCTTACATACTTCTCTGACACTACCGACTTCCTCATACAATACCACAACTCCTCTCTAGGCACCCTGTCATATGCTTTCTCTAAATCCACAAAGACACAATGCAACTCCTTCTGACCTTCTCTGTACTTCTCCATCAACACTCTCAGAGCAAACATTGCATCTGTAGTGCTCTTTCCTGGCATGAAACCATACTGCTGATCACTAATCATCACCGCCCTTCTTAACCTAGCTTCCACTACTCTTTCCCATAACCTCATGCTGTGACTGATCAATTTAATCCCTCTGTAGTTACTACAACTCTGCACATCACCCTTATTCTTAAAAATTGGTACCAAAATAATTTTCTCCATTCCTCAGGCATCTTCTCACTTTCCAAGATTTCATTAAACAATCTAGTTAAAAACTCCACTGCCATTTCACCTAAACACATCCACGCTTCCACAGGTATGTCATCTGGACCAACAGCCTTTCTGTTCTTCATCCTCTTCATAGCTATCCTTACTTCCTCCTTGCTAATCCACTGCACTTCATGATTCATTATCCGTACATCATCCAACCTCCTCTCCCTCTCATTCTCTTCATTCATCAACCCCTCAAAGTACTCTTTCCATCTGCTCAACACACTCTCCTCACTTGTGAGTACGTTTCCCTCATTATCCTTTACCACCCTTACCTGCTGCACATCTTTACTAGCTCGGTCCCTCTGTCTAGCCAATCTGTACAGGTCCTTTTCTCCCTCCTTAGTGTCCAACCTTTTATACAACTCTTCATATGCCTTATCCTTAGCCTTCACCACCTCTCTCTTTGCCATGCATCTCATCTCCTTATACTCTTGTCTACTTTCTTCATCTCTTTGACAATCCCACTTCTTCTTCACCAACCTCTTTCTCTGTATACTCTCCTGTACTTCTTCATTCCACCACCAGGTCTCCTTGTCCTCCTTCCTCTTTCCAGATGTCACACCAAACACCCTTCTAGCCATCTCTCTTACTAGCTCTGCTGTAGTTACCCAGCTATTCGGTAACTCTTCACTGCCACCCAGTACCTGTTTTAACTCTTCCCTGAACATCACCTCATAATTACCCTTTTTCAGTTTCCACCATTTGATCCTTGGTGCTGCCCTCACACTCATCCCCCTTTTCTTGATCACCAATGTCATCCTACAAACCACCATCCTATGCTGCCTAACTACACTTTCCCCTGCCACCACTTTACAGTCTCCAATGTCCTTCAGATTGGCCCTTCTACATAAGATATAATCCACCTGTGTGCATCTTCCTCCACTCTTGTATGTCACCCTATGCTCCTCCCTCTTGATAAAATACGTATTCATCACAGCCATGTCCATCCTTTTCGCAAAATCCACAACCATCTAACCTTCTGCATTCCTTTGCTTAACACCATACCTACCAATCACTTCCTCGTCGCCTCTGTTCCCTTCACCAACATGCCCATTGAAATTTGCTCCAATCACCAGTCTCTCACCCTTGGGTAGAGTCATCACCACTTCATCCAACTCACTCCAAAATTTTTTTTTCTTTCTCATCCATCGCACACCCAACTTGTGGAGCATATGCACTAACAACATTCATCATTACACCATCAATTTCCAGCTTCATAAACATCACTCTATCCACCACTCTTTTCCCTCCAAAACACTCTTAGCATACTCTTCCTTCAGGATAATGCCTACGCCATTTCTCCTCCCATCCACACCATGATAAACAATTTGAAACTGCCTCTGATACACCTATGCTTGCTCCCCTTCCATCTGGTCTCTTGCACACACAATATACCAACCATCCTTCAGTTCATCATATCAGCTAGCTCCCTCCCTATACCAGTCATACTGCCAACATTCAAAGTTCCGACCCTCACTGTCACAGTCCTAACCCTTACTTGCCTTTGGGCATGCCTTCCGCCTCTTCTCTTCCTTCGGCCAACAGTAGCCTAATTTCCGCCAGCACCCTGCTGGTCAACCGTACTGGTGGTGGTTGTTGTTAACCCAGGCCTCGACTGATCCGGTATGAATTTCTGTACAGTTTTCTGCATGTGTGATGTGGCAAAATTTTACGCCGGATGCCCTTCCTGACGCAACCCTCCCCATTTATCTGTGCTTGGGACCTGCACAAAGAAATGCACTGGCTTGTGCATCTCCAGTGGCTGGGTTTTGATATGCATGAGGTTATAAGTTTTCTCAGTTTTTGAATGTGTTTTTTATTAGGGAAACTTTACGATTGTGCTCTGTGGTTAATAGGTACGGTGGGGGGGTTACTATGTTAAGTTGTAGAGATGCCTTTTGTTTGAGTAATATAGTTGATAGAATATGTGGGGGGTTCATAGGGACGGTTCTTGAGTTGGTGGGAGGTGAGCTGAGTGAGGGTGAGACATGAGTGGTTTTGTGAGTAGTAGTACAGTGGTAGTGATTGAGTGGGGGAATCATGGAGTTTTGGTAGGATGTAAGATATGCAAGGAGAGTGCATGCAGTGAGCATAGGTATGATATGCTTATACATGCTAGCTGAGGAGGAGTGATAGTAGTGGGAAGATGGAGGAGGTAGTGTTGGGTTTAGTGCCATGGTTGGCTGTTGGAAAGCTGGGAGGGGTTTGCGTGTATAATAAAGGTAGGACCACTGGTGGTGGAAGAGAACTGGGGGCAGGGTGGGGAGTGAAGCAGACAAAGACCCTGTTAGTCGCTCTTATGAGGGGGCTGGAAACAATCAGGTAACAGAGTAAACTGATATAAGAACATATGATAGTGAATGTGACGACTCAGGTAGGTACCCTGTATTTCCCCAGTTCAAGCAGTTTTAGTAAGTTTTATGGCAGTGCTGAGCTTAAATTGCTCAAAGGGTGGTTGCAGTTTTAAAAATGGTGCCTGCCACAGGTAATATTTATTAACTTTGGGATTGGCTTAAGGTAATAAACAGGGAAGGGGAAGGGGGAGAACAAGGGTGTGAGCAGGCAGTTCTTTTGTACTGCTGCTAATGAGCCAAGACCCAAACAAAGACAAGTTTGTGTTTAAGAAACAATCAGAATTGACCAAGGACTGCTCTGAAGCTGTAATTCATTTCTTAACCATTTCTCAGGTGGAAAAACAGGATAACCTTGTATCAGTAGGCTACTGTGGTCTCAATTTAAATTAACACACAGTATTTGATCAGTTATGGATACTATTTGCTAACAGAAGGGAATAAAAGAGAAAATGGAAGATAAGTGTGTGTGTGTGGGGGGGGGGGGGGGCTGCTTACAAGGCAAAGCAGAGTGCTCTCCAGGGGATAATGAATATTAGCTCAAACAGGTAGACACATACTCAAAGTTAACTTTAGCTGTTTGTGTGTGCAGACAGTTCAGACCCGGACTGCGCTTTTCTTATAACAATGTATCCACCGATTGGATAAAAGATAAAGGCGGTACAGCAGCTGAATAAGAGTGCTGTTAGGTTCAAAGTTAACCTAATTGGTGTCTTTTTTTTCATTATCCTTTCAGAACTGAAAAACAACTTGCATGCTCTCAGAAAATATTAATTTTTAACCTTGAAGAAACAGGTGTTCTGGCTTTTTATTGCCCTGTTATCAGGTTGTGTCTATAGAAATGTAAGAGAAATAAATGTAGTCCTCAGCTACATGCTTTTAAAAAGAAGCTAAAACATGTATTACTAGAGGAAAACTTCATCGCAATCAATGTTCAATTATTTATTTGTTTCCACTCAAAACGTATTAGTTTAAGCCAAGGGTCTTAAGCCAAATATTCACCTATGCAAAAGTAAGAGAAAACATATCAGCTTTACACATATAATGATCTGTATATTTTTCAAGCTGTCCCTACCTCAACAACCCAAAATTACATCTCATTAACTAAAACATGCTTTTGTCTAGGCTTTTTTCTCTTTTTGAATTGTAATGCCTACATTTCTTAATACCAAAAAAGGAAGAAACAAAATGGCATGTTTACTTTACAATAACAACTAAAATGTTTTACTATAAAATATAACATTCATATCATGAAAAGTTTCATAGAAATATTGTTAAGAACAGAAATTGTTTTACTTATAGTTATCTTTTTCCTCCCTCTTTACCTCCCTTCAGTGTTCTTCCAAAGCCTAATGACATGAAGTGGTGCAAATGCCTTTCAGTTCCCCACAAGTTTAACAAAGTCAATAAAAGTCCACTCTTTTTTCACTTTTACTTACACAGCCATATTTCACAAATGTGATTAAAGATTTGCAGTATCACATGTATTCACTAATTTCTGTGTTGCTAGTCTTCCTTTTTATCTCCATCTCTCATCTCAAGATTCTGGATCAATTCCAAGGTACTCCTAATTTGTTTTGTTTACTTCTGTTTTTCCTCTGTGTCTCTACCATTTTCCTTTGGAACAGTGGAAAAGGTTTCACTGGCAAAGTCCTTCTCTGTACTTTATCATCAGAAGAATGAAAAGCAGAGTCCTCTTCTGCTCGACCCACATTATGTTGGACAAACTTTTGTATTTCCTCTTTAGCCTGTTCTGCATCAAAAAATGACTTTGATCGTCCAGGAAAAAAAAAACATTTTGAAGACAGCTGGATATAGCAACTTGAATCTTACACCTGCCTCTTGACATTCCCTGATTGCTGGAATAAATGTGATTCTCTTCTGCCTGGTATACAGTGAATAATCATTTTCCACACTCTACTGTCGCCAGTTTTTAATACGTTGCCCTACTGCTACAGTTTTGTCAGGATCAACTCTCTCTGATGGTAGGTTTGCATCTTTTCTAATACACATCTTGGCTGCATTCTCATGGCCAGATTTAGAGCATACATATGGTGTGGCCTTTCAATTAACAGTTCCTGCTCTAGAATGCCAGTCCAGTTGCTCATTTGTGAATTCATAAAATAATAAAGTCTGTTCCTACAAGTTTCTCTCATACAGCAGATTTTGCCTATGTGCTCTGTCTTCTAATGCTACCATTTTTTGAAATGTCTCTTCATGAATAGTGTCCTACTCATCCAGCCTTTTCTTCAGCTTGACCTCATTTTGTTTGCAGTTTTATCAGCTCATCTGGATATTGCTTAAAGCTTCTTCCATTTTTTCCAACCTCCTGTTATTTGGGTTGATATACTCCTTCAATGTTTTGTTTATTTTAATCAGCTGTGAGCATATTTGACTTATTTTTTCCTTTAGATTACTGAAAACCATATCTTGCACCAAAGCTGGAACTTGAACTGCTTTTTGCTGAACAGCTGCAGGATTCTTCCCAGTCATTTTGTGTCCTTTTCACATTTGCTAGTTGATTTTCTTTCAGGATCTCTTAGACTCTTCTTTGCTGGCATCCAGGCAGTGTAGTTACTAGGCAGTAACTGAATATGCTAACAATGACAGAGTTTCTGGCCCTTGTCTTTCAGTGTCTTTTTTCACACTGGAAGAGCTGAAGTTAAGCTATTGATCAGTGTGCAGCCATCTTGGAAAAGTCACCGCCTCCTATATTTCTGAGTAGCTTCCACATGACATGTGGAAAACGTACTAAAAACATATCAAAAACTGTAAATAGGAAGATCACAGGAAAGTTAACACATGTCATGCCATAATAATACAATGTTCTTTTGATGAATTCATGATATTCAGTGTAATTTACAATTTATATAATTTAAAAATGCTAAGACTTGATTTAGTGTCACATTTAAAGAACATGACTTTTTAAAACTTTAAGTGCAGAACATTACTCATAATGAGGTATAATTCATAGGTTCATAGGTGTGTACTAGGCTAATGGCCCTGGAGCCTTTACAAGCCTAGCCTATAGGATTACCCTGGCATTGTGTCACCTGTCAAGTAGAGCCACTGGAGTGATCCCCGGGATGAATTTTCTATTTCCCATCCACTCATCAAGATTTCTCTTGAAGAGGGTCAGTAAGGTGCTCTGTTTGACATGTATGGGAAGTCTATTCCATAACATGGGCAGTCTCCGGGTAATGAACTTGAGAGGTATGAGCATGACAATTTCCCAGTCCCTATCATCTGACCTTGCCATATGTTATATTGTGTATAATTCAATGTGATGTTTATCATGGCGCAAATTGAGCAATTCAGAAATACAAAAAAATGAACATAGTCATTTTGCCTATATGAGGTAATCTATATGATTACAGTAAGACTGGGGCCACAGCTTATCATCATGGTATGGATGGCAAACCTTTACTGGAATAAAGTGATGTCCTACTGAAGTACCTGTTGCTATATAATACCACTATCTCCTTCTAAGGTATCCTCTTTTTAAAGCTACTTATATGTATAAGGATGTAGGTTTATGTGTGCTATTTACTGTAAGGACTAAAACTGGAGTTCATTTTTACATGTATTAGTCAGTGCTCTCTGATGGGGTGTATTGGAAGTGTACTAGTAGTAGTAAAATGCAGTCATCCTAGTGTGGGGGCCATATAGCATTTCACACTGAGATAATCAGAGGAAGGGCACTGAGCAAACTGATCTGTGATATATAACATTAAGTATCCTGTTTTTTTTATTTTTATATTATTTATAGCACTTTTATTGTCTGCTGGATACTTTTCTAGCTAGTTTCACTGTGTGTGAGGTATTAACTAGAATTTTTCTACAATTGTTAAGCATCTGTTTCAGTTAGTTTGTTCTGATTTCCTGCCAAGGAGTGTATCATATAACTTAATTCTTTGCATTCTCTAGAGTCTCCTTGCTCCTTAATCTGTTTAAACATTTCTGCAGTTTTTCTACCTAAGTAGTGTGGGTAGTTGTAGCATTGTCCATATTCAGGCTTGTGTTTTGGGCCTAGTTGTTTGTTGGTAGAGGCTGTGTGTCTGAGCACATGTTCCAGGCCATCTTGGTTTAGCCAAAGCCAGTATAGCATTTTAGTGAGAGGGAAGTGTTTATGGCCATTGGCTGATTGGGGTTACCTGGACTACGGCATGGAGTAAGTACCTCATTGGTTCTTTCAAGCTTTTTTTTTAAAGTTGTTTCAGGTTTCAACTTTGTTACTTAAGAAGTTAACTTGTGAGTGTCTCTGCCATTTCACACTGAGCTAATCAGAGGAAGGGCACTAAGCAAACTGATCTGTGATATATAACATTAAGTATCCTGTTTTTTGCTTATTTTTATGTGTTATTTATAGCACCTTTATTGCCTGCTGCATACTTTCCTAGCTAGTTTCAGTGTGTGTGAGGTGTTAACTAGAAATTTTCTATAATTGTTAAGCATCTGTTTGGGATTGTTTGTTATGATTTTTGTTTCCCACCCTCCCTATTGGTATCCTGTTCTTATACTTGGTATCTTTGCAGTTGCCCACCCCTACTGTAAATTTGATCTGGGACACTCCTCCCAGTCTAGTGTTATTACCTCATTCTACCTAATATAGGGAGAACATTTGAGAAAGCCATCCCACTTAGTTTATTAACCTTGAATTATCTTCTGCTCCTCCTTTCTCCCTTTCCACTTTACCAAAAAAAATTCTAAGTTTGCTTCCTGCCTTTTCTGTAAGTAGTCTAGTCCAGATACAGATTTGCTGTATCCAGGACTGTCAGTAAGTTTCTGTGACCCCAAGCCTTTCTGTGTTGGAGGGAAGCCTTCTAGCTTATCAGTGGGAATGGTAAGCACTAAGTAGCTTATCTAAAAAAAAAAAAAAAAACTTCATGCATCTCAGGTTAAAGTATTCCTGGTGTCATAAAGTTTGCTCTTTGAATTTTCCCTTAGAACTAGCCAGTTTTAATTTTAGCAATCAAATCTCTTTCTTTGAGCTCAGCACTTGTTCAGAACTCATTGTAAGCACAAAATAAGCTACAAATTAATACAGCACTCAACTTTCCTCACTTGTTTAGATGAAAACAGTTTTTAGTACTTAATAAATAAGCACCTATCCAGACATGTCTAAGGGTCAGCTCCCAGTGTTTTCTCCTGTCTACGTGATGAATCTGGGCATTTTGGAGCAATGCAGCAATTGCCTCATACACAGACAACCCTCTCCTCCTACCACTCAAACTACAACCTGTGAGAGATTTACTTACATAGCCAAACTGGAAGCCAAGCTCTCTTCAGCCAAAACTGGACTAGACAGTCAAGAGGAGAAGGTAAACACTTGTACCACAGCACATATATCACATAGTCCCTCAAAACCTACACCACCAAAACACACACATAGAAACACAAAACACACACCTACATTAACAGAGGCTCTCAATAAAAAATTGTCCAAGCAACAGGGACCTCCAAAGCAGAAACGTAAGCAACCTCCACCTCCCAGCACAACCCAAAAGACACATAGCCCACAAACTCAGTGTGCCACTCAACCACAGCTGATAAGGCATAACAACGTCCCAAGCACTCTAGTCATAGGTGACTCTATAGTCAGGCACACTGATGTTCCACTCACCAGGCTAAAAGGCTAAACAAAGAGAAAGTAACTGTCACCTGCCTATCGGGTGCCAGGATCTGCCACATAATGAACACACTCAGGTCACTCCACAACAAGTACAAATATGACTTTGTCATTGTCCATGTTGGTGTGAATGACGTCAGATGTACCTCCCTGAACTACATGAAAAGAGACATGGAGGAGTTTTCTGATCTTGTAGCCCAGGCAGGTATGACCCTAGCCCTGAGTAGCATCTTGCCATCACCCAAAATGATACCACAGTACAAGGACAAAATGACTGACTTCAACAATTGGCTAAGCTTCTGGTGTCATTCTAAGGGGCTCCAGTAGCTATCTACCTGGGTGACATGATCGACAGACCACGATGCTTTGCCAGAGATGGCCTGCACCTGTTGCCCTTGGGATTCTGGATACTGGCTAAGGCTCTTACCACCCCTATAGTGCCTTTTTTAGTCAAGGATCAAATGGCAAATTCACCACCATAACAGGTACAAGCAAGCAAAATCTGAGGGTAATGCTACTCAAAGCTAGAGGTCTAAACCTCAAAATGCACTCACTTGAGGCACTCATTAAATGGAGAACATCGACATCTGTGCAGTGAAAGAGACCTGGTTCAAGGCTCCAGAGAGCACACCTGCATTATCAGGCTATAATACATGCCACACCTTTCAGCCACCTAACCTGGACTGAAACACTAAAGGCAGAGGCATGTCCATATTCATTAAGGATATCCACACCTCCAGGCTAGTTGCTCAGCATAATGCATCCGAGATTATCCAAGTGCAACTAACTCTAGGCAAGACCACAATCCAAATTGTAGCTTGCTACAGATCCCCCACCATGCCCCAGCATTCCCACTCCTTATTTCTTGATACATTGGAAAATATTAGGGTACAACCTAATACTCAAATAATGGGCGATTTCAACTACCCCACCATTATCTAGGAAAACTACTCATGTGCCAACTCTTTTGCTCAACGTTTTCTAGAATTCATAAATTCGAACATCTTGGATCAACTTATCCACACTTCCACCAGAGGCAGCAATATTCTAGACATGGTCATTACCAACATGGGCAACCAGTGTTCCACACCAGAGGTCAGTTCCTCGTTCGTCAGATCCAAACACAAGCTAATCACCCTAGACATCCACATCACGCCCCCACCCCCATTAGGGAAACCACCGTAAAAGATTTCTCCAAAGCCAACTTCACGCTTCTTAAGACAGAAGTGGAAAACTTCATGACACCCATGCAGATGGACAATAGAGGTACGACTGCTGAATCCTACACAAATGCACTTTATAAGCACTTACACTAGTGCATCGATCGTGCAATCCCTAACAGAACCAAGATGCTATCTTCCAAAAAAAGGAAGCCAATCTGGTGGTCCCCTGCCATAAACAAACTCTACAAAAGAAGAAAGAAACTGCTGCAAAAAAGAGTAAAATTCTATAATTGGAGGAACTCCCTGGTCAGCCTCAGTAAGAAGCTGAAATCCCTCATAAAATCCTCCAAAGCTAGTTATGAAAACAAAATTGTCACTGATTCTAAAGACAACCAGAAAGCTTTCTATAGCTATGTCAAGAATCTCAAAGGCAACACCCAAATCTGCTTTGAGTTACAGCACAATGGCACTAAATATACAGAACCAACTGATATTGCCAACATCCTGGCAGATAGGTTCAGTGCTAACTTTACCCCCCCTCTCACCTCCTAAAGGGCCCATCTCTATACCGGAAGAATGCAAAGTTCCTGTAATCATGGCTGCAGAGGTAAAAACCACACTCTCCAAAGCCAAGAACACAGCATACATGGGACCTGACAACATCCTAGGCTGCGTTCTACACTATGGCACACAGTGACGGTCATCCCACTCCACAAAGGGGAGCCACTATGGACCCTGGAAACTACCGCCCCATTAGCCTGATGAGCCTGGTCTGCAAGGCTATGGAATGTATCATCACGGAACTTATAAACAATGATGTTGGTAATCTCCAAACTCTGGAATCCTCCCAGTTCGGGCTTATAAAAGGCAGATCATGTCTCCTAAACCTGATAGACTTCTTTGAAGTGGTCACCAAAGCCATAGATGGGGGTAAGGTGGTTCACACAGCCTATCTAGATCTTGCCAAGGCTTTTGACCCCATCCCCCACTCTGGAATTATAGATAAACTCACTAAAGTAGGTATAAATCCCTATGTCACAAGATGAGTTGCCAACTAGCTCAGTGACAGAACCCACACTGTGAAAGTAGAAGACTCCAAATCTGACTTCAGGCCAGTGACAACTGGAGTACCAAAGGTTTCAGTCCTGGGTCCTCTCCTGTTTGGTATCTACTTCTCTGAAGTACAGGCTAACACAGAAGGTCTTTGGCTAATGAATTTCGCAGATGACTGCAAACTAGGAGCCATAATCGAAACTCCGAACGATGTGGACATCCTACAAAAGGGCTTCACTGAGACAGATGTCTGGTGTCAAAGCCATGGCCTCAAGCTCAATGCCAAAAAGTGCATTGTCATCCCTTTTGGTAAAAACTCTGTACCCATGAACTACCACATAAGCGGTAGTCTACTTAATGCCAAAAGTGTGATAAGAGACCTTGGGACACAGGTGGACAGTAGTCTCTCCTTTGATAATCACATTGCCACAGTAGTCAGGAAATCCTTCTACATGGCACACCTCATCACAAAAGGTTTCTCATCCAGGAAAAAAGAGGTCATTGTTCCCCTCTCCTCATCACTTATTAGACCCATTATAGAATGCAGTGCCCCCTCACAAGACATCTATAACAACTGGAAAGGCTGCAGAAATACCTCACAAAGAGGATTACTGGCCTCAAACAGATGCCCTATGGAGACCATCTCAAAAAACTCCAGCTTTACTCCATCACATATCGCCTACTCAGAGGAGATCTCTGCCTAACATACAAAGCTATGTCAAACCCAGAGCTGTTGGACATGCTCCACTTAAAGAAATCCCAATCCCTCCAAGCTACATGCTCTAGGGACCTAAACTGTGTCACAACAATAAACAGAACATGCTGGAGGGGATAGATTCCTGTCCCAGAGACTTCCCATACTTTGAAATAAGCTACCTATCTATATCAAACAAAGCTCCTCATTAGCACTCTTCAAGAAAAATCTTGATGATTGGATGGAACATAGGAAATTCACCCCGGGGATCATTTCTGTGTCTCTACCTGACAGGGGCACAGGAAAATCATTTTTTTGGGTGGTGAAAGCCAGGGTACCTTTTTTTGGCTAGGCTTATATAGGCCCTAGGGTCAATAGCCTAGTACCTACCTATGAACCTATGAACCTATAATGTTGTGTCTTACATATCTTGTGCCTACAGTTTATGAAATGTCTGCCAAGATGGTGCTAAATGATCATTGTGAATGTTATGTTTTATGCCTGTTAAGCTGCAGTCATGTGCTGGTATTTGTATGGTCGGAGGTGGAGAAGGGATTGTGCTAGGGATGCAATAATAGCCGACATTCGGGCACAATATTGTTTTGTAGATACATGCATTATAGTGTCAGGTCATACTAATTTGTAGGAGCTGGACTATTATTACAGTATGTCTGCTGAGATATACTGCGGCAGGGCTAGTCACCCCAAGGTGTAAAACTTGCCTTGAGATGATTGTCATTGCTGAAGTGACACCCCGACCTCATGTGCAAAAAAAAGGGGAAAGTGGTTGAGGATAGATAGATGGATGGATGGATGGTGTCTGCTAGGATTTGTAGCACTCACATGAGGACACAGCTGTTACTTCCAGTGTATTTTCCATATCAACAGTGATATGCTAAAGAAACTGGCAGAAAAATCCACATTCACATCTGCTGGGCATGGCCTATAGTCATTCCATGTTACTAAGGTCTGGAACTCCTTACCTGTATCTGTCAATTCAATACTCTCCTTCCCAGCCTTCAAAGCCATTCTGAAAGACTTCCTAGCCAAAAGCTGGTGCTGTTCTTGTTCATCCCCTGGATAAACTATGTCTGTAAAAATGAACAAGTACCCTTTCATATCATGCACCTTCTTACTCCCCCTTCTTCACTCACTTCCTAACGTAAATCTATTTGTTTCCCCTGACTCTCTATCTAAATATGCTATGACCCTGTTTTTTTCTCTCACTTCTTATTGTAATTCCTGTTTGTATTATACTAACTTACCTTTAATTACTCTAAACTTTCTAAAATTTCTCTAAATATTAAATCATTGACAAATAAGTTGTATCTGTTTTTAATCAATGTTGTCACATTATGTCTAATTTGGTATAATTATGTAATCTGTAGATGTTTTTGTATAATTTGTGAAGACTGAAAAATTATTGTTCTTAAAATGTTTTTCTAATACTTTGGAGCTTTTCTCCCTGAGCCTCCTCTGAAAATGTGTACCTATCCCATCAGACTTTCCTAATAATCAAATGTCAGTAAAAAAATAAATAAATAAATAAGCATCCACGCACAAACCCATGATTACTGATGTGGGAAAAGAAGTGGAAATAGACACCCCTGTTTGGTAGACGGCTCTTTGTTCACACCTGTACTGATAGCCCTTCTATGACCATGCCTAGCATGAAGTTGTCACCAATGTAAATACTGTGGGTGGTGAGGGTCAATATTATGATATGGTGCACTGCTGAAAGACAAATATAAGCAGTGCTGCAACCTGCGGAGCAGAAGAAGTGGTGAACAATCCACAGATCCACAATGTACAGAGACGGAAAAGTTCTTGGCCTCACTTAATCGCAATACCACTTCTGGAGTTCCACAGTGCAGTGCTGAGTGTTGGGGTAGACATGGATAGGCCCCAGAGAATTTCCACTAATGATGCCCCAGGCATGTAGTCATAGTATCACTATTTCGCCCTATGATTACCCACTAGTCTTATAACAATGTTTACAATAACTGCCTTACTTGAGTCATGTAGGCACATCTAACCTCCAGATGCAATGTACATCTGCACAAGGTATGGGCATGGCTAAACCCCAATATCATATATATTTATAGCTGTACCTATATTAGTTGCATGTGTCACTTTGGTGTCATACTTAACACTGGATATGTTTTCTTTTGGTGTGTTGACAAGTGGAAACTTGACTGGTGTCAGTGCTGTGGAACTACCCCTATATGATGTTGGAGAGTCATTACCCTCTGATAATGATGGCAGAGATGAGCAGGCACAGTCAGGGGATGCAGAGTGTGTGTTGGACACGGGGAGTATGACCCCCACAACACCTCCTCAAAGTCAGTCTCTATGCCTGTGAACACCCAGGATATGCTACCATCTGAGAGAGAACAGCTTGATAGTGACACAGTGGATCAGGGAAGTGTGTTGGCCCCAATATAGTTATACCTGGATCTGCCCATAGCAGACATGGGCATGAGGGTCCACTCAGGGTGTTGGTACTGGTGCTCTTTGGAGGTATGGTTGCCACCATCCCCCTGAGGTTGATGTGTCAGTAGTTGCCACTCAGAAAGTGTGCAGTGCCATGATGGAGACACTGGCAAGTTCCACCAGAGTCTCTGCAGAGGTTATGAAGTTGATCTAGGCTATGCATGTTGACATATGGGACTGCATGAACTGTCTATGTGCAGTCTCTAATGTGGGTCATTTATTGACGTAAAGGTCCATCTTCATTGACAGTCATCTGCAACATCCTCATATGTTAGCCAACCTGGAGATGGATAAGGAAGATCACACTGCAACATCAGTTGTGGCTGGCTCTACACCTAGGAGAGGTCACCCCCATGGTTGTTGTTATTGTCATGTTGGCACATCCTCCAGTGAACCTCAGTCATGGTCAGGTAGCACACTGGCATCTAGCCAAGGTCATGGGACAGTTGAAGCAACTTCTGAATGAGCTGGCTCTCATAGACATGCAGAGAAAGCAGATTCCTCTGTCCATCATGTCCTGGACCTATCCATTACACCACAGTACACTCCTGGATCATGTGCTTAGGCTGTGTCCCTGCAGATATGCACACAACAGGATGGCCCCAACACATCCCACACTTCCACTGACTCTGCACTTATGCAACATTTCCTTATAGTATTGCTGACACTTCCCCGATGAGCACCTTTTTATTTTTACACATCTCTGTGTTCCCATTCACAAACTTCCTTGTGAAAGCCATTCCCTCCTGTATGCCCTTCTCCACCTGTGCAAATTTTGATAACTGTGCCCTGTGCTTTATACGTTGTTACATAGACTGGGTATATCTGTCACATAGTATGCTAATGTATGTATGAGTAAGCACAGTGTGGTATTTTTATTTACATCATTTTGTACTGTTTATGTGTCTGCTTAACTGTTGTATAGTTATGGATTCCCTTCTTCACATCTGTAAATGATAATTGTGACCCCTCTGTACCCATTGCTACTTGGTTGCCTATATCTGATGCACAGCGTGACTAGGCTGCGCATGAGTAAGCATACTTTGGTGTTTTTTTATGGATCATTGTACTCTAAATCTGCTTAGTTGTTGTTCATTTATGTTGTAAAGCTTATCTTATAAGATTATATTGTACAGCTTCTGGCAGATACATGATAACAAGAGCTGCAGAAAACCTGGCATCATTTAGTAACTTACACTGCTTGAACACTAGATTTTGTCCGTGTAAAAATTGGTGGCAAGCACAGCATCACAGCGTGATGCTATAACATTTCTTAATCCCTCCATCATGTTTATTGCTTCCTTATACACTCATTAACATATATCATAGCTGACCGTGTCATATCATTTTGTTTTCTGAATCTCACACATCCTGTAGGTGGCTCACAGTTCAAATTCGCTCAGTGGAAAGATGTGATTATTTATGAATTAACTCCCATAGAATCATTTGCTTGATATTGTACAGGAAGGAAGAAAACTCATCAGTTTATAATTATCTAGTTCCTCATTACACCATCTTTTATTTAGAGTAAACCACTTTTGTTGAACTCCAGTCTTGCACAATGAAAAGACTGCATTTCTGCAGAACAATCACTTAACAGCACCACCAACTGTTTTAATTCCCTTGGATACAGATTGTTTGCATCTTGTGCTTTATATCCTCGAACATTTGAATTTCTTGAGTTTCTTTTCTACTTTGTTACTACTCAGTCTTCCTTTTGACTGTCTCTGATCCCATCTTCCTGTCTCTTAAAGACATTCATGTGCATGCTTTTACCAAAAATTAATTTCAGTGTTATTTACAATACACCCTTTCTCCATGACAGGACTAGCCACCCAATGGTGTTAACCTTGGCTCCAAATGATTTTCACTGTTGAAGTGGCACCCTGACCTCATCCTCATATGCAAAAAAAGGGAAAAAAGGAGTGTGGATGGATGGATGGATGGTTGGATGGACGGATGGACGGATGGATGGATGGATGGATGGATGGATGGATGGATGGATGGACAGTACTTCCTTTTTACTAGAACTTAGTTCCTATTGAACATACAGGATTTTTGGAACTACTGGGGCATGTCTGTATTTATTTGGTATGCCACCATCTTGCCCAATCCTACATGATGCTATCTTGGAGCTTATTATGGTCCTAGTGTCACTCAAAAAGAATAAACATTGCACACATGCAAATTACAGAACACCTTCTAAATCCACTGTCAAACATAAAAATATATAGCTATCAACCTAAATATGTTACTTATACGGGAGTTTCATTATTTTTCAATCAACTGGAAAGATAAAAATGTTGTGAACTAATACAAAATAATATGACATTCTTGCTCCCTGAGGACATTTTCAGGATATTACTGGACAGATTCAAATGAAACTTTACCCCTTTTCTTCCCATATTTCTCACAGCATGTTATCATGACTATGCCAGTCCCATAATTCACCCAATCCTACCACTCTCTTCAGGGCTAGAAACACACGCTTCATGGGCCCTGACAATGTACCAGGTTCTCATCTTGTCAGCAACAGTCACTGTCTGTTTTGATGCCTTATTACATCTATTCAGTCTCAGCCTCTCCACTGGATTCATACCAAAGCTGTGGAAAACTGTTGCAGTCATCCCACTCCTCAAAGGGAGCCCTACAACTGACCCAGGCAACTAGCCTTTTCTGTAAGGCAATGGAGCACATATTTATGGAGCTCATAAATAAGGACACAGTCAGTCTTCAAAACCTGGACTTGAACCATTTTGGGTTTGTTAAAGGTCAATCCTACCTCTTGAACGGGTTCATATCACGTTATCGAAAGCCAATAACGTTGAATACCACAATGTCGAACACTATGCATCGAACGCTAAAAATAGTGAAGCTGCAGAACATTGAATTCTTTCCTAGGGAAAGAATTTGGTTTGTCCATTTCTGTGGCTTCGCTATTTTTAGCACTGTGGTGGAAAGTTTCGGGGGTTTAGGTAAGTGTGTGATTGTGTGGTCGTTAGGTTTAGGGTGTGGGTAACGTGAGTTAGGGTTAGGGTGCTGGTGAGGTGAGTGTGCGATAGTGACAGAGTTTAGGGTTAGGAGCGGGTTAAGTAAGTTAGGGTTAGGGCACGGGTAAGGTGAGTGTGCGATAGTGATGGACCTTAGGGTTAGGGTTGGGTTAAGGTAAGTGGATAGATAGTAGTGTTTGTATAGTTTAGTGTAGGGTTAGATGTATGATTTTAAGTAAAAGTGTGTGGATTGCTGTTTTTTTGGTGTGCCTGTGTTGTGTGAATGTGTTTCGGAATAGAAAATTTTTTCCCTGGGAAAAAATTTGCTGTTCTGAATGTATAATATTGTGTGCTTTAGATTATTTAGGTTCGATTAAATAGTGCTCGGTGTTTTCAGCTTTCAATAATGTGATATAAGTGCTCTTGAACCTGGTGGACTTTTTTGAATAAATCACTAAGGCATTAGACTCAGGAAAATCAGTTCACATGGCATACCTGGCTTTGGCCAAAGCCTTCAATACAATTCCACATTCAGACATCCTTGATAACCTAATCAAATTAAATGTAAACCATATGTTACCTATTGGAGAGCAAACTGGATCACTGACAGGGCCCAATATGTTAGTGTTGCATCCACAACCTCAGATAAAAAGAGTGGTTATCAGTGGTGTCACCAAGAGATTGCTCCAGCAACCACTCCTCTTTGGCATCTACTTCTCTGATGTTAAAGCAGACAGCAAAGGCCTGTGGCTGATAACATTTGTCAATGATTGCAAACATAGATCAGTTATAAATACCCCAGATGACTTACATATTTTTCAGGTAGGTCTAACTCATGATAAAAAATGGTGCTTGGACCATGACCCGAAACTAAACTCCAAAAAAATGTAGCACTGTCTCTTTTGACAAAGCTGGTCACTCCTGGTTATATGATAAAGGTGATACCCCAGTAAAAACTGACTCAGTCATTATGGACTTGGACATCTTCACTGACAATTAACAATACTTTTTTCATGTGACTGACTACTATTGTATGGAAATAATTTTATATAGTCAGACTAATCGTGAGGGGCATGTCTTCCAGATCCAAGGAAGTTATCATCACCCTCTAATCTGCCTTTATCAGACCAGTGATATTATAATACTTCCATTGGTGTGTACATGGCTAGACATATGGCCCAGCTCAAGAGACCATAGCATTTCCTTACCAAAAAAAAATCAAGGACATGACCTCCTTGAGTTACCTTGATCTCCTTAAAGCACTCGTTCTTTTTCTCTCCTTCTGACTGTTGAGGGGTGATCTCTGCCTTGCCTACTGAGCCTTGAAATATCTGGTGCTTTGTAATCTCCTTCAGATCCACAAAACTAATTCTACCCTTAACACACACTCAAGATACCTAAGCTTTCACCAAATCATAAATTGGACAGACTTGTTGGATAGATAACTTTCATAGAAAATACCTCTTTCATGGAATAGTTCCCCTTAGAGGTCAGGCAGAGTAGTTCTATGATCTTTCTAATTGCAGCCTGTGTGACTGGATGGGCAATCATAAATACTCCCCTGGTGTGACCCCTCTAGCCCTTATGGAAAGGAGTCAAAACTAAGTCAGAGTCTGGTATTAATTCATTTCTTGGTAAATAGGTAGGATCCTTGACAAGGCTACAAATGTTCCACTGGTTCAACAGCCTAGAACAAACTTATGAATCCGTGAACTGCACTCCATCTGCTCAAAACTCTGTTCCCCCTCATAGAGATCACCACCTGAAATCAATCTGAATAAAGTCTTGCCATCCCTATCAGAAGCCAGAAACACCTACCTCATAGGTCCCAATAACATCATTGGCTATCATCTAGTCAATGCAAACCATGGTTTATCTCAGCTCTTAATGAAACTCTAAACCACTTCAGTGTAAATATCACCTCAGGTTATGTCCCTGAAGTTTGGAGAATGGCCGTAATAGTGGCATTGCACAAGAGTGACTCTACTGCTGATCCTGGTAACTGTAGACTTATAAACCTCACCACCATCATCTTTAAGGGCATGGACCACTTCCTTAAGGAAATCATACACATGTTAAGCAACCTCCATGGCATGGAAACTAACTGATCTGGTTTTGAGAAAAGTAAATCATGTCTACTCAGTATGGTTGCTTTCTTTGAAGGGTTACTGAAGCCCTCAATGAGGATCAGATTGTCCATACTGCATAGCCAGACCTGTCTAAGGACTTCCACACCATTCCTCAAGCAAATACTATTACTAAACACACCCAGCTAAACAACAACCCTAACATTGTTTGTTGGAATGCTACCAAAGTAAAATTTCTTCTACAGAAATTCATTTGATGTATGATTTACCAGGTTAGTTTGAAATTACTTAGCACAAGTGTCCACTATTTTGGATACCATGGAATGGAAGAATGAATTGCTAAAACCTTCAATAGTTCTTGTATTTCATTAGTTGACATATCTTCAAAATCTAGGAAAAATCTATTCTTAACGGGAATTATTTTATGTTCAGCATTATTGCAATGTTTTAATTTAGGTTCATAGGGGTGTACTAGGCTAATGGCCCTGGGGCCTTTACAAGCCTAGCCCATAGAAGTGCCCTGGCATTGTGCCGCACATTTAGGGTTCTTTTCAGAGTTGTTGCTCTCAGCAGATGGTCTTGTCACAAGGTACTGCCAAGAGTGCCTGCCACTTGTTCCATTTGATTGGTTTTCTCAAGACACTTGTTAGAGAAATCTTGTCTAAAATATTCACTTAAATCAAAGTAAGTTACAGTGACAAAATCAAAGTATTCTAATGAATTCATGTGTTACACAAAAGAACCCAATAACGAATATAAAAAATGTTTGCATTAATTATTATCATTAAATGCAAGGTCTCCCAGTTCTGCAAGTATGCTACTATAAGTTGTCGCCTTTTTTCTGAACTCTGTAAGCATTCTTCACAAAGGCATCCTTCTGCTGTAATTCCAACAGGAAAGTGCAGTAATGGCTTTCAAACAGACTTGGAAAGGATAACCAAAGGTCAGTTCCAGCTGTGATCTATCTTGACTATTTATTGTTAACAAGTGCTTTCCCTCATCCCTAGTCACTTCAGCTTTACTACTCACACGCACAATTCCTGAAATAACAGTGCTATGCATATTTTAGACCCACATCTCACATAATTGTTGAATATGAGTAGCAGGTTAAATGACATTTCTTAGGGATGGTACTATTGTCATATATCCTGCAGATCCTCGACTACACAATGTCTTACAATGATTTGTTTTTGTTTTACCTGTATGAAACTGGAGCAATGTTCAAACTTAGCTGAGATCAAAGTTTTGTACGCAAAGTGGCTTTTGCAAGACAAGTATGAAAAATTGCAAGCATTGCTAAAATTAATGAAAAAAGTGGATTTGCAGTAACATGGGATAAAAGAAAGAGGATCCCAATGCAAATAGAGTGTCAGGATCTAAATTTTAGTAGAACTAAATGTCTGCATTTAAAACATCACACAGCAGCGTTTTGCTTGGACATGATTAGTGATTAACCTGTGAGTTAAAATGTGGTGTAACTTCTGCATTATCACAGTAATAATGGAGAAAGTACCACAATCCCACCTTAATCACAGTCTTTAATCTAGTCATGTCAGTACACTGAGAGCACAAACATTTCATCCACCAATAGCTAAAAACTTGATTTCATAATAGCATCAATGTTTAAAAAAAGCAATGAACAAGCATTTTTGTGGGGGAAAACCTCCCCATGTACCATCCACACCCACTGCACACCTCTAATTATACAAAATCAGATACCACTCAATCTAAAGTTAAGAAAATACTTCCATACCCTTGTGGTTCATCAAATACAAAGTTAGTGGTGTGGCAGTGCTTGATTTTAGTGCCAAATATTTTGCCAGAAATGTTAAAAATGATAAAGGTGAATTACATGCTACCATCTTTCATGTGGCAGTACCTAGTAATGTAGTGACTCACCACTAAATGCCACCTTGCTCAAAACCCATATCTTGCAATCCAGTGACATTCCCTACTCAGGTAGTTTTAATTACTTTTTCTAAATTCAAAATTATTCACTTAGAATCATAAAGGGCCCACTAAATGATGTGTCAGAATTACTGATAGTAAAGTAAGTCCCGTGCTGTCAGTTATAAATTATTTTTTATTATTTTATTCAATGTTAGTCTAATGAATATTTTGGTAAGCAAGTAATTTAAGCAAAAATGGTATTTCCAATCGATTGCTTTTTGTAAATATAGGAAAATTATGTTTCAACTGTGAAAAGTGATAGAAAACATATTCTTCTGTTTTGTGAGTGTGTGTGTGTGTGTGTGTGTGTGTGTGTGTGTGTGTGTGTGTGTGTGTGTGTGTGTGTGTGTGTGTGTGTGTGTGAGAGAGAGAGAGAGAGAGAGAGAGAGAGAGAGAGACAAATGGTGAGTATGGCTGATTGTCTTTAGTACAAGACCATTGTAATGGAGGAGGTGCCTACTTCCATCATAATACAGTGACCCTGGAGTTGATTACATTAATGAGGAATGCAGGTGTCACAGCCCGATGTGCAGAGTTGTGACAACTCCTGCACTTAGCAGAAATCACATTTCAGCATATCAGGATGATTGAAGTGTGTGTTACCATATCTCATTCCTGTGAAATGATCTACAACTGAATGTCTCCTGTCTCCAAACACTACTCAGCTAAATACTGCTTTAAATGTCTCCAGCAGAGTGGATGTATTCATTGCCAGGTAAAAAGCAATACTCAGTATCAGGGCTGAACCTGCAATTGTCAGATTTGATTATTGCTCTACCCCTGTAAACAAAATTAAATAAATAAACAAGAAATTATAAATATTTCACAACCACCCACTTTGTACATAAATACATACATATAAATATAAATATCACCATTAAGCTAAACCTATAGCATGCAGGTAGAATGGCATTGTTGATACAGAGCTGTGTGAACAGGCAATGCATACAGTTTCTGATGTTTGTATAATAACAACACAATGCATTGTGAAGGATTATTACAAAACAATTGGTACATTGCAATCTGTCTTTCACTGACAATTCTTGTACAGATGGTAAAATCCCAGGTAGCTGCAACCATAGTATGACATTAGTAAAATAATGTGTAGCCATAACCACAATGCCAAAGTGTCAGATGACATTAAATGTCCCTCACAGCAAAATGCTTACTTGCTTCTTAAATACTGCCAGTCTGTGCCCCTCATGTTTCCTGCCAAGCTCTTCTCTTTGACAGCAGCCCATGCATTTCACTATAGTGTTTTCTTCTGAAACTATTGGCTAGCCAGTATGTATTTCACTTTTCTTTTATGTGCAGTGGTCATGTGTAAGCAGAGCTTTGAATATGCTATACTCTTGATAAATAGCAAGTCCTATCTCAGTTTCCTGTAATACAGTGAGAGTAACTGTGCTCACATTGTTCTGAATATATTGTAACCTACTTTTCCCAGACTATTTTTGTGATGTATCACTGAACCCTCTCTGTTATTCTGATGTACTTATGAAATCAGGAAGGCTAAAAACATGTTCTCATCTGAAGCTTTACTCCTTTCATTATCCCTTCCCAAACCCTTAAAGGCAAAGCTTACCTTCCTGCTGACCTTTCATTATCCCTTCCCAAACCCTTAAAGGCAAAGCTTACCTTCCTGCTGACCTTTCATTATCCCTTCCCAAACCCTTAAAGGCAAAGCTTACCTTCCTGCTGACCTTTCATTATCCCTTCCCAAACCCTTAAAGGCAAAGCTTACCTTCCTGCTGACCTTTCATTATCCCTTCCCAAACCCTTAAAGGCAAAGCTTACCTTCCTGCTGACCTTTCATTATCCCTTCCCAAACCCTTAAAGGCAAAGCTTACCTTCCTGCTGACCTTTCATTATCCCTTCCCAAACCCTTAAAGGCAAAGCTTACCTTCCTGCTGACCTTTCATTATCCCTTCCCAAACCCTTAAAGGCAAAGCTTACCTTCCTGCTGACCTTTCATTATCCCTTCCCAAACCCTTAAAGGCAAAGCTTACCTTCCTGCTGACTGCTTATATTCTCTTTATTCATCAGCTGACTATGTTAAGTAGGTGGTTACTAAATGGACCTATTATTTCAGACACAGACCAGGAGAAAAGGTATATAGATGCAGCAGAAATCACAATCAGGTAAATACAGAGATAAATACAACACCCCCCCCCTCATATGTGGAGGTCCTCAATAAAAGCATACCCAAACAAAAGAGACCTCGGAGGCATAAACACACGTGAACTCCACTGCCCAGCACACCACACACCACACTTAGTCCACACACCTGTGTCTCACAGCCACTAAGGCCTAAACATAAACCCAACATATTAGTCATAGGAGACTCCATTGTGAGAAACACAGATGTTCCCCTCACCAGGCTGGATAAGGAGAACGTCACGGTTAGTTGTTTCTCAGGTGCTAGAATCTGCCATATCACCAATGCACTCAAGTCTCTCAACAGGTACTGTTATGACTTTGTCATAGTCCATGTTGGAGTGAATGACCTGAGACATACCTCCCTGGACTATATGAAGAGAGGCATGATCAAGCACACTGAATATGTGTCCCAGGCAGGTATGTTCCTAGCCTTAAGCATCATTCTACTGTCACCCAGAATGATGCCTAAATACAAACAGAAAATGATTGACTTTAACATTTGGCTTAGTTTCTGTTGTCATTCGATGGGGATCCAGTACCTGACAGTGCAGGATGACATGATTGACAAACCATGATGCTTTGATACTGATGGCCTGCATCTGTCTCGCCTTGGGCTTCAGGTTCCTGGCAAAGGCTCTTGTCTTCCCCATAGTGCCTTTTTTAGGCAATGTCATGAGGTCAAAACTACCAACATGGAAATTTCATCAACATGAAAATTAAAGATCATGCTGCTAAACGCTAGGAGTCTAAACATGAAACTGTACTAATTGCAAGCATTCTTAACCCTGAAAGAAGCTGACATTTGTGCAGTCACAGAAACTTGGTTCAAAGCTACAGAAAGCATTCCAGCCATAAAAGGTTATTCACCATATCATTCATTCAGACTCCAAACTGTGAGCAGCAAAACAAAAGGAGGTGAAGCTGCAATATATGTAAAAGACATACACACCTCTAGGTTAGGTTAAGCAGTATGATGCACAGGAAACACCCTGATCCTGGGCGACTTTAACTATACACCTATAGAGTGGAAGAAATAATCACAGTTCAAATTCGCTCAGTGGAAAGATGTGATTGTTTATGAATTAACTCCCATAGAATCATTTGCTTGATATTTTACAGGAAGGAAGAAAACTCATCAGTTTATAATTATCTAGTTCCTCATTACACCATCTTTTATTTAGAGTGAACCACTTCTGTCGATCTCCAGTCTTGCTATATCATGTACACACAATGAAAAGACTGCATTTCTGCAGAACAATCACTTAACAGCACCACCAACTGTTTTAATTCCCTTGGATACAGATTGTTTGCATCTTGTGCTTTATATCCTCGAACATTTGAATTTCTTGAGTTTCTTTTCTACTTTGTTACTACTCACTCTTCCTTTTGACTGTCTCTGATCCCATCTTCCTGTCTCTTAAAGACATTCATGTGCATGCTTTTACCAAAAAATAATTTCAGTGTTATTTACAATACACCCTTTCTCCATGACAGAGCTAGACACCCAATGGTGTTAACCTTGGCTCCAAATGATTTTCACTGCTGAAGTGACACCCTGACCTCATCCTCATATGCAAAAAAGGGAAAAAAGGAGTGTGGATGGATGGATGGATGGTTGGATGGATGGATGGATGGATAGATGGATGGATGGATGGATGGACAGTAATTCCTTTTTACTAGAACTTAGTACCTATTAAACATACAGGATTTTTGGAACTACTGGGGCATGTCTGTATTTATTTGGTATGGCACCATCTTGCCCAATCCTACATGATGCTATCTTGGAGCTTATTATGGTCCTAGTGTCACTCAAAAAGAATAAACATCGCACACATGCAAATTACAGAACACCTTCTAAATCCACTGTCAAACATAAAAAATATATAGCTATCAACCTAAATATGTTACTTATAAGAGAGTTTCATTATTTTTCAATCAACTGGAAAGATAAAAATGTTGTGAACTTTTGCAAAATAATATGACATTCTTGCTCCCTGAGGACATTTTCAGGATATTACTGGACAGATTCAAATGAAACTTTACCCCTTTTCTTCCCAAATTTCTCACAGCATGTTATCATGACTATGCCAGTCCCATAATTCACCCAATCCTACCACTCTCTTCAGGGCTAGAAACACACACTTCATGAGCCCTGACAATGTACCAGGTTCTCATCTTGTCAACAACAGTCACTGTCTGTTTTGATGCCTTATTTCATCTATTCAGTCTCAGCCTCTCCAGTGGATTCATGCCAAAGGTGTGGAGAACTGCTGCAGTCATCCCACTCCGCAAAGGGAGCCCTACAACTGACCCAGGCAACTAGCCTTATCTGTAAGGCAATGGAGCACATATTTATGGAGCTCATAAATAAGGACACAGTCAGTCTTCAAAACCTGGACTTGAACCATTTTGGGTTTGTTAAAGGTAGATCCTACCTCTTGAACGGGTTCATATCACGTTATCAAAAGCCAATAACGCTGAATGCCACAATGTCGAACACTATGCATCGAACGCTAAAAATAGTGAAGCTGCAGAACATCAAATTCTTTCCTAGGGAAAGAATTTGGTTTGTCCATTTCTGTGGCTTTGCTATTTTTAGCACTGTGGTGGAAAGTTACGGGGGTTCAAGTAAGTGTGTGATTGTGTGGACGTTAGGTTTAGGGCGTGGGAAACGTGAGTTAGGGTTAGGGAGCTGGTGAGGTGAGTGTGCGATAGTGACAGAGTTTAGGGTTAGGAGCGGGTTAAGTGAGTTAGGGTTAGGGCACGGGTAAGGTGAGTGTGCGATAGTGATGGACCTTTGGGTTAGGGTTGGGTTAAGGTAAGTGGATAGATAGTAGTGTTTGTATAGTTTAGTGTAGGGTTAGATGTATGATTTTAAGTGTAAGTGTGTGGATTGCTGTTTTTTTGGTGTGCCTGTGTTGTGTGAATGTGTTTCGGAATAGCAAATTTTTTCCCTGAGAAAAATTTGCTGTTCGGAATGTTCAATATTGTGTGCTTTAGATTATTTAGGTTCGATTAAATAGTGCTCGGTGTTTTTGGCTTTCGATAATGTGATATAAGCACTCTTGAACCTGGTGGACATTTTTGAATAAATCACTAAGGCATTAGACTCAGGAAAATCAGTTCACATGGCATACCTGGCTTTGGCCAAAGCCTTCAATACAATTCCACATTCAGACATCCTTGATAACCTAATCAAATTAAATGTAAACACTATGTTACCTATTGGAGAGCAAACTGGATCACTGACAGGGCCCACTATGTTAGTGTTGCATCCACAACCTCAGATAAAAAGAGTGGTTATCAGTGGTGTCACCAAGAGATTGCTCCAGCAACCACTCCTCTTTGGCATCTACTTCTCTGATGTTAAAGCAGACAGCAAGGGCCTGTGGCTGATAACATTTGTCAATGATTGCAAACATAGATAAAATACCCCAGATGACTTACATATTTTACAGGTAGGTCTAACTCATGATAAAAAATGGTGCTTGGACCATGGCCCGAAACTAAACTCCAAAAAATGTAGCACTGTCTCTTTTGACAAAGCTGGTCACTCCTGCTTATATGATAAAGGTGATACCCCAGTAAAAACGGTACCCCAGTAAAAACTGACTCAGTCATTATGGACTTGGACATCTTCACTGACAATTAACAATACTTTTTTCATGTGACTACTATTGTATGGAAATAATTTTATATAGTCAGACTAATCGTGAGGGGCATGTCTTCCAGATCCAAGGAAGTCATCATCACCCTCTAATCTGCCTTTATCAGACCAATGATATTATAATACTTCCATTGGTGTGTACATGGCTAGACATATGACCCAGCTCAAGAGACCATAGCATTTCCTTACCAAAAAAAATCAAGGACATGACCTCCTTGAGTTACCTTGATCTCCTTAAAGCACTCGTTCTTCTTCTCTCCTACTGACTGTTGAGGGGTGATTTCTGCCTTGCCTACCGAGCCTTGAAATATCTGGTGCTTTGTAATCTCCTACACATCCACAAAACTAATTCTACCCTTAACACACACTCAAGATACCTAAGCTTTCACCAAGTCATAAATTGGACAGACTTGTTGGATAGATAACTTTCATAGAAAATACCTCTTTTATGGAATAGTTCCCCTTAGAGGTCAGGCAAAGTAGTTCTATGATCTTTCTAAGTGCAGCCTGTGTGACTGGATGGGCAATCATAAATACTCCCCTGGTGTGACCCCTCTAGCCCTTATGGAAAGGAGTCAAAACTAAGTCAGAGTCTGGTATTAATTCATGTCTTGGTAAATAGGTAGGATCCTTGACAAGGCTACAAATGTTCCACTGGTTCAACAGCCTAGAACAAACTTATGAATCCGTGAACTGCACTCCATCTGCTCAAAACTCTGTTCCACCTCATAGAGATCACCACCTGAAATCAATCTGAATAAAGTCTTGCCAACCCTATCAGAAGCCAGAAACACCTACCTCATAGGTCCCAATAACATCATTGGCTATCATCTAGTCAATGCAAACCATGGTTTATCTCAGCTCTTAATGAAACTCTAAACCACTTCAATGTAAATATCACCTCAGGTTATGTCCCTGAAGTTTGGAGAATAGCTGTAGTAGTGGCATTGCGCAAGAGTGAATCTACTGCTGATCCTGGTAACCGTAGACTTATAAACCTCACCACCATCATCTTTAAGGGCATAGACCACATCCTTAAGGAAATCATACACATGTTAAGCAACCTCCATGTCATGGAAACTAACTGATTTGGTTTTGAGAAAAGTAAATCATGTCTACTCAGTATGGTTGATTTCTTTGAAGGGTTACTGAAGCCCTCAATGAGGATCAGATTGTCCATACTGCATAGCCAGACCTGTCTAAGGACTTCCACACCATTCCTCAAGCAAATACTATTGCTAAGCACACCAAGCTAAACAACAACCCTGACATTGTTTGTTGGAATGCTACCAAAGTAAAATTTCTTCTACAGAAATCCATTTGATGTATGATTTACCAGGTTAGTTTGAAATTACTTAGCACAAGTGTCCACTATTTTGGATACCATGGAATGGAAGAATGAATTGCTAAAACCTTCAATAGTTCTTGTATTTCATTAGTTGACATATCTTCAAAATCTAGGAAAAATCTATTCTTAACGGGAATTATTTTATGTTCAGCATTATTGCAATGTTTTAATTTAGGTTCATAGGTGTGTACTAGGCTAATGGCCCTGGGGCCTTTACAAGCCTAGCCCATAGAGGTGCCCTGGCATTGTTCCGCACATTTAGGGTTCTTTTCAGAGTTGTTGCTCTCAGCAGATGGTCTTGTCACAAGGTACTGCCAAGAGTGCCTGCCACTTGTTCCATTTGATTGGTTTTCTCAAGACACTTATTAGAGAAATCTTCTCTAAAATATTCACTTAAATCAAGATAAGTTACAGTGACAAAATCAAAGTATTCTAATGAATTCATGTGTTACACAAAAGAACTCAATAATGAATATAAAAAATGTTTGCATTAATTATTATCATTAAATGCAAGGTCTCCCAGTTCTGCAAGTATGCTACTATAAGTTGTCGCCTTTTTTCTGAACTCTGTAAGCATTCTTCACAAAGGCATCCTTCTGCTGTAATTCCAACAGGAAAGTGCAGTAATGGCTTTCAAACAGACTTGGAAAGGATGACCAAAGGTCAGTTCCAGCTGTGATCTATCTTGACTATTTACTGTTAACAAGTGCTTTCCCTCATCCCTAGTCACTTCAGCTTTACTACTCACACTTACAATTCCTGAAATAACAGTGCTATGCATATTTTAGACCCACATCTCACATAATTGTTCAATATGAGTAGCAGGTTAAATGACATTTCTTAGGGATGGTACTATTGTCATATATCCTGCAGATCCTCGACTACACAATGTCTTACAATGATTCGTTTTTGTTTTACCTGTATGAAACTGGAGCAATGTTCAAGCTTAGCTGAGATCAAAGTTTTGTACGCAAAGAGGCTTTTGCAAGACAAGTATGAAAAATTGCAAGCATTGCTAAAATTAATGAAAAAAGTGGATTTGCAGTAACATGGGATAAAAGAAAGAGGATCCCAATGCAAATAGAGTGTCAGGATCTAAATTTTAGTAGAACTAAATGTCTGCAGTTAAAACATCACACAGCAGCGTTTTGCTTGGACAACATGATTAGTGATTAACCTGTGAGTTAAAATGTGGTGTAACTTCTGCATTATCCCAGTAATAATGGAGAAAGTACCAGAATCCCACCTTAATCACAGTCTTTAATCTAGTCATGTCAGTATACTGAGAGCACAAACATTTCATCAACCAATAGCTAAAAAATTGATTTCATAATAGCATCAATGTTTAAAAAAAGCAATGAACAAGCATTTTTGTGGGGGAAAAACTCCCCATATACCATCCACACCCACTGCACACCTCTAATTATATAAAATCAGATACCACTCAATCTCAAAGTTAAGAAAATGCTTCCATACCCTTGTGGTTCATCAGATACAAAGTTAGTGGTGTGGCAGTGCTTGATTTTAGTGCCAAATATTTTGCCAGAAATGTTAAAAATAATAAAGGTGAATTACATGCTACCATCTTTCATGTGGCAGTACCTAGTAATGTAGTGACTCACCACTAAATGCCACCTTGCTCAAAACCCACATCTTGCAATCCAGTGACATTCCATACTCAGGTAGTTTTAATTACTTTTTCTAAATTCAAAATTATTCACTTAGAATCATAAAGGGCCCACTAAATGATGTGTCAGAATTACTGATAGTAAAGTAAGTCCCGTGCTGTCAGTTATAAATTACTTTTTATTATTTTATTCAATGTTAGTCTAATGAATATTTTGGTAAGCAAGTAATTTAAACAAAAATGGTATTTCCAGTTGATTGCTTTTTGTAAATATAGGAAAATTATGTTTCAACTTTGAAAAGTGATAGAAAACATATTCTTCTATTTTGTGAGTGAGTGTGTGTGTGTGTGTGTGTGTGTGTGTGTGTGTGTGTGTGTGTGTGTGTGTGTGTGTGTGTGTGTGAGTGACAGAGAGAGAGAGAGAGAGAGAGAGAGAAAGACAAATGGTGAGTATGGCTGATTGTCTTTTGTACAAGACCATTGTAATGGAGGAGGTGCCTACTTCCATCATAATACAGTGACCCTGGAGTTGATTACATTAATGAGGAATGCAGGTGTCACAGCCCGATGTGCAGAGTTGTGACAGCTCCTGCACTTAGCAGAAATCACATTTCAGCATATCAGGATGATTGAAGTGTGTGTTACCATATCTCATTCCTGTGAAATGATCTACAACTGAATGTCTCCTGTCTCCAAACACTACTCAGCTAAATACTGCTTTAAATGTCTCCAACAGAGTGGATGTATTCATTGCTAGGTAAAAAGCAATACTCAGTATCTGGGCTGAACCTGCAATTGTCAGATTTGATTATTGCTCTACCCCTGTAAACAAAATTAAATAAATAAACAAGAAATTATAAATATTTCACAACCACCCACTTTGTACATAAATACATACATATAAATATAAATATCACCATTAAGCTAAACCTATAGCATGCAGGTAGAATGGCATTGTTGATACAGAGCTGTGTGAACAGGCAATGCATACAGTTTCTGATGTTTGTATAATAACAACACAACGCATTGTGAAGGATTATTACAAAACAATTGGTACATTGCAATCTGTCTTTCACTGACAATTCTTGTACAGATGGTAAAATCCCAGGTAGCTGTAACCATAGTATGACACTGGTAAAATAATGTGTAGCCATAACCACAATGCCAAAGTGTCAGATGACATTAAATGTCCCTCACAGCAAAATACTGCCAGTCTGTGCCCCTCATGTTTCCTGCCAAGCTCTTCTCTTTGACAGCAGCCCATGCATTTCACTATAGCGTTTTCTTCTGAAACTATTGGCTAGCCAGTATGTATTTCACTTTTCTTTTATGTGCAGTGGTCATCATGTGTACGCAGAGCTTTGAATATGCTATACTCTTGATAAATAGCAAGTCCTATCTCAGTTTCCTGTAATACAGTGAGAGTAACTGTGCTCACATTGTTTTGAATATATTGTAACCTACTTTTACCAGACTATTTTTGTGATGTATCACTGAACCCTCTCTGTTATTCTGATGTACTTATGAAATCAGGAAGGCTAAAACATGTTCTCATCTGAAGCTTTACTCCTTTCATTATCCCTTCCCAAACCCTTAAAGGCAAAGCTTACCTTCCTGCTGACTGCTTATTTTCTCTTTATTCATCAGCTGACTCTGTTAAGTAGGTGGTTACTAAATGGACCTATTACTTCAGACACAGACCAGGAGAAAAGGTATATAGATGCAGCAGAAATCACAATCAGGTAAATACAGAGATAAATACAACACCCCCCCTCATATGTGGAGGTCTTCAATAAAAGCATACCCAAACAAAAGAGACCTCGGAGGCATAAACACAAGTGAACTCCACTGCCCAGCACACCACACACCACACATAGTCCACACACCTGTGTCTCACAGCCACTAAGGCCTAAACATAAACCCAACATATTAGTCATAGGAGACTCCATTGTGAGAAACACAGATGTGCCCCTCACCAGGCTGGATAAGGAGAACGTCACGGTTAGTTGTTTCTCGGGTGCCAGAATCTGCCATATCACCAATGCACTCAAGTCTCTCAACAGGTACTGTTATGACTTTGTCATAGTCCATGTTGGAGTGAATGACCTGAGACATACCTCCCTGGACTATATGAAGAGAGGCATGATCAAGCACACTGAATATGTGTCCCAGGCAGGTATGTTCCTAGCCTTAAGCATCATTCTACTGTCACCCAGAATGATGCCTAAATACAAACAGAAAATGATTGACTTTAACATTTGGCTTAGTTTCTCTTGTCATTCAATGGGGATCCAGTACCTGACAATCTGGGATGACATGATTGACAAACCATGATGCTTTGATACTGATGGCCTGCATCTGTCTCGCCTTGGGCTTCAGGCTCCTGGCAAAGGCTCTTGTCTTCCCCATAGTGCCTTTTTTAGGCAATGTCATGAGGTCAAAACTACCAACATGGAAATTTCATCAAAATGTAAATTAAAGGTCATGCTACTAAATGCTAGGAGTCTAAACATGAAACTGTACTAATTGCAAGCATTCTTAACCCTGAAAGAAGCTGACATTTGTGCAGTCAAAGAAACTTGGTTCAAAGCTACAGAAAGCATTCCAGCCATAAAAGGTTATTCATCATATCATTCATTCAATCTCCAAACTGTGAGCAGCAAAACAAAAGGAGGTGAAGCTGCAATATATGTAAAAGACATACACACCTCTAGGTTAGGTTAAACAGTATGATGCACAGGAAACACCCTGATCCTGGGCGACTTTAACTATACACCTATAGAGTGGAAGAAATAATCATGCCAAAACACAAATGCCCAGAGATTCCTTGATTTTTGTTAATGCAAATGCCTTGGGCCAGTTGGGTGACACCCCCACAAGAGGTGAAAATATATTGGACTTGGTATTAACCAAAATGAGTAACCACTGCAGCATCCCTACAGTGTCACCATCTCTGGTAAGATCCAACCACAAGGATGTCACTTTCAAAGTTACCATCTCCCCTGACCCCCCCACCCCCACCCCCAGCTAGGGTCAAACAAAAAAACTTTGCCAAAGCTGATTACAACCTCCTGAGGGAAGATATAAACAGCTTCACAGCCCTCTCCCCATCCATAGGAACTGGCACATATGTCCAAACCTACACCAAAGTACTATGTGAGTATTTATATAACTGCATGGAATCAGAAATACCAGAGAGGACAAAATCTTCCTCCTCAAGGAAGAGTAAACCTGTCTGGTGGGCATCTACAATAAATAAACTCTGTAATAAAAGGAAAAAATTGCTGTCCAGGACGAAGAAGTAGCAGGTGCCTAATTGGAAGCAATCTCTCCTTAGCATGAACAAGCAAATAATAGCACTAGTGAAGTCCCCAAAGCAAACTTCGAGTCCAAACTGGCCACATCTACTAAAGACAATCATAAGACATTCTTCATATATGTCCGCAATCTCAAGGGAAGCACCCAGATGTGCTCAGAACTGGTGGACAAGGACACCACATACACAAATGTTGTAGATATAGCCAAACTGCTGGCAGACGGGTTCAGTGAAAATTTCACTCCCCTGCCCCCCCATCAGTAAAACAGGACATCCCCAATACCTGTCCCCTCCACTTATCTCTAGGTAACAAGTTATCACTGCCTTCTCAAAGGCAAAAAATGCAGCCTTCATGGGACCCAATAACATCCCAGGCTGCATCCTACATGAACTCAGGCAGGAACTTGCAGCACCATTAGGCACCCTATTCAACCAAAGCCTGAGTACCAGGCTCATCCCAGCTGAGTAGAGAACAGCTATTATCATCCCTTTGCACAAAAGTGAAAGTGGTCCTCTGATCCAGGAAATTATAGACCCATCAGCCTAACTAGCCTGATCTGCAAGGCCATGGAGTGGATTATCATGGACCCCTCCAGACACTTGATCCCACACAGTTTGGTTCTGTCAAGGTGCAGGCCAAATCTAGTGGGTTATGGCTGACTAAGTTTGGAGATGACTGCAAGCTGGGTGCTGTCATCAATTCCCCTAGTGATGTGGACATTCTGCAAGAGGGTCTCATCCAAACAAATGACTGGTGCCAGAAACATGGCCTCAAACTGAATGCCAAAAAATGCATCATCATCCCTTTTGAGGAGAGTGACATCCCCACAAATTATCACATTGATAACAAGGTCCCAAGAATGCAATCAGTCGTGAGGGACTTGGGCACCCAGGTTGATAACAAACTGACTTTTGACTGGTATACCTTCATTTATGTGAAAGGAGGTTGTGCAATGCACCAAAGTGCTTAAGTACAACCTCCAGATTTCTGACAAGCAGAGTGACAATGGTTTGACTTCCAATGAGCGAATGCACATTGACATTCACTCATTGGAAGTCAGCATTTCAGGTGCAGATCGCATTATAGCGGGGATCAGGAAATGAACCCTTTCCCTCACTGTAATGCAATCTCAGAGTTTGTATAGTAAAGTAGGGGGTGGGGGGTGCAGGGGGGGTTGTCCCCCTGCATAACAATGTTTGGAGATGTGTCAATTTCAAAAATGGTTGAATCTGGTTTTCCAGATTGCCATTTTCGAAATCTTGTTCCGTCCGAAATATTGTATTTCACAATTTAAAGTCACACAATAGTGTGATCATACAGATGATTTTCAGATAAGTGAAGGTATACCCTTTTGACCACCATATTGCCTCCATTGTATGAAAAGCTTTCTACATATCCCACCTCATTAGTAAGGTTATCTCATCCAGGGATAAAATTAGAGTAACCTCTGTGCTCACATTGTTCTGAATATATTGTAACCTAGATTTCCCAGACTATTTTTGTAATGTACCACTGAACTCGCTCTGGTCTGTATTCTTCCCTTGTAAGACTCCTTACTGAGTACAATGCCCCTTTCAGCATGTACCTCACAAAGCACATTCAGCAGCTGGAGAGACCCCAGAGGATCCTCACCCAGAGAATCCAGGGCCTCAAACTTCTACTCTACACAGATAGGCTATAAGACCTCTACTTAGACTCCTACAGATTCCTCAGATGTGACATCTGTCTGGCATACAAAGCAATCTCAAACTCTATCCTGATGGGACTGCTGCATATCCACAAGTCAGGATCCACTCGAGTAACCCGCACACGCCACCTCAACCTGGTCTGTGACATCAATAGGAGTTGCTGGTGGGACAGATTTGTGTCTCAGAGACTCCCCCTTTTGTGGAATAGACTCCCTCTCCACATAAAGCAGAATACCTCATTAACCCTTTTTAAGTGCAACCTGGATAACTGGATGGGGAACAGAAAATACACCCCTGGGATTTTACCTGTGTCCCTGCTGGGCAGTGGCATAGGGTGCTGAGTTGTTGGAACATGGGCTAAATTCTTGGCTAGGCATGTAAGGGCCTCAAGGCCAATAGCCTAGTAACTTCCTATGATGAATAATATATGTAGAATACAAACATAGTTTTAGAATGTCATGTATTCAGTAGTCTAAGCCATAAAGCATATATGATTATTGTGAGATATTTTCTATAATTTATTTGTAAGTATCTGTAATTATTGTGAGATATTTTCTATTGCCAGGAAGGAGGATAATTTCAAAGTCTGTTTCAAGATTAGCCTGTTTTCCCAAAGCATATAGCAAGTGTCATGTTAATCTCTGCCTGTGATGTGGAGTACCTAATTTTTTCCATCTTTATAAGCAAGACTGTCTTTGTCCAAGTTCCAGTATATTTACTTCTTTTTATATAACTATTACAATGTGGACATATTTAACTGGCCATGCTATTTTAATATGATCTGCCTACTTAAGTGGATATGCAGTTTCTGTTCCCACCAATGGCAGCAGGTTGCTGCCAGACTGCTGCTGGGAGCACTGCATTTATTTGAGATTAAATTTTACATATTTAGGCACAATACTCTCAAATGTTTACAATGGATGTTGAAGGACTGATAGTGGCAAATCTGATTGTCATTCTTATGTTTGTTATTTTTCATTGATGTTGCTGCAGAATATGTTTGAATGGCTATGAGGGTGGTTGAGGAGAAAATGTCAGTGAAGTGATATTGCTGCTCTGTCATATTACGTTTTGGGAAAATCAGTCTTGGGTTTGAGGAACAGTCCTGGATTTTGTTGAATGTTTTCATGTTAGCATAGATTTTGAAGAGGCTGATCTGAATATAACTGAGTAGCATTGTGCTGTGTGACTAGGTGTATTGGATTTAAGCCTTTGGTAGATTTTTTGGATTTTATGAACTTGAAGGTTGTGTCAAATATTTTCATCTTGTAAGGACTTTATGGTGATTGTTATCCTGTTGTTTTAAATTTGTCATTATTTTCACTTGATGAGACTATCCCTGATGAATGTATTGCATTTATTTCTGCTGCTAAACTGTACATTAATTATTATGTAATATTGTTTGAGTTGTTAGCTATTATTTAGTGCATAGATCATAAGCACTAAAATACAGTTAAGCTTGAATTTGAGCTACTTAGTTGTACTCAGATGTGTGCCCTTTAGACAGTTCAGTCTGAGCATGGAAAATAATCAAGGTCCTAAAAATGAGCCCCGTGCATCCCTTAAACCTTTTTTTTTTGTTCAAAGAAACTTTATTGATTCTTTTTTTCAATTATGATAGTAATGTAATAATAATGAAAGAGTAATGTAGTACCAAATAAAAACAATCCAAACTATATACAATATATACAAAGGCCTGAAAACAGTAAATATTATTATTAAAATTCGAAAAGAAAAAGAAAATTATTTTCCATCTGTTTCTTCTTCTTCCTTTTCCACTCCTTATCTTCTTTCCTTTTATTTCATTATGATATGAATCAGAGGTAAGATTCGGTTGATATAGTTTAATAAGATATATTACTTTCTTCCAAGGATTATTGGCAAATGGTTTGGAATATAATCTTTGTTCTTTTACTTTAGTTTCTCTAATAGCAGTTTCTTTTCGGAGAAATAGGAAGTCCCCAAATAGTGGTGATGTGGTCTTTTTCCATTTTTTAGTAATACATTTCCTTGCTAACACAAGAAATGTCCATAACAAAAAAAATGATATTTTTTTTTATGTCACAACTATCATTTACATTAAACAAAATTAAGTACTTGGATAATGAAAAAGTATCCAAAAATAAAATCTTCAAAAATCATCAATATTACACCAAAATAGGTTTAAGGAAGGACAATTAAAGAAGACATGTATCCAATCAGCTTAATATTCTTGCAAATATCTCCAACAATTTATTTTATAATTTCTATTAAATTTAGCTATTTTATTTGGAGTTAAAAATGTTCTTTGTAAAAATTTCCAGGTAGATATGTGCCAGAAATGAGGTATGTTTAACAGAGGACAATTATTCAGATTTATTCTCAGAAGTAAAACAAGAAAAATGTACCAAAGTAATATGATTCATTAATTTATCATTTAATTTAATTTTATATTTTAAAATATTCCATAACGTTTTGAAATGATCAATTTGTGATTTGTTATATATAATTTTATAGAAAAAATGAATTAATTTAGAATTTTCTTTATAGAGCGAGTGAGCAAGGGATAAATGCATATCCTGTGTCTATGTTTTTACACTTTATAACATTAGCCAGTCTAGGGGATCAAATTCTATAAAAACTTGTTGAGTTTCTTTGACTTTCAATTCTTTAAAACAATATAGCTAACAAACAAAATGTTTACTGTCCCCAATGGCAAACATTTGATCATGTATTTTGCTAAAAAAAGATTCTAGTAATATTAAAGGAATTAAATTTCAAAACAGATGTTAATATCTGTATTAGAAAGGATTGTGTTTTTAAAGGTTTTTAATATAAAACTTAAATATCTAGGGTTTGAGGGAAAAATAATATTATATTGCATAAAATTACAAAGATATTGTCGCAAAAATTGTCTTGCTTAGTTGAATTGTTATTACATAATATGTCGTTGCTGTTTTTAGAAAGGGTTAAATGTAATAACTTCTGGTTAGAATTATAACTCAGATCAACCCAGTTCAGTACAATTTTGAAAATAGAGGCTTTACTGTATCTAGATCTAGAAAATTGATTCCTCCAAGAGCCAATGCTCTAATGTGATGTAGTACAGTATAGAGTCAATTATCCAATCTAATTGGGATGTAGTGTAATTCAGATAATCAAATTGTTTGGATAATCAAGCATACATTGAACCAGATAAAAAACTACTAAAATCTTGTTTTTTATACACATGGGGAATACACTTTTCAATCACTCGCCAACTCTAGTGGACAATAAAGAATACTTTTCATATGCGAGCGGGCTACAGCTTCAAAAAACATGCACAAGAGAATAAATATAATGTTTGCATATTCAGACTTTATGATTTTTCCTACCCAAAAACTTTGGAAAGCTGCATTTGGATAATTGACATTTCTGATAATCGATGTTTGGATAATCGACTCTCTACTGTAAAGCTATTATGGGTTTGTTAGGAAAACTCAGAAATTGTAATGTATTTTTATCTCCTTAATGTGGTCAAAGAAGAGACAAAACTTGAGCTATATATAATATTTTAGGCAAAAAGATCAATTTTACTAACTGAAATCTATCTTCAAAGGAAATAACACGCTTATTCAATTTAGAAATAAGGTTGATTATTGTTTTTACAATATTATCATAGTTGACAGTTAATATTTCCTCTATAGATGGCAGTTAGGTAATACTCAAATATTCAAACAAGGGGATTTGATTGACTATAAAACAAGATTTTTGTATTTGGGTTTTCCCCCTTTTATTTAAAACAATAAACTTAGATTTGGATTGATTAAATTGAAGACTAAAAATAGACTGGAAAAAAATATTATAAGCTCTAATTCAATAAGACTTGATTTTGAATTTAAAAGTGTTAATATAATATAATATAATCAGCAAACTTTATAATTTTAAAAGAATAATGGTTAAAGATATCCATTCCCAAGATACTAAGATGTGTTTGAATTAAAATAGCAAAGACTTCAAATACTTCAATAGCTATAGCAAACAAAGTTGCAGAAAGAGGACAGCCTTGTTTAGTACCTTTAATCAGAGAAATATTATTCAGATGTAAAGGGGCCAGTTTTATCATAAGCAATATTATCTTTATAAATATATTTTTTAAAGGTGAAATGAAATTTTGGGAAATCAAACATTTTTAGAATTTTAAATAAATATTTCAAATTCACAGTGTCAAAAACTTTCTCAGTGTCAAGACTAATTACTAAAATTTCTTCATTTCTTCCATTCAAAAAATCGATAAGACTTAGTATACATCTAATACTATCATGAGTTTGCCTTTAATATATGAAACCTGTATGATCAAAATCAGTTATGTGAGCTATGGATACCTGTATTCTACTAGTAATGATAAACATGATAATCTTACAGTCATTGTTTAAAAGAGAGATAGGACTATGGGAAGAGCATAACTGTAGATTTTTATTTTTTTTAATATAGATGCAATTAAAGAATATTTCCAGGTGAGTGGAATATTTTCTTGAAATTAAATATCAATTAAATTTTATGAAAAAATATGATAGAAGGGGGCAATTTTATAAATTTATAATATTATTCCATCCATACCTGCAGCTTTATTAGCGGACCAGAGTTCCGCTGTGGTGACCCCTAACCAGGAAAAGCCGAAAGACACAACAACAACAACAACAACCTGTAGCTTTATTTGGTTTTATTTTTTTAATTTAATTTACAATGTCTTTGTGAGAAATTTGTTTCTGTAAGTCAATTTTTAATTTTGATGGGCTTTTTGTAATATTGAGAGAATCGACATATATTTATGAAGCTTCAATATCAGAACTAGAATTTTAGTTTTGAGATTAATAATGAAATCTGAAAGCATCAAAAATGTCTCCTATCCCTGAAGTATTTCTCTTGTTTTCTTCATGTTTAATTTCTGTACTATGGTTAATTTTTGATTGCAACTTTACTCTTTTTGATAAATTATGTATATGTTTAGGTGATAGGGAAAATGAAGTAATTTTTAATATTTCTAGTGTGACATTTCATTGATGAGTTAAATGTCAAGATATTGTTTTGGTACTGTTTCGGTTTCATTTATATTGTTTATTATTTTAGTAAATTTAGACTTAGCTAATAGAAGTTTTTGATTGAATATTTTGTAGTTCTGAATCATAATCCTTAATTTTATTTTTATACCAGGTTAAAGCTTTTCCAAAAATGTAAGCCTTTAATGAATCCCAGATCATGACAATATTGATGTCACTAGAATAGCTGGACTCCAAAAAGAATTTTTGTTCGGAGTCCAACAAAGATTTAAACTCGTTAAGTTTATTTATATATACATAATTTTTTTAAAGATAATCTTTTAAAATCAGATTGACATTTTAAAAAAAGCCATTGTGGTCTGAAAGGGAATAAGGAGTAATATTAAAAGTGGAACTACTGGAAATTATGTCTTGAGAAATTAGTATTCTATCAGTTCTGGTCTAAGTGCCATGTTTGCAATCTTGTTGAGAAAAAAATAATGAACCAGAATCTTCCATATCAAATGTATTGTTTAAATTAAGGAATTCACTCAATGTTTTAGTGTTTATGCAGTGGAAGCCAACCTTAGTTTCCTCATATTGCTACTATCAGATTTTTCTAGCATGAAATTAAAATCTGTACATATTATCAAATTGCCTTTATAATTATCAAGAATTAAAAATATTTTTAGCAAGAGATTGTCCCATATCTGGGAAACAATAAAGATTTACTAGAGTCCATATTCTATTATTAAACTCTAAAACTATAAGGGCAAGAAGACCATATTGATCGTCATAGTTATGGATAATTTGTGATAAATCTATATTTTTTCTCCAAAATATCATGACGCATCTTATTTTAGTTTGAAAGGATGACTTAGCTAAAATTATATAGTTACTTGGTTTCCAAATGTCTTTTTCCATCTGTTTAATATGTGTTTCTTGAAAAAACACCACTTGAGTCTTATGTGAATTTAGATAATGTATCATATTTTTCCTTAGATTATTTAAACCATTAACATTTAAAGATAACAATGATGTCTTCATCTACATGACAAATTAGTTGTTTTTGTTTCTTTTCTATATTTGAAGAAGTAGATCATAAAATATAACAAATAGAATACCTCTTGCGATTAAGGAGTATAAAAATAATTACTTCAGGCCAAATAAAATAAAAAGAAATACAAAAATGATGAAAATAATGTTGTAAAACATATATATTAATTACAAACATGGAATTATCAAAATTCCTAGCCCAAAACAAAAAAAAAATGCATCAGGGTAACCCTCACCACCTAACAAAACTATAACCGTATAAACTGGCAAAAAAACTATCTATTTGAGCTCTGGAGAAAACAATAAATTATATATTTTGCAAGATTATGTATAAGGTGTCCTACTATCCTATTATATGGCTGTTATGAATACATAATCCCTATAGTGAACTAATATATAATAATAAGTAGAAAATAATTGCACTCCCATCCTCCTTTCCTATTTCCATCTTCCTTTTTTTCTAACTAGTTCAACTCTCCATATTCCTTTTTCTTCCTTTTTTCTTTCATTGTAAGTTATATGTAATTGTAATAATATATTATCTAGGGAGAATATGATTAATAGTAATATGCATAAGAAAAAAAAGAGTGAGATAATATAAATTAATAATAAGATAAATATATTCAAATCAGCACTGAATCATATGTACCAGTTACTGATTTTGACTATAGCAATCCTTGTTAATTTCAGTTCAGCCATATTAAACTTCCTTTCTAATTTCCTTCTCTCTCCTACCCCCTTTATTTTTTTAAACATGCTGTTTGCATGTCAGTTATTCATTACTATGATAATATTTCTGCAACTGTCAGATCAATTCATTGCTTTATTAGCAATTAAGTAAAATTAAAACAAAACTACTTCTATTATACTTTATTTCCTAAAACATACAAAATTAAAAGCCTAAATATAATTATTCTGTGTCTCCTAAAACCATTAACTTTTTATGATACATATTTAAGTCATCTAAATTAATGTCACATATTTTTGCATACCCATGAAACCTCAGGAAAACTGGTATTATTTTGAACTGTTCTACAAAAAGACTATAGGAGACATCTAAATATATTAATATGTACTATATAAGATTAAAATTCACAAAGCAGTACTGAAAGCACATGAATAAAATGAGAATTGTATCATCTTGTTATTATAAGAAGATAGATTACTATACATTTAACAAAACAGGATATTGTCACTCCATTTTACCACCAAACCATATTATTAAAATATGAATACGTCTTTTTTTCAAAATAACTATTCAGCTGTTCTTCAATAACATAGAATGTGTTATATCAGAAATAATAGAAATCAGTATTACAGAAGGCATTTTGAACAGTTATAATTATGCTGACAAATGTTAATGAATAGAGAACAATATATAAATGTACATTCAGGTTGGCTATAAATAAAACCATTAAAATTAATTATCAACCTATTATAATTTATATGACATCACAATTAGATTTAAAAATTTAAAAAGTAATAAACTAGAAAACTTATAGTGAACTATTGTATATTAATGAAGTATATAAATGTTTCAACTCCTTTCCCACTACGTAACACTCCTCTCTTCATCAGTTACCTTTTTTTAATTTCTCCAAGTCTTTTGGGTTTCTAATACCATGATGGGGATGGACCCCATTCCTACATCAAAGTACAATTAACGTTCATGAAATTAGTATTGTTTTAGTCTTTGATGTCAATTAGAAGTGCTTTTTGCAGTACTCATAATATGCCCAGTAATGACTCCTTCTGCAATTCATTCATAGTTACATGTATTGGTAACATATCTAAAAATAATTTCAGATTCTTTTTTATAAGACCCATTGCTCCTTCTACTATTGGAACTGCTTGGATATCTTTCTTCCACATTGCTCTCATTTCAGCGTACAAATCTTGATATTTTATGACTGTGTCTTTCTGTAAGCATGAGACTGTAGTCAATGGGCATAGCGATTTCAATGATCAGTGCTACTTTTGTCTTCTTTTCATGGACCACTATATCTGTTTTTCTTGCAACTATCTTTTGAACTGTTGTAATGGGTGATCCCATGTTATGTAGACTTCCTCATTTTCTATGATGCTTTGTAGCTCATGTTTCCAGTGTTTTTCAGCCACTTCAGTACCATATTTTTGCACAATTCACAGTGCAACAGTCTTACCACATTATTATGCCTTTCAGTATACAGTCCTTCTGCCATTAGTATGTCACAACCAGCAACAATGTGTTCAACTGTTTCCAATTCTGTTTTATAAGACCTACATTTGTCTGTTTCTCCCACATGTTCAAATGGAGTTTGTAAACCAACAGGTACATAGCCCACTATCTTGGGCCGCCAATGTTAACTTTTCATGTTTTGGTTTGAATCGCCTCTCCTTAACCATTCCTGCATTTGATCTTGATTAACATGAGGTTCTTCCAGGAGTTTTCTATACTTGCAAATATCTATCCATCTTCCACATTTCTTGCCTTCTCATCTGATCTTTCATCTTATATTAGTTCTTTTGTTTTTTGGTACATTCAGGTGCTGCCTGTTTTTTTATCTACTTCTGGTTTGATTTCCATTCCTGCTTGACAGATATGCTTCTGCTAGACTAAGAAGAAAAGTCATCTTAGATTTATTCTCCTCATGTTTCAAAACTTTCACTATATTTGAGTTTTGTGAGGTCAGCAGATATGTATGCAGGTGCATGATTGCAGAGCTATACATGTAATAAATTTCAAGGATTACTGTACCTCCTTTGGAACGGAGAATATATAATCTTGGTATGCACTAATTTTTATAAATCATTTGATAAGCATGAAACATCTTTTTTGTTTTCCTCTCTAATCTATCCAACACCATTTGGGACCAGTCAATCACTCAGAAACCGTAAGTTAGGACAGGAAGAACAAATTGGTTTATAGCTTAAATTTTGTTCCAAGATGTCAATGCTGTTTTCAGGATTAATTTAAGTTTTCCAAAATATTCCTTACTAAGTTTTATTCGCATTTGTTCATGTTTTATTGTTTATCCTTCATCAATTCCCAGATATTTATACACCCCTCTTGCTCAAGTTCTTTTATATCACATTCTAGTTCCAAACAGATGTTTTCTTGGAACTGCAGTCCACAAAAATCACAAAAACTGATAAGCCAAAGAAGAACCATAAAGACAATAAAATGGAATATTGAGGATAAGAAAGAAATAAATTATGTATAGTTACTGTTATGTAAAAAGCCCAGAAATTCCAGACATAAGAGATACAAAAAATATTAAGGGAGAAATTAGAGGAAAAAATACTTCTACAAGAAAAACTTTCAAAAACTTCAAATAAAAAGTTGTTTTCGATAATACAACAGATTTGTGAAAAACATTTTTTTATTTTATTTTATTTTTATTTTTAACAAACTTTGATCTGTTTGGAAAAAAAACATCGGAGGAAGTGTGAAAATATAAACATGAAAACCTAGAGATTTTTGAAAAGTATAAAAAAAATATGGACATGGGAAAAAAGAGAGATTTGATATGGTGTAATATTTATGCAAAGTCAAAAGCCAAATAAATCAATACAAAAAAGGCAGCCCCAAAGATATTCAAAGAGAAATATAGGCAAAGGCATCCAGATATGGAATATTTCACAATAAAAAAATTAATACCACAAAGAGGTAATGTAGAAAATAATATTAGCAAAGTAGAAGTTAAAAAAAATAGACGTTAAAGTTATGGAATGCCTGCGAAGTGAAGGATTTGGTGTAGAAGGTCTAACACAGGTTATATCACAGCATGATGGAACAAGTCCCCAAAGTAAGGAGAAACAGGAAGATCAGGAGATATCTGAAGAAGAAATGTGGACATGGCAAAGAAAAAGTGATTTAATCATCATCATCTTCTTTCGGCTGTTCCCGTTAGGGGTTGCCACAGCAGATCACCTGTTTCCATTTCTTCCTGTCCTCTGCATCTTGCTCTGTCATACCAACCACCTGCATGTCCTCTCTCACCACATCCATAAACCTTATCTTAGGCCTTCCTCTTTTCCTGTTACCTGGTAGCTTCATTCTTAGCATCTTTTTCCCAATATACTCAGCATCCCTCCTCAGCACATGTCCAAACCAATGTAATCTTGCCTCTCTGGCTTTGTCTCCAAACCTTCCAACCTGGGCTGACCCTCTAATATACTTATTCCTAATCCTGTCCACCCTCATCACACCCAGTGCAAATCTTAACAACTTTAACTCTGCCACATCCAGCTCAAACTCCTCTCTTTTTGTCAATGCCACTGTCTCCAACCCATATAACATAGCTGGTCTCACTACCCTCTTGTAGACCTTCTCTTTCACTCTTACAGGTACTCATCTGTCACAAATCATGCCTGACTCTCTTCTCCACCCACTCCATCCTGCCTGTACTCTCTTCTTTACCTCTCTTCCACACTCATTGTTACTCTGAACTATTGACCCCAAGTATTTAAACTCATCCACCTTCACCACTTCTACTCCTTGCATCCTCACCATTCCTCTATCCTCCCTCTCATTCACACACATATATTCTGTCTTAGTCCTGCTGGCCTTCATTCCTCTTCTCTCTAGAGCATATCTCCATCTCTCCAGGGTGTCCTCCACCTTTTCCCTACTCTCACTACAGATCACAATGTCATCTGCAAACATCATAGTCCATGGGGACTCCTGTCTGATCTTGTCTGTCAACCTGTCCATCATCATTGCAAATAAGAAAGGGCTCAGAGCTGATCCTTAATGTAACCCCACCTCCACCTTAAACGCATCTGTCACTCCCACCGCAGACCTCACCACTGTCACACTACCCTCATACATATCCTGTTCCACTCTTACATACTTCTCTGACAATCCTGACTTCCTCATACAATACCACAACTCCTCTCTAGGCACCCTGTCATATGCTTTCTCTAAATCTACAAAAACACAATGCAACTCCTTCTGACATTCTCTGTACTTCTCCATCAACACTCTCAGAGCAAACATCGCATCTGTAGTGTTCTTTCCCGGCATGAAACCATACTGCTGTTCACTAATCATCACATCCCTTCTTAACCTAGCTTCCACTACTCTTTCCCATAACTTCATGCTGTGACTGATCAATTTAATCCCTCTGTAGTTACTACAGCTCTGCACATCACCCTTATTCTTAAAAATCGGTACCAAAACACTTTTTCTCCATTCCTCAGGCATCCTCTCACTTTCTAAGATTTCATTAAACAATCTGGTTAAAAGCTCCACTGCCATTTCACCTAAACACCTCCATGCTTCCACAGGTATGTCATCTGGGCCATTCTTCATTCTCTAATATGGTGTAATATTTATGCAAAGGAGAAAGCAAAACTAATCAATACAAAAAGAGTAACACCAAAGATATTTGAAGAGAAACACAGTCAAAGGAATCCAGATATGGAAAACTTTACAATAGAAAAAATAGGAAGACAAAGAGGAAAAGTAGAAAAGCAGATTAGTAATGGAAAAGTTAAAGAAACAGAAACTGAGGTTATGGAGTACCTGCAAAGCGAAGAATTCAGTGTAGAAAATCTAACTCAGAAAGCACCACAACAGGATAGAGCAATGGACATCCAAATTAAGGAGAAACTAGTTAGATGGGAAGGAACTAGTCAGTTGCCACATGAAGGTACTTTAGAACCTTCCACAAGAAACCAGTATAAACATTCACTTGAAGCTGGACAGCAAGGGAAGGAACAGGAAACTGCAGCAACTCTGACATAGTCAATGATGAGGCGTGATAAGTTAGTGAGTTCCCAAATGGCAGAGCAACGGATGACACAGGATGAAATTTAACATAATGTGCCACAGGAAGATGCTATAGAATTTTCTATAGAATGCCCACAGAAATTGAAGAACAAAAACTATGCCCTCATTTTAGAGGAAAATGAACTAAGAGAAGAGTTGCTTGATTTAATAGAGATAAACAGACATATTAAGTTCAGTGAAAGAAATAGACTGCAGAAGGTCAATAAAACCCAAAAAGTTAGAAGTTTGATAAAACAAATGAACACAGTAATTAGGACTGTCCATAGAGATCCATGTGATATAACAGAAGTAAACATGATATATTAATGTGCAGCTAAATTAATAACAGATACAATTCTACCTCAAGAACACAGGGTAGTGAGGGAAAGGAAGGGGATAAATCAAATAACATCATGGAAGTATCAAACAGAGAAAACTAAAAAGCAATTAAGACAGGAAGTATCACTGTTATAAGAGTATAGAAAAGGGAACAGATCAACAAAAATACTCATAAAGATCTACATGGCAAAAGCAATGAGCAGTATTATAATGGATCAGGATTTATCATGCACTATCACAAATAATAAACTAAAATATTAGCAAAGGCAGAAAAACATAAAGGATGCACAGATAAATATAAAGGAAAAGTATAAAATAAGCAATTTATTGATGACCCAAAAATGTTTTATAGAGAATTGGGAAACAAGGTAAAAGAAATTGAAAGACCACCAAAAAAAGAGGAAATTGATATATTTTGCAGAAGTATTTATGAAGATCCTGTGGAACATAACAAAGATACTAAATGGACAGAAGCAGTAAAAGAAAGAATGAGAAGTTCAAAGGTACAGGATATGAAATGGGATGAAGTAACAGCCAGAGAGATTGAAACAAAGTTAAGAAAAGCCTCTAATTGGAAAACCCCAGGCTCAGATGCAGTACCTAACTTTTGTTTAAAAGTATTAACATTTTTGCATGAAGATTTAGTCATCAGTAAGAACTATTTATATGTGCACTCTGAACAGACATCAACCTGGCTAACAACAGGAAAAACAATGCTCCTACTTAAGAGTAAACCTGCAAGCTACCCTAAAAACTATAGACCAATAACTTGCCTTCCAATGATGTATAAATTATACATTGGAATTGACGCAAACAGAGTTATAGTCATTTAGAAGAAAACTCAATTATGGCAATAGAACAAAAGGGCAATAAAAGAAAGTCATGTAACGAAGCATCACTTATTGCTAAATAAAGTCATAGTAGAGCACTATAAAAATGGGAAGAATCTAAGTATGGCATGGATTGACTATAAAAAAGCATTTTAAAGTATCCCACATACATGGATAAAAGAGTACTTAAAAATGTATAAGATACACCCTACACTGATAAACTACATCACAGCGACCATGAAACAGTGACAAACTAATTTGTAATTAAGCCATGATAAAGACAATTTATTATTCCAGGGATAAAAATCCAAAGGGGATATTCCAGGGTGACTCTCTGTCACTGTTGCTCTTTTGCCTTGCCCGTAACCCATTAAGCTGTTTAACAGATTTTGTCATGGCTATAATTTGACTCCCAGAAAGCAACAAAGTGTAAAGACTTCTCATCTTCTCTTTGTCGATGATTTAAAACGATATAGCTCATCAGATGAGGAACTGAAACCACAACTCCAAGTAGTCAAAACTTTTTCAGATGATATAGGAATGTCATTTGGCCTTGATAAATGTGCAAAAGCAACCTTTAAAGCAAGAAAACTGCAGCACCAAGAAAACATCAGTTCTCTTATGTATAATAAACACAATTACAGTGAAAGAATATACTTATTTTTGTCAATAGACACTTTAATAATATAATAATATCTCAGAACTGTGGCAGTGTCTCAGCTGCAATAATTCATATGTAAAAATAAAGATAGGATCACTAAACTGCATTAAATCACACGTTAATGTTTTAACATAACTGAACATAGCAAACAAGAAAAAACAATTCGAACTCACGAAGCACACTAAAAAACATCCGGTGCAAGAAAAAGAAGCTGCAGCTATAAAAATGTAAAGCTGCTCATTTTAATAACAAACACTTTTCGTCCGGACACAATCCGGACTTTCTCAGACAAAAGAATACAACTAATATAGAAGCACATACTTAAATACTAGTACAAAAAGGCACATAACTAATTATACCCTATCCTAGTACAGCAATACGCTCTAAATTATCTAATGTAATTAAATAATTAAATAATTGCATCAAGAAAGCCCACCCTCCATCAGTAACACAAAAAGCAAGAAGAGGAATATCAAAAGTCTTCTTATTGCCATCAACCCTTAAAAGTGGATTGAATTCAAAACATAATAAAATAAAAACAATGGAATAAAAACAAGCCTCAACATCTCAAATCAGTAAAACAGTTCACATTTAAAATGTATACAGCACCCAGATTAAGCCGCTGTTCAATTACCACAAATTCATAAGCATATTGAAAGAAATACAGTCTTATCATTCTAAACATATACACAAAACAGACTTTTAGTTAAAAATTGTAATCAAGTAACTCTCACTGTTCTGCGGAGAAACTTCACATAATTTGCAATTAATCCAGATGAAATTCTTTTAGGAGGTATTCATGCACATTTTAAAGCATTTGCAACCTTAAGAACAACTCAACCCGCAAAACAGGGCCTGATGCATAGGAATATAAACATTTAAACGTGCAGGCTCACTTGGCATCCCTGAAAGGATTATAAACCTGCCTGTGAGTGTTGCCGTAAAAACAGCGAACAGATAACACATTGTTTCATGAAGTAATGCCCATCTTCACATTACTCAAAGTTGGTAAGAATCTTTTCCATCCATCAAAACGTCCTGTCAAAGGAGCTCATTGGTTCAAATGAATCTGCAAGGATTCACTCAACCCCTTGCAATAAACAGTGAGTGGCAATCTACACAAGGGAAACCCACTGACTGGAAACCCTTATAAAAGTCAGGAGAAACAAACGGGAAGAAATTGCAGTCAAGGTACATGAAACACAGGCAACAGGATAAAACCCCTAAGCTACCCCGATAGAATATATCCAAAAATTAGAATCCACCATATAGGTCCTTCAGAAAATGGAAAACACGAGATGTTTTTAAAAAAATATTTTAATGCACAATCCACAAACTACATAGACACATAAACACACTTGTAAGACCAACGTTTTCGTCTCTCCTCATAAAGACTTCATCAGATGACCTAGAATACTATTTTACCCTTTATATAGTCCCTCACCTATATAAATAAACCAATCACATTATGTAGTGAAAAATATTAAAAACAGTCACTTCCTCTCCTTTTCCCTCATAAAAAAATAGCAAAACAGTGTTATTTAAAAACCTTAATAAATAAATAAAACATTTTCTTAAAAACATACTGTTGCATAAATACTTTAACATTCATTGAATACTTTCCTTAAAATATAAAAGTATAAAAATAAAAGCAATTAAACTTGCTCAGGTGATGTGAAAAACAATATTATTGCACCATCTAATGGCTTTATTAGGAACTATGTCTTAGATAAAAACTATAGCTTGGCAGATTTCAATTTAAACCAGGGGGGCTTGATGCTTCCAGGGTAACATGCCAACAAAGTTCCCTGAACTCTATTCTCTCCTCCCATAGTCCACCCCTGATTTCTTTAGGTATTTGTTCCAAGACCAAAAAATTAAAATTAGCTTTTAAACAAACCTTTGTGTGTTTGTATAAGGCATTAGTCTCCTTTTTATTCAATATGTCATATTTGTGTTTGTAAATCCTTCTCTTGAGTCTACATTCGGTTTTACCAGCATAGAAGGATCTACACTCAACACACAAAGCAAGGTTTACTATCCCCACGACTTCACAGTTAAAGTATCCAGGGCTACATACCCATCTGTTCCTACCCTCAATAAAACATGTATCTGTGTTAGCTATACTTCCACATTGGGAACAGTGGCTGCACTTATAAGTCCCCACTCTCCTCTTGTTCCTTACCTTGTTTTTACCACCATATTCAAGAATGTTTTTCAGACTAGATGAATTCTTATATACAAATTTCAGGGGACTGTTGGGAAGCTTTTCCAAGTCTGAAATGGTTACAAACCTTTCCCATTCAGGATTAATAATTTTCTTTGTTGCTCCATTAAGAGCATTGTACTCTAATACAATAGCTCCATTATAATTAACTTCATGATCCTTACCTGCAACATTATACTTTGTATTGTTTTGTCCTAAAATGGGTTTAAATTTAGTAGATCTACCAGCCATTACTTCTACCTCTACTCCCTTCACTAAGTCCAATGGGTAACCCCTTTCCAAAAAAATTTTTTTTAACAATACACATTCTTTGTTAAAAATCATAACTAGAAGTAGTCATTCACCTACCACGGACATACTGACCCTTAACTATGTTCCTTTCACGATATGGGGGGTGTGCGCTTCTATAATGAAGAAATGAGTTACAAAAAGTAGGCTTTCTAAATATCCCAGACTCAAATTTATTGTCTGCCTTATATATTTCAACATGTAAATATTGCAAACAGTTCCTGGATAGTGTATAAGTGAATTCCAAAAAACTGGTGGTATTCTTCATATATACAATGAAGTCATCAAATGACTCTCCAGTTCCCTTCCAAAACATTACTATATCATCTAAAAATCTCTTATAGACTGTCCAATTAATTGCAAACTCAGAATTTAATATGTATTTGTCCTCCCACTTAGCTAAAACAAGGTTGGCATATGTTGGGGCAAAAGCTGCCCCCATTGCCACACCTTGTATTTGCTGGTAAAATTCACCTTTGAAAAAAATATAATTGTATTTTAGGACCAATTCCATTAAGCTAATACAGACTAACTTCTCATTATGGGTCAGGTCAGGGTCTTCAGATAAAATTTCTTCAAACAAATCCATTCCTTCCTGATAGGGAATACTTGAAAATAAATCTTTTACATCTATGGTAATAAAAAATAATTCATCATGGAACAATTCTGGGGTAATTTCCTTCAAAAAGTCCCAAGAATCTTTTAAAATGGTCTTTCTTTTGACCCATAACTGTTTAAGCTTATTATCTACATATTTAGCCAGGGGAAGCATCTTGGACCCTTCTGCTGACACTATAGGCCTCAAGGGGGGATCTTTCTCATTCTTATGTGTCTTGGGTATTCCGAATATGGATGGCACTCTTGGTTTATCTACCCTTAAAAATCTAAATGTTTTTTCATCAATTAAGCCTTCCATATACAGATCCTCCAATACATTGTCTATCCTTTTAAAGGCCATATTAACCTCATTGTTAGACACACTAGAATAAGTCACTTCGTCCATCAAAATTTGGTTAATTTTACCTTCGTAGGTTATATTATCCATTATTACTACACCTCCCCCTTTATCGGGCTTCATAACCCATATATCGGTGTTAGCTTGTAATTCCTTAAGTGTAGTATTTGCTTTACTAAATAAATTGGGCCTATATTTGATTTTGCTATATTCCTTTCTTAACTCTTTTTCAATAACCCTCTCAAAATTCTTTAGCTGGGGGTGCAATGGTGGATTGTATGTAATCTTTCACCTCAGCCCTTGTTCAGACTCACTTGGAATTGCAGGTAAAACCAAGCCCAGATTTATTTTTCTAATGAACATTTTATGTCCATTAAAGTCTTTGTGAAGTCGCCCTTCCTATAAGGAATGAATTTTAGTCCCCTAGATAATAAACTGAAATGTTCTTAATTAAGTATTTCATTACTAAAATTGCAAATACAAAAGATTTGTTTGAAGAAATTTTATTTGAAGACCTTTGGTGGCAAGTTACCCTGGAAGCATCAAGCCACCCTGGTTTAAATGATTACATATCCTTTGTTCCATTATTAAAATTGAGATCTGCCAAGCTATAGTTTTTATCTAAGACATAGTTCCTAATAAAGCCATTAGATGGTGCAATAATATTGTTTTTCACATCACTTGAGCAAGTTTAATTGCTTTTATTTTTGTACTTTTATATTTTAAGGAAAGTATTCAATGAATGTTAAAGTATTTATGCAACAGTATGTTTTTAAGAAAATGTTTTATTTCTCTATGTAATTTAAGGTTTTTAAATAACACTGTTTTGCTATGTTTTTTATGAGGGAAAAGGAGAGGAAGTGACTGTTTTTTAATATTTTTCACTACATAATGTGATTGGTTTATTTATATAGGTGAGGGACTATATAAAGGGTAAAATAGTATTCTAGGTCATCTGATGAAGTCTTTATGAGGAGAGACGAAAACGCTGGTCTTACAAGTGCATTTATATGCAGTTTGTGGATTGTGCATTAAAATATTTTTTTAAAAACATCTCCTATTTTCCATTTTCTGAAGGACCTATATGGTGGATTCTAGTTACAATTTTGGTGCTTTTGCTTCACTTTTTTCGTATATCCTAAAATTACATGTAGCCTATTACATATCGAGTTCACCTAGCAGGTACAACAGCCTTCGTACACAAATACATGAAATCATGAATAAAGAGACACTCTTTAAGGTGCACATAACAGAGTGGTCCAAGACCACAAACCTTAACTACCCTAAAATTACCTCATTAAATAATTTACATAGACACCAAATAGGAGTTGAACCCAGAGGCAGTCAACAATGGCCAGATCCATCCTGGTGACCACGGAAGATACAAAAATCCACATGCACTAGCTAAACCTTACTTAGACCTTAAGCAGGACACCCACATACAAGAATGGGGTACGGTATAACCCGTTTATACCTAAGGAAGACCATGGCAACAACTACCTACCAAAATTAGGTTATAGCACCTCTATATTATCTAGCCAGACTTTTCAGCATTAAGATACACTTGATGGAACATAAATCATTCAGGCCAGGGGACTTAAAAGCATTCAACTTGAGTTTCTAGAGTGGTTCAAGTTCCTCTAGCTTCAACCCTTCAGGGCCCCCTCTGATGTCATGTAAAACCTGATTGATCACAAAATATTTAAGTATGTGGTTGTTCTCTATTATTGCATGTTTTGCTAAAGCATTATCTATTTTGCCCATACTTATTGCATATTGATGCTCATATATGCGCTCACGGAACTTATGTTCCGTCTTACCAATATAGTAAGCTGGGCATTGTTGACATTTAGCTAAATAAACCATGCATTTAGAATTGCAGCTGAATTTGTTCCAAATTCTAGAGATCACATTATTGATGGTAAATGAAATAGTTACTTCCACATACTTGCAATATTTGTATGATTCACACTTAAACATGCCCTGCTGTTTGGGCCTCCTAGGTAATTTGGACTCTAATAGGTTCTTTAAGTTAGGTCCTTTCTTAAAAGTGATCATTGGTGTATAGTTTACTTTCTGAGATAAATCAAAATCGTTATTGATTAAATCCCAGTTCTTGTTCAATATGAACCTCACCATGTCACTATCTACACTAAGCATGGTGACTAAGCCCAAAGGAATCCCTATTAGTTTGTTGGTATTTGCCGTGATCTCAAAGGTTAAGTCATTACTAGTGGTAGAATGCATAAAAATAGGACCTCTTAATATGGGAGGGAACACCCCCTTCTCCCTTTTTCCTCTTATTTCATCGACCAACAAATCGATCAGTCTCTCAGGATATCCTCGAGTGAGGAACATGCCCTTTAAGGTCATACATTCCATTTGGAAACCCTCCTCAAGGGTAACTATCCTGGTGGCTCTAACTAATTGGTCTTTTACGACCAATCATTTTTGATGATAGGGGTAGCTACTGGTAAAGCGGAGAAAGGAATTAGAGTAAGTACTCCTTCTATATATTTTTGACACATAGCTCCAATGGGAGACATTCTTCTTCAAGGAGATGTCTAAATAGTTAATCTCTTCCCTATTAAAATTAAAGGTGAATTTCAAGAAGCTGGTTGTATTATTAAAATAATTAACTAAACTCATAGCCTCATCTAAGTCACCTTTTATGATGATAAAGATGTCATCCAGGAACCTAGAGTAGAACATAATATCCTTCTTAATCCTCTCCACCTTAAAGATAAATTCAGATTCCCAGTGCACCATAACCAAATTGGCCACACTGGCCCCACAAGGTGAACCCATAGCCACCCCTATTTTCTGCAAGTAAAATTCTTGGTCGAAGATGAAATAATTATTCATCAAAATCATATCCAAAAGCTCAGTCACTAGTTCAATCTCACTAATCATTGCCCCCAGTTTGATCAACATTAATCTGATCCATTCAATCCCTTGCTCATGTGGGATTGATGTATACAGATCCTTGACATCTACTGTAAGGAATCTGTGGTCTTCATTATACTGCAATTGATCAATTTTTTGCAGGAATGACCATGAATCCTTGCAGATCTGCTTTTCATGCGCCAAGTATTTCTTCAAGATCATGTCAACCATTTTGGCACAAGGGTAAGTGATAGAAATTTCTGGCATCGATCAATGGTCTAATTGGTGGGTAGAATAAATCGTTATGGATCGAAGGAATGCCAAATAAAATAGGCATTCGAGGAAAAGGCATGCACAGATAATTATAATCAGTCATGTCAATTCTCATTTCAATGAAGAGTTCCTCTATCTGGCCTCTTATACACTGTTGAGCTACATTTACCTCATTCAAAGAGACCTTCTGATATGCTTCTGATAAAAATATCATGCATATGTTTTTTATAATCCCAATTATCCATTATTGTTAAACCACCCCCTTTATCTGGTTTGCACACCCTGGCATTAGCTGCCCTTAGCAAATTTAATGCCTCCCATTCCTGCTTTGTCACATTTGACTGGTCCCTGCTATATAAGGAACCCCCCCTTATTAGTATATCCCCTACCAGTCATTGCCTGTAGGTCAAGTTCACACAAGTTTTCAAAAGATTGTAAAGTAGGGTGTAAGGGAGGATTGACTGTACTAGCTATAGACAAGGGATGTTTATCTGAATTGTGATCGTGACCTAACAATGTTTTCAAGTTAAGCTTTCTAATGAAGCATTTAAAGTCCACTAATGTCCTTGCTAAATTCGTATTTAACTTCAGAACAAATGTGTATCCTTAAGCAAGTAATTCAATCAATTCAGGTGCAACACAAGCTGATGAATAATTAAAGATCTTAAAATCAGCAGTTGAATTTACAATTATATCCAGTTCATTATTTACAGCCAGTTCTAACGATTCCTTTTGTTGTACTTTTGTTTGTTCTTCCATTGTTGCCCTTGGTTCCTCTGCTTGGGGACAGCTCCTAATTGTTGAGGTTCCTGAAAATTTGAATGATTCTGTGCATTAGCCCCTGTCGCTGGGTTAGACTTGTGACCCTGATTCTTAATTTTGTATATGTTTAGAACGATAAGACTGTATTTCTTTCAATCTGCTTATGAATTTGTGGAATTGAACAGCGGCTTAAACTGGGTGCTGTAACCATTTTAAATGTGAACTGTTTTACTGATTTAAGGCATCCAGGCTTGTTTTTATTCCATTGTTTTTATTTTATTATGTTTTGAATTCAATCCGCTTTCAAGGGTTGATGGCAGTAAGAAGAGTTTTGATATTCCTCTTCTTGCTTTTTGTGTTAATACTGAAGGGTGGGGTTTCTTGATGCAATTATTTAATTATTTAATTACATTCGATAATTTAGAGCTTATTGCTGTACTAGGATAGGATATAACTGAACATAGCAACCAGAAAAATCTCTGATTACAACAGCCAGCTAAACAGAGTTTGGTTGCAGCCAGTGTAACAAGTACATTGGACTAAACACCACAATTTTGAGATCAACAGTACCAGGCCACTCTATGAAAAACGTATGATGGGAAACAGCGGTGTCTAATAAATAACACAAAAAAGTGTCATTAGCATATTTGCCCTTCAGCTGCTTAAGAGTCAACTATGACATTATCTTTCTTTTGGAAAAAAACATACTAAAACCACAGGGAATCTTTCCAGTGAGTGCGCGACTTCCCAGAATTTATGGAAAGTGAATTTAACACCCATAAATCAGTACAATATTCATCCAAGTTCTAGATCCTGCTACTAGTTTTTAACATCTAAAGACAACAGAACCTAACTTAATCTATTAAATGAGGTTGAAATAAAATAATATAGATGTAATTAGTATTACTAGCATTTAGAGATCTGACTAATAATGAAATGCTAAAATTAGCATGACCCATAGGGAGGAAGTTGCATAGCAGAGTCATGAATAAGATAAAAGGCTCATAGACTCCTATGCAAGTATTAGATTAGCTGTCCCTACAGAGCCTTCCAAGCTCAGCCAACTTCCCTTAGTGAGAATCATAATGCTGTACCTCCTGTCTGTGAAGCAAACACTCCTAACCATGATGCCGACTCCAACACAAAATAGATTCATGTACCTACCATTTACTTACTATCAAAACAACTTGAAATTGGTGTTACCCAAAGAACCTCAATTCTTCAGCAAACTAAATGCCTAAACCACATAAACTTTCAGCCCATGTTCTGGGAACACTCAGTTCACGTACCTTTACGATTATCCAGTTAACTTCACGAGGAGAAGAAAAAGACAGAAAACAAACTCATCAATCCCCAGCCTGCTGACAGACCGAACCCTCACCTGCAAAACTTCTCTCCAAGACCACATAAATGCAAGGATAAGCACCACAAGAACCTCCACATGCCAATAGTCTCAGACAAACAAAATAAGCTCATGAATTGCATATTGAGGCAAGTATGAAGATGAATAAAATGTTAACTTAAAGTAAGGCCAGTTCTGCCACATTAAATGGCGCCAAAAAAAAGAAATGTTCTTCTCAAGAAGCACAAACAAGCAAGTCTGCCAAATAACCCCTCCCCCACAAATTACACTTACATACAGAGTAACACAACAATATCAATGGTACATTCAATCCCTGCCATAATGAGGAAGGGAAAAAAGTAAACACCACTCAGGAATGCACAAAGGGCAACATTAATCAAAAAGATTATTATGAAGACTCTTACAAAAAAATATGCATAATTAAGATAAAACTACAAAACAGTTCTTAAATGTGTGGTACATAGTAAAGTTATTGTAGAATTAAAAAGTATAAACAAGAAGTAAAAAGAAAAAAACACTTTTAATAATCTTGATAGTAAAACATAAAGTTGAAAATGTTACCTGTGTGTAAATAATAACATTTTTCTGACATATGGAGCAGAGGTATTCATCTTTAATTCAGGAGAATTAAGAGGAGAGCATATTCTTAAGAGAGAGTACTTGAGCAGTACAGATCTTGAACAATAACTTTGAATTTTGCTGTTATCAATAGTAGAAATTAATATTTATTTGAAATTATTATCATGTATACAGAAAAATATGTGACGAGATAAAGAAAAATGCTCAAAGGTGACAGTTATTTTGTGACTGGAGGCTTTGTGTTTCTGTTAATACCAGCTGTCGGTTTCATATCAATCCAAGAGTTTTTTGTCAGATGTTCTTTTCAGATTGGGAGATGACCAGTCCATATGTTCAGACATGTAAGTAAGTTTATTATTTTTAACAAATAGAGAGGGTTCCTCTAACTTATTAAAGATTCTTATCTCATTTGACAAATATATTTTTATTTTAGCTGGAAAATGTTTCTGAGCTTTAAAACCATTCTAAGAGATTTCATGTGGGACCAGCAACATTTTCTAAGTTCCATTGTTTTGGATGAATAGTCATTATCAGATTTTATTACATTTTGCTTATATTTCAAAGAGGCGTTTCTCTAAGCAGTTTTGAGTATTAATTCCTTATCAATATAAAACAACAATTTTATAACACTAGATCTCAGAGAAGATGAGGAAGAAGGAATAGGTTATCCTATAGCTCCATGAGCTCTTTCAATACCATAGGAAAAACCTTCCTGAAGATTTAATATTTCTGGGATCCAGGCATTCAAGAATGAAATTAAGCCCCCACCTTCTGTTTTTTTCTGGAAGACCAAATATCCTTATATTACATCTCCTTTCACTAGTCTCTAAATCATCTATTTTGTTTAGAAGCTAAGTGTTTTCTTTTAGTAAGAAGTCTGTTTGGGATTCTTCTTTCAGTCTCCTGTCTATGCCATTCAAGGCATTTTCCATATCAAAGATTTTGGTTTGTTGTTGTTGTAGCATTTCTTTAAAAACATCAGTTTGTTTAATACAGCTTTCTCTTAAAATGTTCTAAATCCTAATGGAAAACATGCATCTTTAGGGATATTTCCTGAAGTATAGATGTCACAAATTGCAGATCTTTTTTCAAAGAAATGAATACTTAGAAATACTCATCTTCCGTCAACAAATCTGTCTCCATGTAAATCTGTCAGGAAAATCTTTAGGAAATCCCAAAAAATTGAAAGTTGAGTAGTCAGAACTGTAATCAATCAGCTTATTTTTTTTAATTAATTATTTTTCTTTAATTAATTCTAGTTCTGCAGAGCTCTAAAAAGTTACTGCTTTCACTTAGCCATCTTGGCTCCATCCCCCCCCACCCCGCATCCCTGTAACTTTGGTTGGAATCTCTCCATCAATACTAGACAGTAATGATTCTTCTCACAAGTCACTGTTACATCAATATACTATAATTCACACACCCTCACATGCATTTGCACACACACATACACTCACACACACATGTATACATACATATAGAAATATAAGTTTCATATAAATGGCATATTAAAAATATTGCTTGGCAAACCATCACTTTAGTACGTTACTTAAAATATGTACATTTTCAAGTCAATTATGCTGTTTTGAAGATATTTTCCTACCCTAACAAACAGTAAAGCATCCACACTACTTCATTACAGAGCAACAACAGGAAGGACTCTGTGGAAGGTCCTGCTGTTTCAGTTGCTAGGTTACAAGGTGGTACCAACAGCAGGAAAATCTATTTATTTTTTCTAATTTTTATCCAAGTTTTTTAAACATCCTTTCAGCTCTTTAAACAATTGTAAGGATGGAAATTCCAGCTTCACACTCCTCAGCTCATAATCTAGCAGCTATTTCAGCGTTTCTGATACACAGCAAGCGAAAGAGAGAGAGAGAGAGAGAAAGAGTAAGACTGATACAGAGAGAGAGAGTTATTCGGTTATAATAAATGTCACAGCTGCAGTCAGGGAACTTTTATGACAGCTCCACCCAGAGAAGTATAGTTTGAATCTTCCAGAATAGTGGTTATTACAGAGAAGTACAGTTTGACTGTAAAAAACAATGCAATCATTTCTGGGGTGGGTTCATCCCAATGCCCCTAACGTAGATACACTAACTCCATGCTGCATGCTCACAACCAAGGTGAAACAAATATTTAAATGTTATACTTGACTAAATAAATGCTGACTACAAAATAAATCTACAGAACACAAAGATTATGAAACGGGCATGCAAAACAGCAGTTTTACAAAACACAAGTTTTACAAAGATGCTGCCACATACACAAACACTTAAACAAACACACACAAACATTCCCCTCCTTCACAAAGAGCAACATGTACCACTGAAATGCAACAGTCCACAGTCACCTGACTGAAGGGTTTACATTATTAATTTGTTTGACAATAATTAAGAATGACTATCTAACAAAGGGTAAGCTAGTTTTAGATTTTAACTATAAGGAATTAAAGAGAAAACAAGCAGAAAGTTCAACTTTCTTCAATAATGTTGATACCCAGCATGCACTGTTAGCATAGAAGGATAAAGCCATGGTCACTGGCTAGGTAACCTGGGATTGGTTAGCAACCTGGGTGCTTGACTGCACAGGCAGGGAGAATGGATGAACCCATTCAGAGGGGTGTGTAGACTCAGATGCACCATGGCAAATGATTCTTGACAGAGACCTGGGACTCACAGGGAGTCTTGTACTGTAGGGTATTGAGATGTCCTATGTCACACACCTGCCAGTAAGTTGCCTGCCATAGTTCTTTAGAATGAGATCTGCTGAATGGTCATGGCTTCTAATGGCACTGATTGCAGCAGGGTGTCCTGTTGGTGATGTAAGGAGTCAAAGATCTCTCTATATCTGCTGCGTTAGAACCACCAGGAGCACCTGTATAGTGGATGCCTATCACAGTCTTGCCAGAGCAGTGTCTGATGCCACTGGCATAACCAGCTCTAGTGAGCAGTGCAGGCTGTGCTACAATTACCTGTGGAGATGGGGGAAATGGAGGTCAGAGCATGGGCACCTGAGATATAAGTATCTGTCCAGCATATGCATATATATATATATATATATATATAGAGAGAGAGAGAGAGAGAGAGAGAGAGAGCTTTCCTGCATAGTTAATATGTGTTACATGAATATATATCTATAGATAGATAGATAGATAGATATAGAAATAAATGTATATATAGTTTTCCTACATAGTAATGTATGTGTTGTGGGCATTTTACTGAATGGTATATTTTATTTTACAGTTCCAGAGGCTATACAGTAAAATCATCTTCTGTATCAGAGGAGATTGGTTCATGTTTCTAGGGGCAGGGCGGCATATAATTTGATTTGTTTTGGTATTTAGTTTTGTATAAAATGCATATTAATTTTCTTAGTACTATTCCAGTAGAAAATGTATATTCTTCACCTGTCAAGCCAATAATTCTCTTTTTACCCAGGAAATGCAAATCATGTTTCATTTGCAGAAAGGTAACTAAACCTTTAACCATACTATACATCTCACATTTCCTTCTCTTACTATTAAAGAAAAAAGAAAAACAACTTTTTCAGCAATTCCAGTACTCAGTCTGGTAAAAATAAGCTGTACTTTATTCATTCCTTTAACTATTGTTTTTTTTTTTTTTTTCAATTTTTCTGCGGCCAGCCCAAGACGTTTGTAAGGCAACTGTCTGTTTTCTCTTTTAAAGAGAGAAGTAACAAGATGAAATGGAGGCATCAATTACTTTTTTTGTAACAAACATTTTAATTGCTGCCACAGAAAACAGAGATCAACAAATGAAATGTATCTAAAACTTATACAACCTTCTTTTACATTCCATCACTAAGTCTGTATGTTCACTAATACAGCATTTAAAGCCTATGAAATTCTATGACTGCTTCTCTCTCTCTAGTTATAGCAGAGCACTACTGCTCTCAGCGCAAATCTACATTTTCCTTTCAGGAACACTCTGTCTGTTTTTAACCATTTGCTTAATACATTCTAAACTTTTACTTGCATTCATGTCATCTGTATTCTCCTTTGGGCAAACTGAAAGCTGGATAGCTCCGCTGTTAATGTTATCCAGTCATGTGCACCTTTCAGTTTCCCTTTTAGATATTTATCACATCTAGTTGACTGTTGGCTATCTTAACCCATCACCTTGTCCATTGCAGTACTTTGTTCCCACTTTCCTCATACACTTTCAAACACTGACCCAGGTAGCCATTACCTGTTATGACAATATGTGCTGTATACCCCATTCAAGTCCTCCCAGAATGCTTCTCTCTTTTAGCGCTCTTATTCCGAGCTCATTCATCTTGCATATTCTTTCCAACTATCTATTTACTGGCATGCTTTGGTTTCCATCCTTAAACATCTGCTCAGTATCATATCCTCATCTCCAGTCATCATTACATGCATTCTTCAGGATTAGTTAACAAATTTGAATTTTATTTCCCCATTAAAACTCAATCTCTCATTCTCCTTATATCTCTTACATGTATCCTTACGAGCATCCTTACTCGTATTTCTCTTTTCTTTATTTTCTCGTCTGTAATGCATCACTACTTATTCTGTTTCCTACCCCTCATCCCTTGTCAGTATCCCAACAGCGGAAAGGGACATACTGATGCCTTATGTTTGCTTATTATTTAACACATAAATACTGCCACTTTTCACTCCAAAAGCATGATAAGACATCATAGTAATGTTTCCCTTATATGTTATCATTTTTCACAATAAAATAACCACCCTCTTTCATATTACATTTTTTCATACATCATCCAAAACCTGAGGAGACATTCATCTAGCCTTCTTTCCACACATCTCTCATCACCCAAGAAAAAAAAAACACACTAGACCACCACAAGTATTATCACTAGCTTTAACTGTCCTAGCAAAAAACCTGAGTTTATGTTCTCTTTATTCACTCATGCTGCATTCCTTGCTAGCCTGCCCCATCTTTAGCTAGCCTCATCTTGCTTTTGTATTTATCCTATATTCCACCAAAAGCAGACCATCTCAATTATTAAATTAACAAAGGTGGATAGACAGAACATTCCCAGAAATTACTAAATGTAGTAATCAAATATTTAACTTCCATGTTTTTCACAAAAACTGCCACTGAACATTCAAAAAAGAAACCTGTTTATTTTTTTTTCATCCTCAAAATCCAACTGACCTTCCAAGCAATAGTTACTAAGCTATTACATTCGAATACAAAATTCTAAAAGGTCGTCCCCAGTTCTTATTAACACAGAACATTTTCATTAAAACAGAACCAATTTGCAAGAAGTTATTACATTTATGAAATGAACTACAGTAATTTATACTAATGATTAATATTCACCCCCTCATCCTCTGAATAACAATACCAGTCACAAACAATTTGCTTTTCTCATATGTTAATAGCCGTTTGATTTTATAAGCTATTATTCTTTCATACACTTTATTGCAGGTTTGCATATAATGCATATGGTGTACCTGCTTAATTTACTGTGCGTTATAATAAACTGGAATCAGAATAAAATTTCAATTTAGTAACACGAGTACAATGTTGATTTATATGGTATAGGAGCAAACTGAAAGTCATAACACTGAATGCAAAATCCTGAAATTTCAAAATAATGAAACTTAAGAATGCTGAACTCCAAATTACTACTAATTATTTATTTCATTTTATATTTGTTAAATTAGTCCGACTGGATATATGTCCATTTTCAGTGGAGGCACTGGGAAAAAGCTCCAGATAACACAGACAGAACATAACAGATATGAGTCAAACATATTTACAAAGGCCTTCAGTAGGTACTCACAATATACACAGTGTGTAATAGTATACAAAAACAACAGGTTGTAGCAAGCTATTATGAGCAAGAGATGGGTACAATATTAATTTAAATAAGGCATAGAATAAGTAGTGATTAATCAGGGTTAGTACAGGGACAAAGCCAGTGCTCTTTAAAATACTGTTTGAGGCCTTTTTTGAAGAGACTTAAAGAAGGTTTGAGGGTAAGGATAGATGGAAGTGAATTCCAAGTTTTACCAACAACGTTGGCAAACAGGGAGTCACCAGCTGAGTTAATAGCTTTGTGGGTTTGGACCAACAGTTTATTGGAAGATCGTAGTTGCCTTGAATTACTATATGGCTTTATGATATTTCTGAGTGCCGGAGTATTTTCATGGTGGTACAGAATTTTGTGTGCTGCTATAAGCTGATTGAACAGAAGTAGGCCAGGCAGCTCTAGCCTCCCGAGAAGCTTGATGTTTTGACAGTGATGTGTCCTGTATGTTGAGCCTATGGCAAATCTGGCAATATGGTTGTACCAGTGAGAGAGCTCACTAAGTTCAGTTTGGCTCAAATTGGAGAGTGTGGGGGAGGCATATAGAAGGGTAGAGAGTAGGTGTGAGCGGGTGACTGCAGTCCTAGCTAATAGAGTTAGAAAAAGTTTGCTTCTATATAATGAGCAAAGCTTCTTATTAATGGTTTTTATAGTTTTATTGATATGCAGATCAAATTTGAGATTATAGTCCACTATTACTTTTAAAAGCTTAGTATGGTCATCTGGAGAGATAGAGGTACCATTGTTGGATATTATGAAGAAGGAAAATGGGGTGGATCTACTGGTGGGGTAAACAGGAGCAGTTTAGTTTTGTTGGGATTTAACAACAGATGGTGATTAGGGAGCCAACTGTGTTAAATCTGTTTTGTGTTGAGGTTTGCAGGTCTAAAGGGGAGGAGGCCGTACAGCTCAGGGTAGAATCATCTGCATATTGAATGCAGGTTGCATCAGGGATGGCAGTATGAAGATTGTTGATGAAGATAGAAAAAAGTAGAGGTCCTAGAATAGAGCCCTGAGGGACACCAAGGGTGAGAGGTAGCAGGGTGGACAGTTTGCCCTATCATAATACAACCTGTTGTCTGCCATTCAGATATGATAGGAACCACTGATAGCATTGTTATCTAGGGAGATGGATTTTAGGGAATGGATGAGTAATTTGTGGTTGACCATATCAAAGGCCTTCGATGGGTCTACAAATAGGGCTGAAGATAGCCTGTTGTTATTCCTATGTTGGAATATGGTATTTGTAAAAGAAAGGATGGCAGAGCTGGTGCTGTGATGTGGCCTAAAGCCATGCTGAGAGTTGGCAAGCAGACCATTCTGAATGAGATATTCCATAAGCTGCTTATGAATGCACTTCTCCATTAATCTGGCTAGTGGTGAGAGAATTGCAATGGGTCCGTAGTTAAACAGTTCTGGTGAACTTCCACCTTTGTGGAGTGGGATAACATGAGATATTTCCAGATTAAGGGAATAGTTCCATCAGCTAGTGTTCTATTGATTAGGATAGAGATGGGGAATGTTATGACATCGGCACCTTTTTGTAGCTACTCTGCAGGAAGGTGGTCAGCAGAAAGGGTGGTTGGTTTTAGTTTTTTGATAAGGGATCAAATAAAAGTGGCAGAGACAGGTTGGAAGTTAAAGGAGAGATGGGAAGTGGGTGTGTTAGTGGTAGAGTTAGAGTGGGTGAGTGTAAGTTGATTAGCTAAGGACGGAATGGTTTCAGCGAAAAAGTTATTAAAGGCAGTGGCAACAGTTTCTGGGGATTTATGGGTGTAGTTTGATGCGGTTGGGGTAGTAGATTGTCCTGGATCAAGAAGTCAGTTAATACCTGCCCAAAACCTTTGGGGATTGTTTTGATGTTTAAACTGGAAGTTCTGGTAGTATGTTTTTTTTTTTTTTGTCTAGCAAAATTATTTTTTTTTGTATCATTTCTAAGTTGACGATATCTCACTTGGTCGAGGGAGGCTTTAGCTATTCGCCATTTGGTACAGGCTATATTTCAAGTTTGATTTTTATCTTAGTTTCCTTTTTGAGCCATAGAGTAGTATTAGATTTAGTCCTTATAGTACATGCAGGAGCATGGGAGTAAATGATGCTCAGGAATTTATTGTTAAAGAAAGTTACGGCTTCATCTAGTGGTAGATTTTTTACGGCTTCATCTAGTGGTAGATTTTTTAAGATTGACCAGTTGACCAATTTAAGTTTATTTAGGAAGTTAGTAGGATTGACGTTTTTATTATTTCTGATTATTTTGTATGTAGTCTTGTGGTGGGTTTCTGCCTTATGCTTAATAATATAAGTTAGTGAATGATCACTTAGGTCATCGGGCAGAGTCCCAGCTGTATACAAACTTGGGTGGCTATTGATAAGTACCCAATCTAAGATACTTTCCCTGTTGGTAGGTTTACTAATCCTAGTGGGAGAAGTTATTATTTGTGTGAACCCAGATTTATATGGGTGACACAGGATTCAGCTGAGCAGGTACACCAGTCGGTGTTAAAGTCACCAAGAACAATGATTTCTTGGGGTTTGGTAGTGGATAACCATTAGAGGATATCTTCCAGAGTGCTTATTTTATTGCCTGAGGGAATGTAGGCACAGACAATATTTACACTCATTACTGTTAATTTGCAGTTTGGTAATGAGGATTTCTGCATTATTAAATGGGGGTGGTTGAACTGGATCTCTATTAATGTATTTTTATAAAGAACTGCTATCCCACTTCCCTCTTAGCTGTTCGGTCTAATTGGTGTATGTTGTAGCCCAGGAGTAATACCACATTATCGGCAGTAGTAGGTTTAAGACAGGTTTTTGTAAGACACATTATGTCTGGGGAATGAACTTCTAAGAGGGCATGCAGGTTGGGGATTTTATTATTTATACTTTGAATGTTTAAGTTAAATATCAGGAGAGTGTTTGTGGGATGGTTAAGGGGTAGTTTATTGATGGGGTTGGTGGTGTATGTGCTATTGTCACCAGGTGGAGATGGGCCAGGGTTGGGATGGATGTCTCCATCTGTAATGAGCTTATTAAAATCTCATTATGAGCTTTAGAAACTTATGAAGACGTCTTAGATAGTGCTTGTCCCTTGGATTAGATTTTAAGGTTTTAATTGGGTAAGGAGGTAAAGGGGGTGAGGGTTTGGATGTGTGGGGGATAGTTAGGTGAGCTAACTTGTAAGAGAAGTCTGGGGTGGTAGTTTGAAATTTTGGGTAGAGGAATCCATGGTGGTACTGGTTTTCATAGGCGGTGAGGAGATAAAAGATGAGCATCAGGGGGAGTAGAGAAAATACTAGTGTTTTTGTGGATGCTAGCATAGCAAGGGAACTGGCCATTATAGGGCACATGTTTCAACCAGGATTTGGCAGAAAAGGAAGGAGAAAAGCTGGGTTGTAAAAAGGGAGGGCCACTTGGTGATGTGTGAGATGCTGGATGGGAGGAAGAAGCAGGGGGGAGTGGCTAGGATAGTATAAATATAACAGTACTGGGAGCAGCTGGGAATAGGGAGCAGGGTGAGCACGGGGCGAGCCTGAGCAAAGCGAGGTGAGTGGAGAGGGGCTAAACTGGACCACAAGATTTATACAATAATTAAGTAAAATGTAAGTTTATAATGGGGATGCAAGTTATTTACTTTACTACATCTTAAAGATGACTACCAGAGGAGTGGGTATTGATATAGCTTCCTATGAGAATGGCTCGGGGGAGGGGGTAGCAATTATCAGTATGAGATTGGGTGGTTAGAACTGGTTGCAGAGCAGGAGGGAGTCCAAAAAGAAAAGAAAAAGAAACAATCAGGAGCCAGGAAATGTAAGTAAGACAATACACTATGTTAGAGCTTTTCAGCTTACAGAAACCAAATGTTGCTAACAAGTTCTTTAAGGATGAGTAGAGCTAAGGGAATTGTGACTGAACTAAAGCTTTGTTTTGGAATAGTTTTAACCTTAGACTCTGGAGCTCACCTCTATGCATACAGAGGGAATAAGGAACTTGTACAATTAGTAGAGTATGTTCCCACCTAGTGGCCGACTTCATTAATGTTCTCCAAGTTGGAAGCTGAATGGAGCTCTATGCAGCTGTGCTCACCTCACAATGATAGTCACAAAGTAAGAGAAAATTGTTAAAAACAATTCAATGACATTAGCCTAATAATTAATTCTACTGGAAGGTTTGTGTATAAGAGTTGAGATTTCCCAGGACTGATGAGCTTTTGCTGAAAATTTGCTTCAGGACCGAAGGTGGGGGGAGGTGAGTGATCCAGAGGCTTGTGGATGGCCTGTGGAAACTGCAAAGAGAAAAAAATAGACAGAGTGTGAGCAGAAAGTGAACAGTACAGTTGTAGGAGAAATGGAGACAACTGGGAGAGTAGAGGATATCAGTCAGAGAGTGATGAAAGGGTTATCAGAAGACAGAGAGTGGGTACAAGAAATGGTACGATAAGTAAGTACACAGATAAATGCACAGGGAAGAGTAAAGATCGCAAAGAATAGGAAACAGGGTCTAGGCAGATCATAATAGCCACATTTAACAATGTAGTAAGTCTAATAGGTTAAAGTAGCACCGTAGCTATGTAAGACACTGGTTAGAATGCGTAACAAACGGTGTGTTTCTGCTTTTCAAATACCAAATACACAAACAACTGTATATTTCTGCTTACAAGTATCAAGTGTGTTTCTGCTTACAAACCTAGTTAGAACTGTAGTTAGATGAGATGCAGGTTTGAGTTTGCAACAAACACTGTTACTGCTTTTCGGATGCAAAATGATCAAACTGTATGCTTCTCCTTATTAATAGCAGGTATGTTTCTGCTAACTAATACCATGAAAACCATAGTTAGGTAACACACACAGTTTCTGCTTTTCAAATACCAGACAGCAAATAAACAAACTGTATGTTTCTCCTTATTTATAGCAGGTAGGTTTCTGCTAACCAATACCAATTAGAACTGTAGTTATGTAAGATATTGGCTAGAATTTGTAACAAATGCTGTGTTTCTGCTGTTTGTCTACACAATAAACATCAGCTGTATGTTTAATACAGTATATTGTACTATATTACATGTATGTTTAATGCAATAATAGCCTGCATGAGATACATACATACATTGTGTCATTACTCAGCCAGTCAACAAACAATGGGCAGGATTCACAAAGCCTCCGTGTAAGAGATACAAGGCTTACACGGAGGCTGCAGTTAAACGGTGTGACGTCAGCATGTCATGCATATGCATGAGGGCATGCTGAATCACACCTAAGGCTAACACGGTCCGTGGAAGACAGTAGGGGGCGTGTCCGTAGGCTGAGCCCTGCAAGCGGACATGCCCCTAGAAGAGTAAAAGTGCTCAAAGTAAACACCCATGACAGAGTCCATGTAAATGTGAATAAACACAACACAACACATGCCCCCACAGACTATGAACATAAAATATATAAATGAACATGTTATATATTTTTTTAAATTGTAAAGATGTTTGCCCGTGAGTGCGCTTGTTTGCGCGGGCGTGCCCGTAGCTTAGCCACAGTTAGCAGTCAGTGGAAAAGCATATAAGAACTAAATATGCAAAGTAAGCCAAGAAGCAATAGCGTAGCGGTAGAGACGTCAGCTGAAGAGCAGGCAGTCATGGCTCGAGCCCCCACAACATCAATTTTTATTTTTAGCAAAATAAGCATGAAACAAGTCCCTGACAAATATGTACACATATAAAATTATATTTTATGTAAAATGTAATGAAATAGGCCATTTATTTTGAAGAAATGTGAGATAACAAAATAATAAAAAATGCCAAATGTGCCTATAGCTGAGCTACAGTTTAACAAGGTGAGTGCATCTGCCCGTAGGTGAGCAGTGGTTTAACAGGTGTAAAATGAGTGCCCGTAGGTGAGCAGTGGTTTAACACGCTGAAACTGTGTTCCCCTAGCTGAGCTGAGCGTAATATGCATGCTAACAGCCAAATGAAGCGTAAACCAGCGTACCCCATTTGCGCGGAGCTGCGCACCGCGCCAACAAGCTAACCGACGGGCAACGTTGAGCAAGCTGTATCAAAACTGCCTTTACACAGACACACCCCCTAGCCTGTTTAGACAGTCATAAAATATAAAAAGCAGTGGCCAGGTTCGAACCCAGGATACCATGCACCATAGTCAAGGTAGTGAACCACTAAGCCATGACGGCTGTACTTAGAAATGCATTAATAGCAAATATATAGGAATGAATAGAAAGTGGAGCATGACAAAGCAGGTTTTGTGAAGTTGATACAATTCCAAAATGGCCAATCACAGATAAGTGCGGGAAAAATGGAATATATAAGCCCCATAGGCGGGAATACACAGCATAAATGATTGTAGAACTAACTTGCAGCCAGAATGTCAGGGGTAGGTGAGGGTAGTTGCTTTCGAGCACGGAGGTGGGGCATTGAGGAGTCCAGATACATGGTCTGGCTCCTAGTCCACAATCATGAGGCCCAACTCATGCAGGGCCAGGTCCTGTGGGGAGCATATAGGGCTGAGGCGTGGGACCGGTTGGCTCATGATCTCACCAGTGCCACAGGGATTCCAAGGACTGGTGAGCAGGTCCGTCACCACCATGCAGACCTGAAGAGACGTAAGCAGGACCAATTGAACCTTTGGATCCAGAAGGACCGGCAAATGCCCAACTCCCCACTACTGAGTACGTTACATTTAATTATGTATGTAATAAATTAAACTAGCTGATATTATGGAGATGTGTATTCCAATATTACTTCATTTATATTACAGCTGCAGGTGTCCGTTCTGCGAACTGCAGAGCCTATGGCGATAGGCTGGTGCGGTTGCGCCACCAGGCAGGTCAGTAATCCACTCCCAGTAGCTGTAAAGAAATATAAAAGTATGACAGTTAGCAAAAGAGTGCAGTGTAGTCACTAAGTAATAAAATGTGCAAGTTACAGTGTAAGAGTGTTTCCAAGTATTGCTTGATTACAAAAGTGTGTTGCAGTCTGTAATCCAAACAGAAAAATGAAAATGTCTGAAATAAAGTCTGAAATAAAGATGCCCCACCTGTAATATAATAGTACACAACCTGCAGCAGGCTGAAAAGTACAGCTGCAGAAGATGAGCAAATCACATGTGTGAAATATATCCCTGTTGAAATACTGAAACATGACAGAAGTGAGACTGATGGAAAGGATTGTAATAACTACAGGTAAAACATGTCAATAAAGCCTAGAAGTAAGTACCATCCTGAATAGTAAAAATGAAAACAAGTGAGAGAGTGTGAGAAAGAGTTATGAATCCACCAATAAAGTAGTAATAACCCCTGAATAAAGTATACTGCAGTCAGTACAGAATGAAATGAATGTGACAAGTAGAACCAAACTGCGAAATGTGTTCAAAGTGTTGCTGCAGCTGGAATGTGTATCCCAAAATCTGGATATGTTGCTCCCAGTCTGCAATATGCAGATAGTATGATTGTCTGAAATACCAAACATCCACAGTTGTCTATAGCTATATAAAGCAAATGTAGCAGGATGATGTAGCTGAACAAAGCCAGATATGAACATGTATGAATAACAATAAAATGTATATTGATGTAGCAGTAACAGTCCTATCACCAAATTGAAGTAGTTATCATATAGGAAACTGTAGTTAGAACAGTAGTGTGTATATATCTGCAGCTATTAGAAATGTACAGCATATGTATTGGTATTCGAAGGTGTTAATAATATTTTCTTCACCCCACCTTATAACCACATATAATCCATTCCACGTGAAATTGGTATGTGCAATCACAATTAACACCCCTGGACATTTGTCCTGTTGGGTCATAAATATTTGCATGTACGTTGATGCATCTGCCCTGTTCATACATCCAAACCTGATGGCCTGTTGCCATCAATCAACTCTGCATGTTGTTGGACTGTGTATTGCTGTTAAAATTATGCATGTGTTATGCTCGCTGTTCAATGGTGTGAATATCTGGGTGTTTGGTTAATGGGAATACTAATACATGCTGTTACAACTAATTGCGAATGGTATTGTATGTTACTAACCCAAACTGTCATGACATAATGCAAAACATAGGATGACAGGGAAGGCGGGTTCCAGTGGACCCACCTCTCCCACCTCAGCTGGCGAGTGCACCTGGCACTAGTGCCCAGTCTGGACCCTCCTCCGGTGGCCCTGTGCCACCTGTGGGTGGAAGCACTGCAGGGGATGGGGCCCGTCCCCCATCTGCAAGCGTGGCCGGAGGAGAACCACCACTCACCCTCCATAGCATCCGGACTGTGGTGCGTAGGGAGATCTGGGACTCTGTTCTTGGGCCCCGGTACCAGCTTGAGGCACAGGTGGCACAACTTACGAGCATGCCTGTTGCCCGGCCTACACAGCCCCCAGCACAGCCCTGTCCTGGGCAGTGAAGGAACAGTGGCAACTGCCCGTGGGTGGGGATATCAGTTCCACTGTTGCCATCTGTGGGCTCATGGGCTCTGGATATCCAAACATCCGTCCCCGTCAATTGTGTAACCCCCCCCCACACGGGTCATACACCGCCCCTGTATGCGTCTTGTTTGTCTTGTCTGTTGACCTACCCAACCTACCTCCCCAGCTATACCGACTTCCTTCACCTGACATACCACTCTCACCTGGAAAAAAAAAAAAGGGCACTCTATACCCACAAAAGAATTACGCCCCATACATAGCTGCCCATTCCGCACACAGGTCTGCTGGACATGGAAACTATCAATTACAATTGGCTGTACAACAAGTATTATTGTTGTCCTGACACCTCTCTCAGGGGTGGAAGGCTTCAAATGTCACACCAAATTACATACTTATGCACAGCTGTTGCTGATGAAGAAATGGGCAGCTATGGGCCTTACCTACATCCCTCCTGCAAAACCCAAGCTTGTTTCCCTACTGCCTTACCCTCTTTGTGACCCCTTTTTCACCACTTTCCTGTCTACCCATTTTCATTTCTTTCAAAGAAAATAGCGCAGGTGTGCGCCAGAGTAAGCACTGTTAAGCGGTTGTAAGCTGGTGTGCGCGGAGCTGAACACCAGTGCGCATGCGGGAACTCCACGCAAACCAGCGCTAACCCGGTTACAACTGCTTAAAAGTGCCTTAGTCACTCTGATTGACAGGTCCTGTAGTCAGTTCAAAAGCAAAATAAAATCCCACTGTCAGTCCCGAACCCAGGACCTTGGAAACAGTAGTCTGCATGACCTACTGCTAAGCCATGACTGTTATACAAGAACATTGTGCTAAAATAAATATATCATGTAATAGTAGGAATGAATGTAAAGGGAATATAGGATGTGTAGTACACAAAGCATGTCATTTATACTTACTGTCAAAACTAGTGGATTTCCATAATAGTAGTGTGTGAACAGAAACAGCCATACTAGTTGGTAGCTAGTAGGTAATAATGCCAGTTAATGTACATATATAAATGTATGTATATTTACATATATATATATATATACATATATATATATATATATATATATATATATATATATATATGTAGTTGTAGGTGTCAGTGTGCATACACACTTACTACAGGAAACAGGAGAGATGAATGGAGAAATGTGAATCTACAACACAGCCTGAATCATGAGAGAGATACTAACCTTTACACTCACAGAACAGTGTCCACAGCATACCAGCATGGTCCCTGCCCTTACAATCTGAAAGGGCAACGCCTATCTCACATACCCTTTTATAGCACTGTCCTGAAATCACAGTGAGAACTGCAATCAGTACACATCTGGCTGCATGCAGTTAGCAAATGCTGTCTTACAATTGGTGCAGAGGCCATCACATGGAGTTATGCAGATACCTACAAAAGCATCCTGTACTCACACTCCACACATGCAATACTTTCATTGCACTGTCTGGAGATAGACAGAGAGAGAGAGAGAGAGAGAGACAGAGAGAGAGAGAGAGAAAGAAAAAAAAAAAATAAGAACTCAAACACACGGTACACAAACTAAGTTGAAGCTGTCAGCAGTGTCAGTACCAAGCTGGGCTAGCAGCAGCAGGAAGCTGTAGTAACGGTAACGCAACCAGCCTCGACAAACACAGGTAATGTAAAGTAACAAGTTAATAGTCTACATACTGTGAACCCTCCATATGTGTCATAGGTCTGTATCTATAGGTATGTCCATGTGATATGTTGTGTGCACGTAGTTCCACCCAAAGGGGATGACTATACATTACATGTCAGTCAGTGTTAGGCCATGATCCTGGCACCAGTTTACCATTTCAGTGAGGCCTGTCTGTAGGATGTGTGTGTCAGCTGGTGGAACGACTATGGCGCTTAGTTTGCAGTCATCTGGGAACTTTGTCATTCACAACCCGCACATGTTTGCTTTTACATCTGAGAAATAAATGCCAAACAAGAGGGGTCCTAGGACAGAGGCCTGTGGGATACCACATGTGACTGGCATTGAGTCTGACATGGCTCCTGCAATATCGATATTATGGATTCTGTATGTCAACCAGTGTGCAACCCATCATGTGACATATGTAGTAACATGTAGGCTAATGAGCTTGTCTGTGATGCCTGAGTGGAGTACTGTGTTGAAGGCCTTAGGCAAGTCCAGGTAGGCTGTATGGACTGCGTTGCCCTCATCAATGGCTGTAGTGACTGTTTTGAAAGGTCAACCAGGTTCAAAAGGCAGGATCAGCCCATCACAAAGGCAAACTGGCTGGGAACAAGTGTCTGCAAGTACCCAATATCGCTGTATATGCATCCCATACTGAATCATTCCATAGCTTTGCAGACCAGGCTCAGTAGAGGTGCCTCCTTAGTGGAGTGGGACCACTGTTGCTGTATGCCAGTGTTCAGGTACATATCCCGTAGTATGGCCAAGGTTAAATATCAGTCTTGTATGCGGTTGTATGTCCTCTTGGAGTTCATGTAGCACACATCCAGGGATACCATCAGGTCACATTGATGCTGTGTGTTCTGCTTTGCTGAGGGCGGCCCTCACCTGGACATGTGAGATGATAGGGAGGTTACATTCAGCTGTGATAAGTATTTCTAAGTGTGTGGGAGAAGGAGGGGGGATACGTGCACCGAACCTGTCTGCAAGAATGTTGCCAATATCTGTGTGTTCGGTGAATGTTAAGTAGGTGTGTAGTAACTCAGAGCATATCTGAGGCGTTTGGTCCATATGTATAACATAACTGAAGAAGGCCTTGTGGTTATCTATAGTGTTCGTGGCCATTTCCCTCCCAGAGTAGGCCGTGGATGTTGTTATGAGAGACCGTAGCTTATTACCAGTGCTGACCGCAGATGCCTTCCCTTTATGTGAATCTGCTCTGTCCTGCAGTAGCCTCCTTCTATCATTATACAATCTGCCTTTGGCTGGGGTCCACCAGACAGGATGCCTAACCTTTGTGCATAGGGTCTGGGTTAGAAATGTGTGTGCATGTTCCATGCATTCTTTGGGATGTCCGTGGGAAGCATTCGCAAAGGGGTCAGCAGTGTGGGTTGTGGCTTCCACTGGTCCAGTGGGCTGCATGGATACCATGTCAGTCCTAACAAGTGAATATCTGTCTAATCACATATATATCAGAGTAGTCTACTGTGCTGGTGGTGGTGGTGGTGGGATATGTATATCCAGGCCGAGTAACTTGTGTCCAGATCACACTAGTGGATGGCGTTCCACATACAGTACCTTGGTATGAACCCCCAGAGTGAGGTTGTGCATTGGACCCGTCGCAGTGTGCTGACCGATGGGGCATGCTACTGTGTTGTATGGAATGTGGCAGGTATTGTTGCACAGGTGTTGGCTGAGCACTGATATCTGGCCATGTACTTGTGTATCCACCAAGAGACACACATATGCTACATATGGGAGTAGTAGTATATCACTACAGTTGGGTATCATGTATAGTATGTGTGCCATATATTGCTGACATAGTCTGCTGATATCCTGTTTGTGTTCTCTTCCAGGGACATGGTGCGTCAGTGTAATCCTGCCTACTCTGCAGCAGAAGATGAGGAGATACACCAGAGCCTGGTGCGGGATTATGACATACTGTTTTCCCGCACCAGCCAGAATCAGCAGGAGATCGCTGCACTGTGGCAAGACCTTGTCCGTAGGGTAAATGACATTGGCATGCATAATAGGACATATGAGCAGGTACGACATCACTGCAGTGATTTAATTAGAAATGTCCGTCAGCGTGCGTCGGATATCCACAGGCAACAGGTCGCCACAGGAGGTGGGGTGGCCACACATCCCCCCCTCACCAGACTGGAGGAGCTACTCCTAAGTGTTGTGGCTCCAGCCCTGGAACATCAACAGCAACACACCTGCATCATGATGGAGGCTGGATCCACACAGCAACACGACATGGAGCGTGCAGGTAATATGCCATATGTACACTTGACTGTTCTGTACACTGTTAGTTTATGCATGTGTAAGGTGTGTCCGTGGTATGTAGCTGTCAACATAGTATGTAATTGTGCAGGTGTGATATTGACAATATCAGCAGCTGACATGTGAAAGGCAACTGGTGTACTACTGCACTGTATCATATGCAGTATCAATGGCACAGTTGTGCCCACCGACATTAATCTCCTCATTTCTGCAGGTCCCTCCAGTGTTACAGCAAGGCAGCCTATCCATGCTGGTGAGTGTGTTTTAACAATACCTATAATAGTCCTGATAGTGCTAGTAATACTAGTGTAACTCAGTAGTGCTCTGTGTGTATACTGCAGGGTGTGCATGTGTGCATGTGTGCCTGTGTCCACATGTGCATGTGTGCATGTGTGTCTGTGTCCACGTGTGCATGTGTGCATGTGTGCATGTGTGCCTGTATCCACGTGTGCATGTGTGCCTGTGTCCACATGTGCATGTGTGCATGTGTCCATGTGTCCATGCATCCACATGTGCATGTGTGCATGTGTGCCTGTGTCCACGTGTGCACGTGTGCATGTGTGCATGTCTGCATGTGTGCCTTTGTGCCTGTGTCCATGCGTGCATGTGAGCATGTGTGCATGTGTCCACATGTGCATGTGTGCATGTGTGCATAAGTGCATCACTGGTAGCATTGTGTAGACATTGTAAACTGTGTTTCCTGTCTTCCTCCCGCAGATTCTGGTGCTGCTCTGGTGTCCTGCAGCAGGGAACCTGAATCTGGTGCCACAGGTACTGATAATGATGATATCTGTGTAATGGCACAGGAAGGTGTGTCAGGGTCCGTCATTGGTCAGCCAATTGACAGTACACAGCTGTCAACCCCATCATTGCGCACAGTCATCCTGCCAGTACATCCTATGTCACCATTGTCCCTAGGTGATGGACAGGATACAGTGGGCATTGACCAGGGTAATGTGGTATCTGTGGCACATGCTTTCCCACACAGCAGCCTTGGGCACGGTCCTGCAATGGTACCACACAGACAGTTGCCCATGGGTTCTTGTGGGAGCATCCGTGGGCGTATTGCCTCTGGCAGACGTGCCCAAAGAGGTTTGTCAACCTCAGCTATGTTTCGGGCTGTCATGCAGGCACAGTCTCATATAGAAAGGTACACCAGACAGGGTCTGAGGGAGCTGAGAGCATGTCGCACAGCCATGACTTTCAGTATGCGTGACATCGCGGATGCTATCTGTAATTTCACCGATGTCATAGACAGACGCTGTGGGGACATATTACAGCAGTTCCACAACCACATGTCCATGAGCCAGGGCAACGGTGGATGGTTGCGGCATCGACGTGGCTGTATGCCAGCAACAGCAGCAGCTGGCAGTCGGCGCAGACGACAACAGGCCCACGGATGCCCCCATAGTGCCAGCAGCAGCCCCAGCAATGCTGGGTCTGTGCTGTCATCGGAATGCCCCAGGAGACCACGTGCACATGGCTCTGGACAGTCCCAACAGGGACCTGTGTCCAGTCAACACACTCCCACTTCTGATGACAGTACCCAGTCCAGCTTAGTACCAGATACGGTCCGTAGCACCCCTGCCAGGCACAGGTACCGTGTCCGTGCCCACAGACACTGATCTGTATGACCTGCCAGGTGCAGTCTGTGGCTGTCCACAGACTCCTGTATATGGCAGCCATGAGGTGGAACTGTATGCGTGCATACACACATGTGAAATGTTAACACCTAGGGCTACCACATACACACATACACACTGCACCAACAGTGCCACACCCTGTACTGCTGTCTCTCACCAACACACATACACACACATGTCAATTGGTGGTATCAGTATCAGACTCAGGCATACCTAATTCACACCCTGTGCATATGATGAAACTGTGCCACCTCCTGCAATCTCCAACATCAGTGCAGGAACAGGTAAACATGTTGCTGATGCACAGGGTGACTACATAGAATTGTATTAGTAGTATCATGTTGGTAAAAGTACAGTGTGCTGATATGACTGTGTGTATGTCCCAGCATGCCTGATGCAGTAACCGTATGACTGTCCTGAATTGTTATCTACACCCATAGTAAGTACCATAGTGTAACAGCTGCACATTATTGCATACCGGTGGTAAGGATATCAACAGATAGCCACATACATAGGTAGCACAGGGGGGAAGCTAATGCAAGTAGTGATACGCAATGATGGACATGTACAGTAATGGTGGCAAGTTGCCTACAACGACTATGCAATGTGGATGTTTGTGCATGTTGATATGTGTGCAGTACCAGTGTAATACAAATCACAATTAACTATGACATAATATCAGTTTTACCATGGACATCTGAGCTGTGCATTCCTGGGTACATGTTGATAGTGCCTACATATTTGCACTGTTACCTACTGTAAGTGTTACCCCTTCTTTGTTGTACAATGGACTACTTCCAGCCCTGCTTACTGTAGCTTTGTTTGCATGCATGTTCGCTTGGGGTTCCCTGGAACACTGCTTCCACCTGCAATGCAGAGTTACAGTGCTTCTATGGACTCCTAGTGACATCTGCATAGCGTACTATACGTATGTCAAGTTCCCACATGACAGAACATCACTGTCTGTCCTGTTTGCATGTACGTTGCCTGTGACACATTGCACATGACTTACCTGGCATTTACCCACGTGTGCAGTCATATATGCCAGTGCTATGAAATCAGTAGCAGTACACCCACACATACACACTTTCAGTATGTTGTTCCCCATTGGTCCTATGTGTTGGTAATCACCATGGCAATCACACTACTATGGTAGCATGTGCAAAGGTAACCTGTGAATCACCTCTATGGTCCAGTTGTGGTTTATGTGAGTCATGTGGCAATGTCACAGCTGCCACATGTATGCAGACAACCCTCTCTCCTGGCCAGGAACATACAACACATGTGTGGGATGCCACCACATAACCAATCTGGGGACTGAGCACTCTGAACCCAGTACTGCCATACCCTGTCAGGTGGCATGACATACTACAGTGACTACAATACCAGTCTGACATAGACCTGCACTGACAGCAATCTGAACACACTGGGGCATACTTGGAGACTTGGAATAGCATCCTGCCTGAGCATCACACACCTCCGCAGCTGGCACACAGGCATACGGTACGTCAGAACAGAGCACATGCCACACATGGCACACACATCCCATGTGCCACACACTCAGAGCCTGTAGGGCTACACAACACACCTGCTACAGATGTGTCAGGTACCTCTCTTGGCCACTGCAGTGGGGTCCCGCTCAACAGGCTGTACATGGTGAAGGTCACAGTGATATGCCTGTGGGGCACTATGGTCCACCACAAAACACATGCATACAGGTCAGTCAGAGGCATGGACACATATGACTCAGTCATTGACCATGCCACTATGGATGACCTGAGACATACCTCCCTGGACTACATGATAGGGAACATAGAAGGGATCTCTTAGCATGTGGCACGGGCCAGTATGAGCCTGATCTTGGTTGCCATCCTACCCTCACCAGGCATGCTACTACAATATGTAGGAAGGGTGTTCTATGTCTACATTCTGCTCAATCTCCAATGTCATTCATAGGATATCCAATGGCTGTCAACGTGTGCTTACATGCTAGGGAAGCCACAATGATTTGCGAGTGGCAGCTTGCACGTGACACCCATGGCCATTGTATATTGGCGAAGCCCCTTGATACACACATAGTGCCTTTGGCTGCAGGACACGGATTACATAGCCACCTCCGTGGGTATCACACAGGATAGGACACTAACAGTGATGCTACACAACACCAGCAGTGTACACCGCAAGATGCATGCACTGGACACTGTCCTCAGCACGGTGAACTGCAATATCTGTGCAGTACCAGATTCCTGATTCACGGCTCACAGGTGCAACCCATCACTGCCAGGTTATACCTCATACCATGCCTGTCGTCCCCTACACATGTAACACACATGGACAGGGGGGTGGTATCCCAAGGCACCACAGATACACACACCTCCAGGTTGTTGGCACAGCACAAAGCATCAGGGCCTATCCATGAGCAGCTAACAGTGTGTTGGACTGCCTTCTGGTTCATAGCCTGGCACACACAACCCTCCCATACACAGGAAACCCACCTATCCTCCCTAACAACACTGGCAATATGACAGTCTCAAGAAATGTCTTTATATGGCTGGACTGCATCCAGCCAAACATTGTGCGTGAGCATTACTGTAGCTACAACAAACTAGCTGACAGGTTCCCAGCATGTGGTCACTGAATTGCAGTGGAACAACATGTTACCACTCCCACAACAGGTGGGAACATGCAGCACCTGTTCATTGACTACATGTAGACTATATGGCCCAGACCAGATGTGTATCCCCTGCTGTAGGTATTATACCATATACAACCCACACTGTGTAGACACATACCGCGTGCGGCCCCTGCACAGTAAGACACAGTCATATTGTTATGCATTGCGAATACCATTTATCCACTTGAGGCACGTGTCAGACTTGGTAACTACTGAAGGTCACAGGTATATATGTGTATGTGTCACACACATACATCATGTGTGCATTGCCATTGCTGGTTTAGGCAATGGCATGCATTGTTATGCACAACAACCCACACATGGTCATATTGTGTGACACAACCACACATGGCAGTTGTGGGTTTCCAAAACATACCTATTTGTGCTCTGACAGTGGTAATAGACCCAGTAGCGGAGCGCACTATTGGCATTACTGGCCAAGTAGCCCTGTTTGGCTGTACTGATAGTGTGGTGACATCCCCTGTGTTTACTGGAGGAATATGCAGCATCTGGTGTATTGTAGTAGTTGCCAAAAGGAACTATTCTCTCACACTTGCAATTACACACACCCTACTACCCCCCCACACACACTTGCCGGATTCATACCCCTACTTAACTATGTTATGACACGTGAGAGAGACGCATTAGCGAAGCGCACTATTTGAATTACTAGGAGGTTTCTCTTCTCCGGCTGTACTTATAGGGTGCTGACATCATCAATGTTTGGAAAGGGTAATGTGCATCATGTAGTGTGTTCTCCTGATTGCCAAAAAGCACGTCTTTTATACAGAATTGCACACACACAAACTCCTCTTATACAAGCACACACACTTGCCATTTGCAGGATTCAAACCCCTATCTAATTATGTTATGACACTTGAGAAAAACGCATTAGTGGAGTGCGCTATTCGGATTATTGGGAGGTTTCTCTTCTCCAGCTATACTTATAGGGTGCTGACATCATCAGTGTTTGGAAAGGGTAATGTTCATCATGTAGTGTGTTCTCCTAATTGCCAAAATGCACATATCTTTCATACAGACTTGCCAACACACACACTCTTCTCATCCACACACTTGCCATGTGCAGGATTCAAACCCCTACCTAGCTAGGTTATGACACTTGAGAGAGAGACACATTAGCGGAGCGAGCTATTCGCATTACTGGGAGGTTACTCTTCTCCTGCTGTACTTATAGGGTGCTGACATCATCAGTGTTTAGAAAGGGAAATGTGCATCCTGTAGAGTGTTTTCCCAGTTGCCAAAAGAGACATTTCCCTCACACAGACTTGCACACAATGGGCATTTGCAGGATTCAAACCCTATGACACTTGAGACGGACGCATTAGAAGAGCGTGCTATTCGCATTACTGGGAGGTTACTCTTCTCCTGCTGTACTTATAGGGTGCTGACATCATCACTGTTTAGAAAGGGGAATGTGCATCCTGTAGAGTGTTTTCCCAGTTGCCAAAAGGGACATTTCTCTCACACAAACCCCCCTCCACACACACTGGGCATTTGCAAGATTCAAATCCCTACCTATGTTATGACACTCGAGATGGATGCATTAGCAGAGCGTGCTATTTGCATTACTGGGAAGTTACCCTTCTCCTGCTGTACTTATAGGGTGCTGACATCATCAGTGTTTAGAAAGGGGAATGTGCATCCTGTAGAGTGTTTTCCCAGTTGCCAAAATGGACATTTCCCTCACACAGACTTGCACACACAACAACCCTGCTCACACACACACACACACACACACACACACACACACACACTGAGCATTTGCACGGTTCAAACTCCTACCTAACTATATTATGACACTTGAGGGAGACACATTAGCAGAGCTCGCTATCTGAATTACTGGGCATCTGTTCTGCACCTGCAGTATTTATAGGGTGCTGACATCATTATTTCTACAGAGGTATGTACATCTAGTACTACCTGTTAGGTGGGGGATAGCATATATATGCATTTGCACATCGCACTGGCAGGTTATGTTCTATACCATACTTCGTGACCACAGGACCTGTAACACACAACACAACCAGTCCAGAACACCCCTCCCACATCCAGGACACACACTTTGCTTCCCTGGGAACAGTGCCGGGATATGCAGGTGTTCACATACACCATTCCAGTTGTTAACATCAGGTACAGGCATATTGTGTGTGGGAACTATTCAGGTCTCTACAACATTACCCTACAGCCACTACAATTTGTGGGTCCATGTGCTATGGCAGAACCACTCACCACAGCCACATGGGGGAATACATATTGCACCTGTCCATCTGCAACATGGGAAGGCATCTCTGATCAATACTAGCAAAAAACTACGATCACTCATAAAATCATCCAAGGCCAACTTTCAGAGAAAAATCGCTAATGACACAAAAGACAATCATAAAGCCTTCTTTAGCTATGTTAGAAACCTGGGTGGAAACTCCCAGATATGCTCAGAATTAGTCCAAAATGATAAAAAAAATCACTGAACCCACAGACATTGCCAACATACTGGCAGACAGGTTCAGTGCAAATTCTCCCCCCCCCCCCAAAGGAGAAAAATCTATCCCACCAGAGTCTAGCCTCCCAAACATCTCAGATGCCCAGGTGAGAGCTCTCTCTAAAGCAAAAACACAGCATCAATGGGACGGACAGTGTCCTCGGCTGTGTGCTACGAACTCAATGAGGAACTAAACCCACATAAGGCTGCTGTTTAATCTTAGCCTTACTACAGGATCTACCCAAAGAATGGCGTGCGGCAACTGTGGTCCCACTCCACAAAGGCGGTGCTTCTGGACCCTGGAAATTACCGCCCCATAAGCTTGACGAGCCTTGTCTGCAAAGCTATGGAGAGGATCATAATGGAACTCATAAATAAAGACAATGGGGACCTACAGACACTGGATCCTACCCAATTTGGCTTTGTCAAGGCAGATCCTGCCTCTTGAACTTGGTCGACTTTTTCAAACAGTCACTAAGGCCATTGATGAGGTAAGGCAGTTCACACAGCCTACCTTGACCTAGCAAAGCGTTCGACACAATACCCCACTCGGGCATCATAGAAAAGCTCACCAGCTTAGATGTAAACCCATATGTCACAAGATGGGTTGCAAACTGGCTCAAGGACAGAACACACAGGGTTAGAGTTGCTGGTGCCATGTCAGACTCTAAGCCGGGTCACGGTGTCCCACAGGGCTCAGTCCTGGGCCCCTCTTGTTCGGCATTTATTTTCTGAAGTGCAGGCAAACATAGGGGATTGTGGCTGACAAAATTTGCAGATGACTGCAAACTGGGCACCATAATTGACACTCCATTAGACACAGACATCCTCAGAGAGGTCTCATAGAAATGGATAACTGGTGCCAGAGCCATGGCCTTAAGCTAAATGCCAAAAATGTATAGTCATACCCTTTGGGAAAAACAAGGTAACCCCTAATTACCACATAGGTGGTAATTCATTAAACACTGGAAGAAGTTATCAGGGACCTGGGGACCCAAGTTGACAGTAACCTCACTTTTGACACTCACATTGCCAAAGTGGTTAAGAAGACCTTCTACATTGCCCACCTGATCATGAAGGATTCACATCCAGATCAGGAGAGGTCATTGTACCCTGTACTCTTCACTTATCAGACCAATGATTGAGTACAACGCCCCATTGAATGTACCTTACCCGACACCTGCAGCAGTTGGAAAGACCCCAAAAGTTCCTCACCAAAAGGATAAAGGCTCAAACATATGTCATATGATGCCCGACTGAAGAAACTCCAGCTCTATTCAGTCACATACCGTCTGCTCAGAGGTGATCTGTGCCTGACATACAAGGCCATGTCCAACCCGGAATTAATGGACATGCTCCACCTCAAAAAATCCAAATCCACCAGAGCCATAAGAGCAAGAGACTTAAACCTCAACACGGATATAAATAGGACGTGCTGGAGGGACAGATTCATCACCCAGAGACTCCCTGCACTATGGAACAGAATCCCAGTCCATGTGAGGCAGAGCCCCTCACTGACTCTGTTCAAGAAATCTTGGCAGTGGATGGGAGATCGAGGTTTACCCGGGAATCATCTCTGTATCACTGCTGGACAGAGGCACAGCAAACTAATGGGTATAGTATTCTCATCCTAAGGGTGGTGAAAGCCACACACACTCTGGCTAGGCTTATAAATGCCCTAGGGCAGATAGCCTAGTATGAACCTATGAACCTATGAACCTATGAACCACACCAGAGGTAGACCACCATTGTTGATATCTGACCATACCCACCTTTCCCTGGACATCCATATCCCATCCCCACCCCCAGGCAAGGTTGTCACTGCAAACGAACTGTATTTAGCACAAGCAGACTCTACACTTGTGAAGACTGGGGTGGAAGACTTCAAAGGACCCATGCTGGGGGACTATACTGGCCACTCTGCAAAATCCTTGACAATTGCATTCTATGAGCATGTGTAAGGTTTGCATTGATCATGCTATCCTATATATACCCATATATACCCATGACTGCTCCACAACAGGACACCTGTCAGGTGTACCCCAGCCATATATGAGCTGTCCAACAGACAGAGTGAGCTAATACATTGCAGAGCTGTAGCCCACAGAGGGAGGACATCTCTGTACAGTACCGGCACGACACTTCAATCCCACATAATCATCACAACACAGTGTTGACAGTGAAATTGTCCAGACAATGCAGATAGGGCTCCCCTCAGTCTGTTATTGACGCCCACTTACTGTTGGAGGTCCTCAGCAACTCTCTTCCAGCACACACCAACAACATGGATGTGGCTTAGCACATTCAAACCCTGGGATCTCCACTGTGTCCCTGCTTGACAGAGGCACAGCACACTAGCCTCACATGATGCCTTATGTGACCTACTTTACAGTGGCACAGTAGCCTACTGTACTGGGGATGCAGATGCCAAGCACACTCTGGCTAAGCTGTCATTCCCTAGGGCAAACAGCCTATTATTGACCTCTACACCCATATGTTTAATTGTCAGATGCACAATATTTGTTGCTGATAGACTGTTTGCAGGTCTTTATTGCCATAGCATTCCCTGTTTCTATGAACAACTTGTGTATCTGTGGAAGATGTTTGAATATGAGGGGGATCCACTATATCACTTATGTCTCTGTAGTCATTTAACTGTGTGCACTGGGCAGATTGCTGTGATGTGGTTGGTTCCTGGAATGACACGTACAAATACCAGATATGTGTGGCCAACTGCTAAACGGAGATATGGCCCAAGTGTGTGAGCATGCCCAATTCAGCCTTTCCATGGCATGTTGTCTGACATATGTCTCATTTATCAAAGTGTGCGAGCATGCCCAGTGTGAGCTTTCCATATGTTGAACTCTGCAGTCCACCACATATTTGGATGAGTGTGAACTTCAACAATATGTCACGTTTATGGTTGTGTGTTGGGTGTCATGTTGTGTACTTACTGGCCAACTGCTTTGTGTCTGAACACAACAGGGATTATACTGTGCCTGCAGGATTTGCATGGGATTCTTTGCATACAGTTGTCAACATCCTTTCATACTGACCCAACACTGTAGTACCATATAGTGTACTGGTTCAGTACTTTCACTGTGGTGGACAGTATCCTGGGCTTTAGTCCTATCACTGCTTTAAATCTTCATAGTGAGCACAACAGACTGTTTAGGGGCCAGTTGTGCACATATGACCATGTTGCATTATGTTCAGATATGGACTACCTAAACCAGGCTTGTCCAACATTGGTAGTGTATTCCACAACATAGGTGGACATTGACAAACACTAGCGATGTGCCCTAGGCCATTTCTAATGCTAGTCAGAGAGTGTGTTTGTCCTTCGACACACATTGTAACTGGAGTTTGCCATGACATATGTCATGTTTAGTATACTGTGCCTCCGTCTACCTGTGACATAACAGTGATACCCAGGGTAAACCTACCATCTCCCATCCACTCATCAAGATTCCTCTTGAGGAGTGTCGATGGGTGACTCTCTGTCTAACCTGTACTGGGAGTTTACTCAAGAGTGGAGGTGGCTTCTGTGTTATGGATCATTCAGTACAGCTTGTCCTATGTATGTCAGTGCTGGGGTTCAGGTCTCTCATGTGCATAGCTCACTGCCATTCAGATTGTACAAGGTGCAGCATGTTCATTGATTCCAGCTTGGATATGGCTTTATACATCAGGCACAGCTTGCCTCTGGGTGGACAGTATGGCAGTGTGTGGAGCTGCAGTTTGTTTAATCAGGCAACACATGGCATCTGTTCAAGCTCTTTGCTACTCCTGGTGAGGTACTGATGGAGACTTTACAGTTGATGGAGGTGTTTGCTGAGGTACATCCCACAGGGGCTATTGTAGTCAATTGTAACGCTGATGAAGGATGACTGCAGAGCCACAATGACCTCCCCTTATCTAGATCTGACAACATTCATGATTAGGTGGGTATATGGTATGTTTCTGTGAACACTACAGCCACATGTTTGTCCAATGCAGGATATCTATCACCTTGTGTCCCCAGGTCTCTCATTACATGTTAGGTACGTAATGGGTTAACACCTGTGTGGTAATTGGTGGGCACTTACTGTTTATCCATGGTAGTTGACTATACACTTTTCTGCAATTAGCTTGCTGACATGGCTATGGCACCAGTTGTCTGTTTCTATGTGGCCCTTTTGTGGGATGCTTGTGTCAGCTGGGGATCAGATATGGTGGGCAGTTTGTAGTCCTCTGCATACATGTTCAGTCACAGTCCTTCCATGTTGGCCTGTACCTATGGGACATATATACGAAATGAGGGAGGTCCCAGGACCAAGCCTTGTGGGATGCCACTTATATCTGGTTTGTAGTCTGACATGGCTGCAGCATGTCTGACCATGTCAGTTCTGTCCTTGGTCTGGTTTGCAACCCCTCTACTGACATAGGGGTTTATATTTAAGCTGGTGAACATATCTATACTGAACACGTAGGGTATTGTATGGAAGCATTTGCAAGGTCCAGCTACGCTGTGTGGACCACATTGCCCTCATCAATGACCTTAATGACTGTTTCAAATGGGTCAAACATAGTGCAGGATCTGCACTTAAGACAGCCACACTGGGTAGGGTCCGGTGTCAGTAGGTCCCCGATATCTTTATGTCTGCGGTACATGCTGATCCTTTCCATAGCTGTGCAGACCAAGCTTGTCAGGATTCTGGGGTGGTAGTTTGCAGTATCCATTCAGGCAACACCTTTGTTGAGAAGGACCACTGTTGTTGTACACTGCTCTTTGGGTACATATCCTGTGGTAAGGCTGACATTGAGCAGTAGTGTTATTTGGCATTCCATTCTTCTTGGAGTCCATGTTGGACTCAGCCCAGGACACCATCTCATACCATTGCTGCTGTGTGTTTTGCTTTGTAGATGCTGGCTGTTACCTCAGCATCTGCAATGTCAGGGGGCCAGCAGTCTGCTGGGATAGATATTTTGCATTCGGGGGGGGGGGGGGTTTGCACTGCACCTGTCAGGTTGTATGTTGGCAATATGTGTGTGTGTTTGGTCTGTTGTTTGTAATATCTATGTGATTCGGAGCATATCTGTGAATTCCCAACATGGTTCCTACCATCAGTTGAGTAAGCCTTGTGAATATTCTTAGTGTCCTGTACAATTTGTATCTTCATAGGTTCATAGGTTCATACTAGGCTATCCACCCTAGGGCATTAGTAAGCCTAGCCAGAGTGCGTGTGTCTTTCGCCGCCCCTTGCTATGTGAATATTATGGCCATTTATGATTTTCTTTACTGTGCCTCTGTCTGGACGTGACACAGTGAAGACCCCCAGTGTACATCTACGATCATCCATCCACTTGGCAATATTCCTGTTGAGGGGTGTCAGTGAGGGGCTCTGCCTAACATGGATTGGGATCCTGTTCCAGGGTGTGGGGAGCCTCTGGGTTATGTATCTGTCCCTCCAGCACATCCTATTTCATTATGTGTTGAGGCTGACATCTGTTACTCTCACAGCTCCAATGGCTTTGATTTCCTGGGGTGGAGCATGTCCATTACTCCTGTATTGGACATGGCCTTGTACAACAGACATACAATGCCTCTGTGTAGGCAGTCTGTGACTGCATTCAGCTGGGGTGTCTACAGCCAGGCAGCATATGACATATATTTGACACCCTTTATCCTCTTGGTGAGGTACCTTTGAGGTCTTCCTAACCGCTGCAGATGTCAGGTACGGTACATCCCATATGAGTCATTGTAACAGATTATGGGTCTGATAAGGGAACAGTACAGGGGCACAGTGACCTCTGTTGATGTAGATGTGAATCCTTTCATGATACGGTGTCCAATATAGACAGTCTTCCTAGCCACATTGGCATTGTGAGTGTCACATGACAGGTTACTGTTGACTTGAGTCCCTAGGTCCCTGATTACTCCTTGCATACATAATGGTTTACCACCTATGTGGTAATTTGTGAGTACCTTGTTTGGTATTTGGTAGGACATTCATACGTTCCAGTGTCTTCAGGATATCTGGGTGGGGTTCCTGTGTGTGAGAGTGTGGTCTGTTGCATGCTACAGACTGTACAGCAGTTTTGACTACAGTTAGGTGCACATGGGTGGTCTCTGCTGCTTCGTGCATTGTCACTTACCTGGCCATATGGGTGTCTGTGCTGCATATGGATACTCCCCCTCCTTTGATGTTTTGGTCCAGTTGTTGGGGCCATAACACATGATATGTGGTATAACCTGGTAGTGCTGGTGTGCTGTCAGTAGGCTTGCAGCAGGCTTCTGTCACTGCACAGACATCAATGTTCTCCATACTGGGAAGTGCCTCAGGAGCATGCATATTGCAGTTTACACATCTGGCATTGGTCAGCATTACCCTTATGTTTCTTACCACTTATGTTTTCTAGGGTGGTGGGTTAGTCTTTTCGGCCTTGCCTACGTACGGCTCTATGGAGGTGGCAAAGGCCTTATCCAGTATCCAGATGCCCAGGGGTAACAGGTGCAAGCCATCCCTGGAACAGCAGCATGGCTTGTCATGCATGACATCTCAAGCAGACAGACATTAGACCCTCTTGGACTGACAGCTGTAATTGTGCCACCTGTTAAAGCTGATCATTCTGTGTTTGTACTGTGGCATCATTCTTGGTGAGGGTTGAATGCTGCAAATGGCCAGTGTCATACCGGCCTGGAGTACATACTCAGAGAGCTCATCCATGTCTCTTTTCATGTAGTCCAGGGAGGTACATCTCAGGTCATTCACACCAGCATGGACAATGGGTGCATCATATTTCTGCTTGCTTTGGGGTGACCTGCGTACTTGTGTTATGTGGCATATTGTGGCAGCCTACAGGCAGCTTACTGTACCCTTTCCCTTGTTCAGTCTGGTGAGTGGGACAGCAGTGTGTCTGCCTATACAGACACCTATTACAACTGTATCAGGCATGTTGTTTCTCCTTCTGGCCTGTGACTGTTTGGCACACCAGCTTTGTGTACTAAGTGTTGCATGTGCTATGTTTGGAGGTTGTGGTTGCTTGGGGTCTGCTTTGGAGGCCTCTGTTGGTGTGGTGTGTTTGTAATTAGGGCCTCTGGGAATGCTTTTCTGTGTTTATGTGTTTGGTTTACAGTTGTGATAGGTCTATGTGGGACTGGGTTTGTGGTGTATGTGGTTACCTTCTCCTCCTGACTAGTTTTGACAGTACTGAGTTGGGAAAGCTCAGCCTCCGGTTTGGATAAATGGTTGCATCTCTCACATATATTTGTATTTATTGGGGGGAGTTGGGGGTTGTCTGTGTACTTGGGGCAGGTGTCACATTGCCTCTGGATTCACAGATTCTACTTGTTGTGGCTGGCCTTAGTGGATTGTATGTGTGGACATATTTTATTGCCATACTACTGATCAGTGATTACTTCCCTTTTTATGTTTGCTCTCTCATGTAGTAGCTTCCTCATTCTCTTGCATGGTTTGGTAATGGCTGGAGTCCAGCATGCCAGATGCCTGCCTGTATGGCATTGTGTTATTGTTATTTGTGATTGCATAATCCAAGCATTCCTGGCTGTGTTCATGGAATGCCTGTATAACATGTTCTGTGGTGTGTCCCATATTCTGCACCTGCACAGGGCCTTTAATGGATTCCACATCGGTTTGGAGTGGTGCAACTTATGCTTTACACATGTTTTTCACTGTGGTTTTCTGGCCAGGGACTGTGGTCAGGATGTGTATATCCGGTGTGATTACTCTATGGTCTGGTCTTACCAGTGAGGGATACACTTCTCATCTTGCCATCCAGTACGCATGTTGCTGATTATCACATCCAGTATGCTTACCCCTCTTGTGGGAGTGGTACATTGTTCCTGGGCATTTTGGTTTATGGATTCTGGGTACTTTTCTCCTGCTGTGTTGGTGATAGTATAATGTTCCCAGTGTATGTCTGGGTATTTTCAGTCACCCAATATAATGTGGTTTGGGGGGCTTGATATATTCATGTATTCCAACATAGGCCAGGTGCAGTTCCTGGTGTTAGGACAGTAGTCTGCAGCAGGCTATATACTGGGAGGCGGTTTTAGCCATTGGTATTTGACCATGGCTAATCCATGCTGCTTCTTGTTGTGGTACCAACATGGGGGTGTGGTTATCCTTGACAATTATTGCTAGTCACCCTCCTTTTGTAGCTTGTTCCATGTTTTAAGGCTGTACAGCACAGTATGAGATGTAACCTGGTAGTGTTAGGGTGCTGATGTGAGCCTTGACCCAGTTTTCCATTACAGGACTGATATCAACATTCTCCATACTGTGTGCGTTTACACTGCACGCATCTTGCTGTTTAGACTTCTGGCATTGGGTAGCATTACATCTAGGTTCCTATCCCTTGTGGTACCTATGAAGGTGGGTTTGTGTTTTGAGACTTACCTATTTAGGGCACGCTGTGGGTACTGACAGCCTTTGCCAGTATACATGGGGCCTGGACTGATAGGTGCACGCCACCCCTAGCAGGTGGTGCATCATGTCATGCTCAGCATGTCTTCCCAGGCTGAAACACATTGGCTCCCCTTTGACTAACTGCATTACTTCAGCCAGTTATTACAATTGATCATCCCATCATCATTTTGTGGCTTCATGCTTGGCGAGGGTGGATGTTAGTCAGGGTCCTCAAGTGTGCATATAGTACATGGTGTTACATTACTTAACACATGGCATTCATGCCTCAGGTGGTGCTGCAGGGCTGCCTCTGTCAGATGCACATATTACACTCCCTGTACATGTTTTTGAGCAGGTCATGTCATTTTAGGCATCCCTGTTATTATTTGAGTGAATCAGAGAGGAGTATCATTCCCAGGGTTCCTACTGAGCCAGTGTATGTGCTATGCGTTGTCTCTTTGCCAAGGCCAGGGCATACTGGGCATGCCTCCTTCTGCCTACTGGGGCAGGCTCAGGTTGTTCCACCTTCGAGTCACGCTCTGCCTGTGATGGCCTTGGCAATGGTGGGGGGCTGTTTGGCCCAGCCCTATGCTGGTCCTGTTGCAGCTGTTTTCGCAAGATCATATTATGTAGCATAGCACATACCATGACAATTTGGGTACATGTAGTTGGTGAGTACTGCAATACCAGATGTGTCCAGACACCGGGACCGTGACTTGAGCAGCCCAAACACACGCTCTATTACATTACGTGTCTGTGCGTGTGCCTCATTATGGCGTTCCTGTTCAGGTGTGTGTACGTTTCTGATGTGTGTCATCAGCCACGGCTCCAGTGCATAACCTGCATCCCCCACTAGGTGTCCATGTGGGATGTCCCCACTGGTAAATGTCTGGTACAGCTGTGTCAAATGCCAGATGTGGGAATCATGGTAGCTCCCAGGGCAGCCAGCACACACATTCATTATTATGCCCTGGGCATCAGACACGACCTGGCAGTTGATGAAGGGGAAGCCCTTGCGGTTAATGTAGGCCCTACCCTGCTCACCGGCTGGTGCTTTGATGCATATGTGCGTGCAGTCTATTGCACCCACTACCTCAGGGTATTCCGCTATTTGCTGGAAGAGACGCATATTGCTGGCCAATACCTCACGTGCATTGGGGAAATATAAATGATCACCGACATGTGCTGACATGGCATCCAGGAACTGGTGCAGTACCCTGGAGGCTGATGCCTGTGATATCCCCATCATATCACCAGTTGGTCTCTGGAAGGTACCTGTTGCTAGTATTCTTAGGCCAACACATACCTTGGTTTCCACTGGGATGGGTTCCCCTCTGTTGGTTCTGTGTGTGAGGCGTGGCCTGCACAGCTCGACTATTTGCTGCAGGAGCTCTCTGTCCACTCTATAGCGCTCTACTATCTCCAGCTCATGTAACCCATGGTAGGTGACCCTGGGCCTCTACACTCTTCTCCGTCTCCTCACTGTGGGTTGTCTGGCACCATCTGCATTGTCACCACCCTCAGCAAGTCGCCTATGTCTCATTATGACAGCTATGGCAGCCCCTAGCATTTCTGCTCTGAGTTCAGCTTTTTCAGTTTTCACTTCTAATAGCTTACTCCTGTCTTGCAGTGTCTCTTGAGAGAAACATCCTGCACTTCTGTTTGCAGAGTTTTAAGTGCTGGGCTGGCTAGCTAGTATTCTGCCTGTGTAATTGCCTGCTTCTAATTGTTTTCACCTGCTAGCTCCAGCAGTATTCCCTTCTAGCTTCCTACTAATTCTGTTGCTTCCTTTTTCCTTTCTGTTTCCTCAGGGGGGAGCAGTGTGCATACCAGCAGAAACATGCTCACAGTAGCTTACACGCGCGCACACATGCTTACATGGTTCACGATCTGCCTATTCGGGTTAAAATGCGTGCACACCAGCGCAAACAGTGTTACAAATCTACCAACATGCTCCCACATGCTCAGTCTGCCTTACACGCGCGTACACTGCCCTACTCGCGCTTCATGGTGCTCACACATGCGCATGCACGCCCAGCAAGAAACTTTGGTGTAAGTAACAGTGTGCACCTTCTATTTCTTGACTTTCCCATGCTTATCTTGTGGCACTCCTCTTTCCATGATCTGTGTCTGTCATCTGTCATGTAACACTGACCTCCAATGAACTGCATTTCTTTCTACCATTCCCCCCTGTGATGTCACCTATCTCCTACTCTATTCCTCCCCCTTATGTATCTCTTACACTACTCAGACTGTGCTCATTTGCTATGTGACTGTGGGATTCAGTATCCTAACCCTCATTTACATCAGATTGCCTACTAATGCTTAGTTACATGTCTTAGACTCAGCTTCCCCTTAGCAACCACTACGGTGGCCATGTTGTTTTGGTCTGCTGGTCCCTGCATTTTAATTCCATGTATTGCATAAAACCCACATTTGTGGGTTTATAACCTTCATTTTTATGTTTTATACAGCAGCAGGGCTGTATATTTGTCGATCGCCGAAAAAAATGTTTTTTCATATTTGCATCGGGTACCTTGCCAATGGCCACATATTTGGCCATTGGCATGCTGCCTGACACATATGCACCCTTTATTTGGAGCTGACATGGCTCTATTGTGTTTTTTGCAGAAACGTACTCAGTTGTCAACTGAGTACATTTCTGCAGCTAACACATCTCTTACACGGGCTGGTTTATGCTTTGTGGATCGCTAATATACCTCATTTGCATACCTTTTGGCTGCAAGTGAGGTATTTAGCATATCCACGCCCAGTCCATGTAAGAGACATTTTAGCTGGTCTCTTACACGGAGTTTCGGGCTGTTCCTGGATCGCGAGGCTTGCATGGAGTGTTACACGTCTCTTACACTCCATGCAAGCCTTCGTGAATCCTGCCCAATATCTTTCCGTGGTATTCATTTAGTATTATGACTTTCAGTATGTTGCTTTTCAGTAAGTTGATACAGACCGATATATTTACAAATATACAAAATGAATCTAACGTATATTGTACTTCCATATTAATATTGCTACATAACTAAGTATCTCGATTTGGTCACATGTTGATGTAACACATCAACTCCATGTAAAAAATAGATAAAATGGGGGTTGATAACAACAACTAAACATCCCCAGGTATTATTGTCACATAATTTTAAGTAAGGGAGACAATAACATGTATCCTTTCCTTTGGGAAGGCATCAACATTTTAACCCTTTACCCTCACATGAATTTCATATTATACAATAAGTGCTCTTTGCTATTCAAAAATGTCATGCTGATTGGACAGCCCAACCAGTGTGTCCCTTGTAAATCGAGCATAAACCAATAGATAAATGTCCAGCCACTGAAGTACCATTGAGCGGCCTGACTTTCCATTGGTATATGCTGAGGACATAGCAAAATATACGAAAAAACAGGTACGTTCTGCAAAACTAAATAAGTAGAAGCATTACTGATTGTCCTTATATATTTGTACTGTCCCTCATAAATCTCTTATTTTTTACTAGTAAAATAAAACCCCAGCAATGGAGATCTCTTTTCACCATTGCGTCTCCTGCACTGATGTACTGTGCAAGCATGGGAACGTAAGTCTCATATGCATGCTCAGTACATTAGCCTGCAAAAGAAAATGAGGAAAAAGACTCATTACTTAAGAAAGGTAAGCAATTTCTTTCTTAAATAATGTCATTGCATAATAGCGATAATCCCATTTTTGGGTATATCAGGATTTACCCATGGTTGGCTTTATTTAATCATTCAGGCTTCAACCTTATGATCAAACTACACCAACTGTGGGTAAATACTGATACACCCCCACACAGTCATGGATTATTGCTTAATTAAACAACTATAGAACTATTTTGTTATGGCTAAACTACACCCCATTGAAATATGTTATATTATCACAGAAACAAAAACACATATAAGAAAGAAAACTGCACTTTTATGATACCTCCAATAAAGACCACATTCACAACATCTGTCTCTCTTTATTGTCCATACTTGCTCACTGCTTCATGATTTATAAATTTTCCTTTCCCTTGAATTGCCAGTTCAAACTGAGCTCTACAATCTGTCTAATCATCTGGTTCCAGGTGCCACAGCAGAAAACAAAGTAATCATAACCATTGAATCTGACTTTTTCCTCCCAGTCATCATCTAATTCTCCAGCTGCATCAGTGTCTGTCAGCTGAGTTGAAGTCTATACTCTTTGCTCCAGTTTTAACTATTCCAGCTTCCCTGTTATCTCTTATTTTCTTATTTACCTCATCAGGGTTGTCAACAGACATAACAATGTAAATACCATCTTTTATTCTTATACATAAAACTTCTGCCTGGTTGCCATAGTTTCCATACCACTTGCTCTGTCTCATAACAAGCTGAAAACATAATCATTATTTGCATTGGCTCTCAGTACCTGAACTGCATTTTAGACAGCGACATGAACTTTGCAGATGTATCACCCAAAGAATCTTTTGTAAAACCAGTCCATTTGACGATTTCATGTTTCACAGACTGTTGGTCTCCCAAGTAGTTACTGTCCTCGGGAAAGTCACCTCAGACTCTTTTATATAAAACACAAACAGTAAAATTATATTACATGCCTAAGTTCCTACTGCATCCAAGCAGAAGCATTACTAGTGTGGGGCAAAAGTGGCAGTGGCCTTGAGTGCAAGGTGTTAGGCAGCATGATTGCCAGATGCTGATCACTTGATAGTGCAGTGGAGAAACATTCATTTTCAAACTGGCATAACTTGTGGCTCACTACAGTTTTGAAAAGTAGAACACCTTTTTTTCTCTCTCCAACTTAAATTTGATTTGAGAAAGAATTATCAGTTGAATACTGAGGCTGACAAACATGACTGCATGGGTAGCAAGCATCACCTTTGGAGATGACAAGCAGCCTTTTAAGATGTACACAGTATTTCCACAACTATCCATGCGTTATCCATACCACTCTTAGAATATAGCACACCTGTGAATCATACCTCTGTTCCCTAATGAAGTACCCATGTGCTGCCTTGGCCATCATGAATGAATGAGTCAGCTTCTATACCAGATGTTGCCATCTTAAGTATTTCCAGACAGAAACATACACACACACACACACACACACACACACACACACACACACACACACACACACACACACACACACACACATATTGATGATGAAGTTATGTGTACTGCAGACAGCTTGGATGTTCATGTCTTGCTTTTCATCTACAATGCTTCCTCTGGACTGTCTGACTTGCCTGTGCATGGTTGAGTGCATAGTATGGCACCATTTATTTTTGCCACTCCTGTACTAGCATGCAACACCCCTGTGGTTTTATTTTATTCCTGGGTTGCAACACCCCTGTGGCTTTATTTTATTCCTGGGTCATGCTAAGGAGTATAACATACATTACTGGTGTGTCAAAGAAAATGTTTAGCCCCCCACATAATTTTAATGTATTCACTATTATAAGAAGGTATATCCATTAGAAATGCATTGATATATATGTTTAGTAAAAACTATTGGCATAATGTGGGGGGCTACGCTATAGAGAGAGAGAGAGAGAGAGAGATAAACCTATATATATATATATATATATATATATATATATATATATATATATATACATACATACACACATACTCACCTGCAGCATGCACACCTGTACAGGGAGCCAGTCTATTAGTGGACACATATGTGGATCCACGCCCACCTGTAGTATGCATACATGTCAACAATTTCATCCATAGTCTTTGGAATATGAGGTAAATGAGCACCAAAGAATATCCATGTAGCTACAGAGAAGAAAAGCAGACTTTGCACAGAAAGCATCCCACCTAATATCCATATTGGAGAACCAAGTCTTGTGAAGCAGCAATGTTAACTGATGCAAAGGCATGCTAATCTATAGGATATAATGCATAATTATTGTCTCCCAGTGAATACATTTGCCCTCCTCACTGTATACAGCTTCCTCTGAGAGTCACTGCAAACTGTTGTATGTGTTGTTCATTTCACTTTCTGAATTACAGGATGTGTGACAAGCGTTTAATTATAATATCATCCAGCATTGTTTGCATATGATCATATTTGCTGTTGTATGTTGCATTTCCGTACCTTCGTGAGTCAGAAGCCTGTTACACAGATATACACTGTGCACTAGTACATAACGCTAAACATTAGGTTTTTATGAATCTCACCTAGATGCACGTTAAAATAATGGTTAAACCTGTCATATCTCATCTGTACAAAATAAATATTTGTTGCATCCTAACAAGGACTGCCTATGAAAATAATTTCTAGATGGCTGTTTTATAACAACAAAATCACCTTATTTTGTATGAAAATCTGCTGCCAAGGTTCAGTTACCACAGCAACCATTCAGAGATAATAAACTCTTGGTTATAAATAGCCATCAGACAGTCTGCTATATATGAAGAATGGTGGAATATTATGAAAAAATAATCTGTTGGGCCATGGCTTTCTTTACTACTAATGTGACAGTGAAATACTTTTATGTAATGCCAGATGTATCATATGAATAGTTTAACAAGCAGGCACATTCTGTATAGATATACCAAGCTGTAATGGTAAAACAAAATGAGGATAATCTGCATGCAATATAGCAGAGAAGGAAAAAAAGAGAGATGAGAACGACAGAGTAAGAAGCAGAGTGTAATTTAAATCAAGGACACTGCATGTAAGGCCAGTAAGGAAAGGGTATGATTTCAGACTATGTACTGACATATTTTAGGCCTTCTTGAGGTCTGTTTGACAACATTGTTGAAGTTTATAGTCTTGCATGTCAATGCCTCAAGGAATGAAGACCACACATAAGTTCAGCCGCTCCGGTGCTATAGAAGGATAAATCTCTGACTATGGCCCAGCTGTTCCAGGTTCAATTCACAGCTCAGGTGATTTACAGAGTGGCAGAGAGGGGTTGAGAGTGCACACCCTGGGTGGGAAGGTACTCGGTGATATAGTCCCTAAGGGGAGGCATAGTCCAAAGAGGGGAGTCGCCCTTGGATGCAATCAATGAGTGAGAGAGGAAGGGAAAGTGAGTGGATAGGGCATAAACAACAACAACAACAAAATACACCCTCCTAGATGGAAGCACAGACAAGCTGAGCACCCAGGACACCCTTAAAATCCATGGCTGGCAGCAATATCAGTGTAAGGGAGAATAGCTGAAAGACCCGGTGAGGACATGAGACACCACACTCTGAGCCAGTAAGATGACATCTGACCAGACAAAAAAACAAAAAAAACAAATGCCTGATGGTTTTGGCACTTTGAAGATCTGCTACCCATCCAGTTTCCTTACAGATGGGCTTAGTCTTTGTTTCTATTTCATATTATTCTATTTGTTTATTTTGTATTAGATTATCTGGGGTAGGGCACTTATCCTAATCCACACAGACCTTATTTCAGATATAACCTAGGAACATTGTATGGTTAAGTAGGTTGCCCAGAGCCACACTGCAGTTAAATGGAGGCTTAGGGATTTGAACTTTTGGAGATACTCACTGTCAAGTTAAAATTAGTAAAACATTCTTTGGCTACTGTAAAATAAAACTGTAGATTAACCAAAGGATTATTCAGTGGCACAATGGGTTATGTTATTCTATCAGAGCTTCAGGATTTAGGAAGCAGCCCTGACTTCCAGTTCCTGTGGGCACAACATGCCCAAATGTTGCCTTACAGATGGTTTAGTTCTTTTCCTAGGACATGCTGGATGCCTGAAAATTGTAAACAGCCCATGAAAATTACACTTGCTGTGCGGGCCTAAGCTGCTGCTGAAAGAAGCCAGCAAAGATAAGTTCACTTGCTAACTTCACAAAGCCACCCCCACAACCCCTTTTTCCCATTTTTGCACATGGGGTTGGGGTGTCACTCAACAATAACAGTCATCTACAGCAACAGTTCACACCACCAGATGACAAGCCCTCCCTTGGTTGACCTTCCATATCACACATACACAAGCACACTCACACCTATGGCCAGTTTAGTGTCCAGTACACCCAATGCACGTCTTTGGAGTGTTGCAGGAAGCCAGAGCACTCAGACAAAACCCACACGAACACAGGGAGGGTACATAAACTCTACACAGAAGGCACCATAACAGGAATTGAACCAGAGAATTTCTTTCTGTGTGGCAACAATGCCATCTGTTATGTTAATAAATGATAAATAAAAACACAAGTAAGTAATAGAAACAGTGGTGTTATGAAACTCAGTCACACTTTCTAACAGAAATGTCTTTGCAGGTACTCTGAAGTTTAAAACAAAGTAGGGACTCCAGTTTCTAGAAGAAAAGGTTCATGAGAAAAATTTCACCATAACCCACAACAGTTTGTGGGTCACTAGCTGAGCAGCAGGGCAGTTATGATCCTGCAACCTCAGAGAGATTTGCTAAATCAGCAAAGAGGATCTTCTTATTATTCTTTCGGCTGTTCCCGTTAGGGGTCACCACAGCAGATCATCTGTTTCCATTTATTCCTGTCCTCTGCATCTTGCTCTGTCACACCAACCACCTGCATGTCCTCTCTCACCACATCCATAATTTATTTATTTCCAGTTTGATTGCCTGGGAGGTCCACTGGGCTCAAAGAGCCTGTTTTCAGTGGAGGCCCAGGGAGAAAAGCTCCATATTACATACAAGTAAACAAAAATGAAATTATACAAAGTAAAGTGAAAAAGTACAAATGCATAATGGCAAGACAAGTCTTAAACATATTTACAAAGTTGTTTAGAGAACTATTTGTACAATAATTAAGTTGATAGAGGCAAGAGAATAGTGTTTACTTAGTTAATAAGAGTTCACAATTATAGGGAAAACAGTTATTAGTTGAAGGTTAAAAATTTGAATGTTGTAGTAGGTTGAAGTTTAGCAGAGATGGAGGAGATATAGGTGGGAAGTATACTGTTAGTAGAGCATAGATTATAGTTTCTGGAGTATTCTTAGAGAGGTGGTTGAACATTAGTAAAAGTGGAGTTCACACATGGAAGGTGTGATTGCCATAGTTAAACAGCATCAGCTTAATATAGGTAGTTAGTAAAGATTAATTGTTCTCAGTAAGAGGGGATGAGATCAAGGACTCTAAACAGTATTTACATTGTGTACATTTAAGGTAGAAAAGCAATATTAATAGTTTAGTATTACATTTGACTTAGAGGGAGGTCTTTAGATTTAGAGTGAGGTAGGTGTTTAGGAGAACAGCCTGGGGTGGAAGAATAAGTAGAGACGATGTACGAGGAAGCATACATAGAAGAGAGTAAGAAGGTTAACTAGGGAGAATACAGTTACATTTCCAATGCTGGGCAAGGTAGGAATGAAGCTGAGTTTTAAACTATTCATAGTTTTCAGAGAGTCTAAGAGAACAAGGGAGGGATTTCCATCTTTTGGATAGGGAAGAAGATAGGAGAAGGTGACCAGCAGGACCTTTAGGTTTGTATACAGAGAGGAGATTCTGGTGTGCACATCTCAGCACTCTGTGGGGGGTGCAAAAGGGTAAGATATTTGCTAAAGCAGGGCATAAAGTTGGTTTGAAAATTAGTCTGTGGGCAGTAGTGAGTTGAAAGAAGTTGAGTTGATTGGGAAGTTCTAGCCAGTTTAGCAGGTGGAGAGATGTGCAGTGGTGGGAGGAGTAATTAGCTTTAGTTGCGAATTTAGTAATTTTGTTATAACATATTTCTAGCTTTGAGGAGGTGGAAGAGGATAAGTTGGTAAGTAGGGGGGCACCATATAAAAGAGAAGGTAGTAAGTAGGTGGTGGCAAGAGTTTGTCTGGAAGATGAAGAGAGGAATTGGGAGTGTCTATAAAGCATGCCAAGTTTCTGGTGAGTTTTTTTAATGTTTAGCTGAACATGTATGCCAAATTTTAGGTGTTCATCTATAGTAACTCTGAGTAGTTTAGCAGAAGGGACAATTTCTATTGCAGAGTTAGTATGGCTAAAGATATTGAAAGATTGTTTGTCAAGGTGGAGGGTTTTTGAGGGGGAGAAAAGAAGAATTTTGCATTTATTAGCATTTAGGTAGAGATGATTTTGAAGCATCCAGTTTTCAGTAGTTAAAAAAGGCCAACTGGGTTTTTGCTAGGAGGTCAAGGAGATTAGGAGCAGAGCAAACTAATGTTGAGTCGTCTGCGTATCACATTATTTTAGTGTTAAATGGCAGCATGAAAATCATTAATAAATACATCAAAGAGCATTGGGCCGAGTATGGATCCCTGGGGAACTCCAGTAGGGGTGGGTAGGAAGGTTGAGGTGCCAGTTTGCCATTTCACAGCTTGGGATCTATTAGAAAGGTAGCTGTTGAACCATAATAGGGTGTTCTGTGAGAGATTAAGATTAGTAAGATGATTTAGAAGGTGGGTATGGGAAACAGTGTCGAAAGCTTTGGAAAGATCTAGAAGGATAGTGGATACAATTTCTCCAGAATCACGGGCATGATTTACTAAGTCTAAGAAAGAGAGAAGAGCAGTTATTGTACTATGTCCAGGATGAAAACCATGTTGTGTAGGAGTGAGGAGGTGATTATCAGTAAGGTAAGGCATGAGCTGGAGGTGGATGCATTTCTCAAGTATTTTTGAGATTGCGGAGAGAATGGCTATTGGACGGACGTTAGAGATAGTATTATTTTTACCTCCTTTATGGAGGGGAAGGATAAAGGCTGCACACCACAGTTTGGGGACATAAGAATCCTGCATGGATCTATTGATGAGAATGCTGATGGGGATGGCAATGCCATCAGTGGCAAGCTTTAGATAGAGAGAGGGGATATTGTCTGGGGCTGGGGAGCATGGCTTAAGTCTCGAGAGAAGCTTTTTTGTGTAGGATGTGGAGATGGACTTTAGATGAAATGTGGGGGGAGGGGGCAGTTAGGATTGGGAGGTTGGGAAGATGTAGGGGATGTGGGTTTGAGGAGAGAGGAGGAGTTGTGATTGGGGAAGGTCTTGGTGAGTTCAGCTCTGGAGTTGGTAAAGAAGGAGTTGAATAGGGTGGCCAATTCAGTGTCAGTTTTACTGGTGTCAGGAGAAGGGTTGCTTTTTGTACCAGAATTTAGTAGAGAGTTGATGGAGGTCCAGAATTGTTTAGGGTTTTTGGAGTGATTGGTCTAGACTAGAGTTTAGTATAGTAAGACTTTTTATCTCTTATGATATGTTTTTTGGTTAGGTTACGGAGTTGTTTATATTTAAGAAGCATTTCAGGCAGTTTGTGTTGGTGATAAAGTTTCCAGGTCTTGTCTCTTTGTTGCATAAGATTTTTAGTATCCTTAGATAGCCAGGGGGCAGGGTTGGATTTTATTCATTTAGTTCTAGGTGGGGCATGGGAATTTAGGATATCTAAGAAGGTTATATTGAAAAAATCTACAGCATTATCTAGGGAAAGGGTTTTTAGATTATCCTAGTTCGTTAGTTTGAGGGTGTTAGAGAAACTTGAAGGATTAAAGTTAGTGAGGTTGCAAGTTGGATATACTGGTGAAGGTGAGGTTTTGAGTGGGTTGCTCATTGGATAAAGGCAGGGTAGTGGTCACTCATGGTGTCTGGTAAGGTACCTGAGTGTAAGATCTTATTTGGGTGGGAGGCTAAGATCCAGTCCAGAGTGGAACCTGGGGGGTTGTTTTTGTTGGGTCTGGTGATGCTATTAGTTAGTTGAGTGAAATTAAAAAGATTAATAGATATAGATGGATTGGTGCTATTGATTTTATTCCAGTCAATGTTCACATCACCTAATATATAAGTCTTGAGCTTAATATTAGTTGAAGCCCATAGAAGAATGTCTTCTAGGGTGGTAGTGTTATTACCAGGGGGATATAAAAGGCCATGAGACAAATGCTTTTGAAGTTATTCAGTTTGAGTATCCCCATAATTAGTTCTGCATTATTGAATTGAGGAATGGGGCTTTGGTAAGGAGAGATGGATTGTAGATTTGAGTAAATTAAGTAAATTCCTCCACCTTTTTTGTTTGGGCGGTCACATCTAAGAGCCTGAAAACCTGCGGGTAGGATTTCAGAGTTGGAAATCTGGGGTTTTAGCCATGTCTCAGAGACTGCTGCCTTGTCTGGCAAGGTATTTTAAAGACAAGCATGGAAGAGGGCTGTTTTGTTGTTTAGACTCTGGGCATTTATCGTAAGAATTTTTAGGAATTTTTGGTTAGCAATGTTGGATGAAATAGGAGGAATAGTTTTAGGTCCTGAGTTGGGGTGAATATCTCCTGCTAGGGAAAGGCAGTAAGAGGAGGTTAACAGTAGCTGTAATATGGGCTTAGTTGATTGTGGGAGGTTAGAGAGTGATTTGGGTGAGTGACACTTAACAGAACATAAGTTTTAGTTTAAAGTAGTGGTGTATTAGGTTGAAATAGAGAGGGGGATATATAGTGAAAGTGAGATTTGAATGGCTGGAGATAAAGATAAGTGGTGGAGTAGGGGGTAGGAAGGAGGAAGGGAGTTTGTAGGATGCATATGAGGTAGCATGGAATAGAGGAATTAGGAATAACATGGTTAAACAGGAGGTGAGAAAGATTTGTGTTAGATGTGGAGACATGGTTGATTGGTGTAAGGTAAGACAGTGGGAAGAAACAAGAAACAAGAGTATGTTAGAGAGGGAGAAAGTGAAGGGTATAGCGGTAAGAAGAGGATGCTATGAGGTAGGTTGGGGAGGAGTTAGTAAATTGGTGGGAGGGATGGATTGTGATTGGATTTGTTGAGAAAGAAGGGGAGGAACTAGGTAAAAATAAATGTAGGAATAGTGGGGCTGGTGGGAATTGTGGGCAGGGTAGGGGAGCGGAGTGAGCCTGCAGGGCGAACTGAGCGGGTTCAGACAGGTAAGTGAAGAAAATGCTGCAAGAACAATCTGTGAACAGCTGACTACTGAGGAGTTCTCATTAGACACAGGTAAGTAGTAGGGATAGTATGGGGAAACTGAGTGGAAACAGAGGAAAATAGCTGGGAGAATGGGAATTAAGCTAATAGAGTGTAAGTTTGGAACAGTCAGAGACTGGGGAAAAAAGAACTAAGTGATATGCTATTAGTAAGAGGGGATAGAGAGTGCAGGACAAGCCTAGTTTAGGGCGCCACCTAGTGGGCTAAAGTATATAGCAGCAGAAGCTAGAGAATAGCAAAAGCTACTAAAGAGATAGGAAAGACGCGGATAGCTTATATGGAAGGAAACACTGAGGAAAAATAAGGGTTTGCTCCCCAAGGGGTAGGGGGAATATGGCTGCTGGGTATCCTGGCTAAGAAGCGTGTTTTAAATACACACACAGGTTATTTAGTAATCATTTAGCTTTACAGCTAGGTCAAGGACAACGTACTATCTTGCTTTCTTTGATGGCAGTTTTCTGAAGTAGGACGGCCTGAATCTGTTACTTAGTGGATGAGATGGCTGAGATAGCTTGTAAGGGTCCTTAATTACCAGGCAGCTAGTTTCACAAGTCTTACTGCAGGCTGGGTGGTCGAAAATGATCTTGCTTCCATTAATGGCAGGGTTCTGAAGTAGGACGGCCTGAATCCTTTACTTAGAGGATGAGATGGCTGAGATAGCTTGTAAGGGTCCTTAATGACCAGTCAGCTAGTTTCACAAGTCTTACTGTGGGCTGGTATAAATATTATCTTAGGCCTTCCTCTTTTCCTGTTACCTGGCAGCTTCATCCTTAGCATCATTTTCCCAATATACTATGCATCCCTCCTCAGCACATGTCCAAACCAGCATAATCTTACCTCTCTGGCTTTGTTTCCAAACCTTCCAACCTGGGCTGACCCTCTAATATACTTATTCCTAATCCTGTCCACCCTCGTCACACCCAGTGCAAATCTTACCATCTATAACTCTGCCACGTCCAGCTCTGACTCCTGATTTTTGTCAATGCCACCATCTCCAACCCATATAACATAGCTGGTCTCACCCTCTTGTAGACCTTCCCTTTCACTCTTATTGGTACTCTTCTGTCACAAATCACTCCTGACACTCTTCTCCACCCACTCCATCCTGCCTGTACTCTCTTCTTCACCTCTCTTCCACACTCACCATTACTCTGAACTGTTGATCCCAAGTATTTAAACTCATCCACCTTCACCACCTCTACTCCCTGCATCCTCACCATTCCTCTATCCTCCCTCTCATTCACACACATATATTCTTAGTCCTGTTGACCTTCATTTCTCTTCTCTCTAGAGAATATCTCCAGCTCCCCAGGTTCTCCTCCACCTGTTCCCTACTCTCACTACAGATCACAATGTCATCTGCAAACATCATGGTCCACGGGGACTCCTGTCTGATCTCGTTTGTCAACCTGTCCATCACCATTGCAAATAAGAAAGGGCTTAGAGCTGATCCTTGATGTAATCCCACCTCCACTTTAAATGCATCCATCACTCCCACTGCAGACCTCACCACTGTCACACTACCCTCGTACATATCCTGTAACACTCTTACATACTTCTCTGACACTCCCGACTTCCTCATACAATACCACAACTCCTCTCTAGGCACCCTGTCATATGCTTTCTCTAAGTCCACAAAGACACAATGCAACTCCTTCTGACCTTCTCTATACTCCTCCATCAACACTCTCAGAACAAACATCGCATCTGTAGTGCTCTTTCCTGGCATGAAACCATACTGCTGATCACTAATTAGGATAACACTAGGAAATCCGCACAATGCTTTAAGATGTAAAATGCCTGCCTTAATTTTGCTACTACAAGACAATCTGACTGAAAACATACAGTTCTCATGTTCATTTAGTGTTGCATTTCCTGTTCTGGTTTTCAAGATGAAAAAGAATGGAAAGTAACTGTATTCCCTCACAACATTGTAGGGTCCAAAGACTTGTGTGTCAGCGGAAACACTGTGTTGTCTCCCACCCAACCACGCTCTACAGAAAGCAAAGTCTGTGAGACTCATTGTTAAGTTTTGCAACATACAAACCATAAATTTCTGCCTACACATAATGCTATTTCTTTCTCATAATCTAAATACTACAGTATGATACAGATTTTAAAAAAGGTCCATAGGTACTTACTTGGGTATTGATCTGTGAGGATCTTTAAAAGACTTACATTCCTATTTGTGTAGCCCTTATATTTTGTGTATGAAATAACCTGGATGGTTGGGAAAGTTATTTATTTCTCCTTACCATGAGGGATGTGAATGCTAAACCAGAGGTGAATTTACAGTTACCTGTCCATCCATCCAAATTATGTTTGAGTAGAATAAGAGAAGTGCTTCACTTTACATGGAGTGCAGTTCCTTAGAAGTGGTATTCCCTGTAATATATGCCTATCTCTCCAGCATGTCCTATTAATGTTGAAAAAGAGATTGAAATCCCCTAAGTGGGTATTCACACTTCTACTGGACTTATGAATGTGTAAAACATCTGAGAGGACGTATTCAGAGACGGCTCTGTAAATGAGGCAGTCATCAGCTTTTAACAGACTGTATGACAACAGGAAGAGTGATAAGGCTTTCAGATAATATACATAGTTTTTTTATGGTTTAGGCCCTTGACTTTTTTAGTGAGAAAGTGTGGTCATTACAGTTGTGATAAGCGTTTCTACAGGTACATACCAAAATGGGAATTACATTCAATGATTGGCCTAATGAGAGCTGAGTAGAATGGAACTACTGCATCCCTGGACCTGGACCTGGACCCCATACCTTTATATGTAAGCTGTGCATTGAATAAGGACTTCCTTACAAAAGTGGATACATCATGATCAACGGGAAGTTCATTGCTGACAATACGTTCCCAGATTCTTGACTACATGATCAATTTACAGGGAGGTATTGCCAGTCTGAAAGTTACAATGGAGGTCAGGCTTGCTGAAGGATGCTATGTTACATTTCTTGGCATTTAGTTTCAGTCCATGGTATTTACATCAGACATTTGTTTGTAAAAGGTCATCTTGGAGGATCTTGATGTTCCCTGGAGAATTTATGATGACACCAAGTTTACAGTCATCTGCATAAACCTTTAACATTTGCTTTGACCTCATAAAAGTAATTACCAAAGAGAAGTGACCCAAGGACTGAACCCTGGGATACACTACTAGAGACATGTCTTCCAGAGGTGGTAGAGGCACCCACCCTGATTTCCTGGGAAATACTTGTGAGCCAGATTGTTATCCAAGTGACCTGGAGATTTACATTTAACTGAGAGAGCTTGACCGTGTCACCCAAGTGTCTGATGGTGGCAAACACTTTGGCAAGGTCTAGATATGAAATGTGCATGGACTTTCCCTCATCCATTGCATCTGTAATCTTCTCAAACAAATCAACCAGGTTAAGTAGGCAGGAATTGCCCTTAAGTAACTCAAACTATATTGAGTCGAGTTTGTCGGTTGCCTATATTGTTAGATGTAAATTTCATAATGATCCTTATAATATCCTTACAGATAACTGTGGACAGGCTTATGAGTCTATAATCACTCAAGTCCATTTATGCCCCTCTGTTGAGTAAAGGGATGACTGTTGCTATATGATGTAATTTACTAGCAGTCTGTGCAGAGCTGGGAATTCTTTCTGAGGTATCTAACATAGAGGAAGACTGGTTATGCCTTCTGGGTCAGGGTATGTAATGTCATTTACTATTAGCATTGTGCAATGCTGAGTATTGTTCCTGAGAAATCTAACAGAGTTAAAGAAGGCTTTCTGGTTATCCTTTTCCTGGGTGACTATTTTTACCTCATATCTGGCCTTGTGTGATTTGATCAGGTTCCAGAGTTCCTTGTTTAGATTAATAAGAGTGTTTTTAGTAAATAGAGAGTTAAGTTTATTTTTGCAAGCATTTTTTTAGAGTCTGCTTATATTTAGGTTCTACCATAGAGGGCATATTCTTAAATGTTGATTTGTATTTACTTCAGAGGGGCACATATACATCTATTTACATATTTATAGAATTTGGTAGCAAATGTTTCTATATACATAGTGGGGTCATCATAACTGAGGGGACTTTTAGTAGATTAGCCTTAATTTCTGAATACCAAGGTATGGAAGATGATTCCTGCTTCAGTTCTATAGTGAATGTAGCAGACTTGTGGTCCAATTGGACCAGGGATGAAGTGACAGTTGGTGGGGAAAAAAGTTGTCCCATGTTGGTAAGGACCAAGTCCAAGATTTGATCACCCCCTGGCTGGATATGGACTAACTGGTCCACAGAGGCTGCATTGATGAAGTCCAGGAATGTCTTTACATACTGTATGTGTTTGAGGATGTATAGGTATCCCACCTGAAGGAGGGACAGTTGAAGTCTCCTAGGAGAATAATGTTTGCCTTACTGCATAGGGATTGCATGAAGGTTAAGTAAGAGTTATGTGCTAACAGGGACATAGAGAGGGTCTTATTGTTAGCTATGACATGATAAGTGGTTTAGTTAATAGTAAGTTGGATGTGGAGAAATTTAGGTCATTATCTTGTTTAATGAGTCTGGAGGTGGTATTTTATTTTTAAGAATATTTAGATACTGCCACCTTTACTGCCTTCATCAATAGCAGTGGACCTGAAAATGTGGAAGGCATTGATACTCTTCAAAGATGGAGACCTCTTATTGGTCTTATACCATGTTTCTATGGCAATGAATATATTGACATTTTCCAGGGTTAGGAGTACCTGTGAGGAATACATTTTCTTTGTTTAAGCTCCTAGAGTAGAGCAACAATACATTTATGTTATCTGGATATTGTTTTGTGATGTTGGAAGCTTTAATAGACTGATGTTGCCAAGAGAAAGCACAAAGTAGGTAGTCAGGATTTAGCTACTATAGAAAACCTTGGGAGAATAGGTGCAGGCCATCTCTGGCAGAACAGTTAGGACTGACTGCCATCTTCTGCCAGTCAGATATATGTAATACCCCCTTTGAATGACACTAAAAACTAAGCCAATTGTTGAAGTCAATGATCTTTTGTTGGTATTGTGGCATCTTTGTAGGTGATGGTAGAATGATGTTAATGCTAGGTTCATACCTGCCTCAGACAGATGTTCAGAGAGCTCCATCATGTCTCTCTTCTTATGGTCCACAGTGGTATATCTCATGTCATTTACACCCATGTGCAATATGACTGTGTCATATGTGTACTTATGATGCAGAGACCTGAGGGCATGTGTAATGTGCTCAGTTCTGGTACCTGACACAACTGACCCCCTCCTCCCACAGCCTAGGGAGAGGTACATCAGTGTGTCTCACTATGGAGTCAACGGTGTCTGTGCTGTGCGTTTCATGGTGGGTGCTGTCTGTGATGTGTGTTGTGTGTAAGTTTTTGAGGGTACTTGTTTCTTAGTTTACATTTAGTAGGCCTTCCTAGTTTAGGTAGGTTATTTTTAAGATCCAAGGCATATGTAGGTCTACTGTATGTGTTAGATCTGAGTATGCGTGACTGGTGTAATGTGGCATTGTGTGGCACAGACAGCTGACTTGTTTTTTATAGAGGTTTTATGTGAGAGCTTTGCCTCCAATAACATTATATAACTATATCACCCACACACTGTATTAGTTTGTTTTACTAGGTTGCTGTCAGTAAACATGAGACAATTGCTGCACCTTGTCAGAAGGGCCATGCATGATTTAAGTATTTCTTCCTCTGTTTACTGTTGGAACCTGTTTTTGTAGAATATACTATTTTTGACTTTCTGTGAAATTTGATTTTATTTCTTACTGTCATTTGTTGCAGGATTTGATAAATTGCACGACCTTCTAGAGCAAGCTTCAAATCCGTGAGTCATTATCCGCAAATGAATGGGCAAAAAACATGACTGACAGGAAATTTGGTACCTGAAACTTAGAGAGTAGGTATGTCTGGTGTACAAGCAGCTAAGAATATAGTCTATACAAAAATGGGTAAGTAGGTTACTATTTCTTGTTAACAAAATAAAGGAAGTATAAATGCTTATGAATGACAATTAACCAAAATCAAATGGATTCAGCCAAAAAATGTACTGAGAGAATTACAGAAGAAATACTAATACAGTGTACTACCTTGCCAAATGCACACATAGTTTATTGTTTCAAGAAGCAGGCGTCTTGGCTGCAAAAGAAATCTTAAGAGCATCGTTTCCCTGCCATGCCGTTTTGCAATAAACAGATTGTAAAGCATTGCTAAGTCTTTAGAGATATTAGGAGACCAAGATGCAAACAGAAAACAAATGAATTTTGCAAATGAATTCTGAGTGGCTTAATTCTCTTTCCAGATGAGGGAGTTCCTTTCAGAAAATGAACAATGCCCTTCACAGCTAAGTATGAAGCTATGACCTAAAAGATTAATTGAATGAAACAGTATTTAAATTTCATTATTGCAGAAATGACCTTGTTGGGAATTGGCAGAGACAGGCTGCTTTGAAGAACCTTGGTAATGACAGTATTAAGAATTTTATTCTTAACCTTAAGTCATGTCCCTTTTCTTTGTCTTACTGCAAACACCATCCTTACTATAAGCAGACTTCACTCCAGGTCTGCAACCAGGACTTGACCCTGTGTTTTTTACAAGAAGATTATATCACTTCCAGGGGAAAATATTGAGTATTCATTCCATTCAGAAAAAGCTTGTAATGTAAGAGTTGTCATTGTTATCAGAAATAATTCTTGCTCCAGATACTTAAAAGCAGATTCAAATAAAAAGTCTATGTTTAAAAACATGTTTCTTAATTTCATGCAGAATTCGAGTTATGATGCCAGAGGAAATGACAGTCAGTTAAGGAGCTGATTTTGTCTACGTCTAAACACCGTTGCATATGAAACATAAGAGAAACAACAACAGGGGTAGTTTAGATCTTGACGTTTTTACCTCTTAGGAAACTTCAGTGATTGATCAGAATTCTGTTTATTATAACTAATGAAAAAATATCCACTACACAGTATTTCATATGCTTTAAAATGAGATCTACTGACATGGCAAACCTTTGTGCATTTTTGAATTATGTCTAAAACAAGAAAGCTTCGGCCATATCATATTTGGCAAACTGTTCATCTTTAGATGGTTATCAAGTAAAACATCAAGTGCATGGTCATAAATAATCCTGCAAATATTGGAGTGAGAATCTTACTTGGTTGCTCACAATGTGTATTCTTTATAGTTCTTCAGATATTACTTACAGATGTTAAAATAAATGGATCAGATTATTTAAACAATGCTGGGCAAAGTAAGCGTCTCTGTGCCATGTACAGTAGCGGCTAAAGATGTTTGTGATTTTAAGACAAAACACAACTTCCCCATATGAAATGGCCAAGAACTGCTGAAATAAACTGTTTCTAAGTTACCAGAAGTGGCCATGGCAACTGAAACAATGATATATTTTTGCATTATTGTTTAGACATGTAATACCTGGTTAAACATTTTAGTCAAATTAATGCATGCTCCAATTTCAGTTCTACCCCTGAAAATATTTGCTTGATTACAGCAGTTAGGATATAACCCATTGGGCTGGATTTACGAAGGCTTGCACGGAGTCTAAGAGTAGTGTAAGACGGCAGACAGCCAATATGTCTGCCGAGCGATCCAGCAACAGCCGGCAGGGGCGTTCATGAGAGCTTCTAATGCTACCCTTGCACGGACAGTGTTATGGTATGTAAATTACCTCCTTTGCTGCTGAAAACTATGCAAATGAGGTAAATCTGATCCAGGAAACGCTAACCTGTCCGTGGAAGAGTAGTGTTATTTGCAGAAATATACTCCATTGGTAATGGAGTACCGTTCTGCAAATAGCTAAATGGAGCTATGACAGCTCCAAATAAAGGATGCATCTAGTTAAGGAAGCATGCCAATGGCCAAATATAAGGCCATTGGCATTTGCAAATATTGTAAATCCTTAAAATCCATTTTTATTTTTTTCCCCGATCGCCGATGTTTAAGCATAGCGCAGCGCTGCACAAATGTGCTGCACTTTAAATAAAATGAAAAAAAATTGAAAAATAGCCAAAAATGGGCATTTTCACTAAAAAGCTTGTTCTGCCATGCAGGTGAATGGCAGGCTGAAAACAACATGGCCACTGAGTAGTGGTTGCTAAGGGGGGGAAGCTCAGTGTGAGAGATGTAACCAAGCATTAGTAGGCATTCCTATGCAAATGAGGATAAGGATAGTGAATCCCAATTTTCCCCGGCATAGAGTGTAAGTGTAGGAGTAGGGGAGTAGTAGAGTAGAAGATAGGTGACATCATGAGGGGGTATGTCTGAAAGACTGTAAGCTAATTGGAGCACAGTGGCTTGTGTTTCCCCTGAGTTGCTCAGGATTGCAAGAGGTGTGTCTACAGTTGTCCTAGCTGAAAACAAGAAACCAAAGGTGTACGCCGTGGATATATCTGAAATTTCTTACAAACATGCTTACACCATGTGTGTGCATGAGTGCTTGTGTGCGCACATGTGTGCTTGTTTGTGCAGCGCTGCCCCTTGTGAAAACAGAAAGGAAAAAGGAAGGAAAATAAGTAGTAGGAAGTTAACCAAGGAGAACTAGCAGAGCTGCCAGGTGAAATATATCAGAATCAGCCAATTACACAGGCAGTAGACTAGCCCAGCCCAGCCCAGCACTTTAAACTCTGCAAACAGCAGTCTACTCTGTTTTTTCCCAAGAACTATGCAACACTCCAGTATACAAAGTGTGAAAACTTAAAAAGCTTAAGTCAGACAAAATGTTAGGGGCTGCTATTGCTATCATAAACCAACATGTGCAAGATGCTGAGGGTGGTGATGTTGTGAATGCTGCTGAGCAACCCACAGTGAGGAGGTGGAGAAGAGTGTACAGACCCAAGGTAACCTACCAGGGGCTGCATGAGCTGGAAATAGTGTAGCGCTAGAGTGGACATAGACCTCCTGCAGCAAATTGTTGAGCTGTGCCGGCCACGCTTCACACACAGAGCCAACAGAGGGGAACCCATCACAGTGGATACCAATGTATGTGTTGGCCTACGAATACTAGCTACAGGTAACTTCCAGAGACCAACTGGTGATATGATGGGGGTTTCACAGGCATCAGTTTCCAGGGTACTGCACCAGTTCGTGGATGCCATGTCAGCACATGTCAGTGAGCACGTATATTTCCCCAATTCCAGTGAGGCATTGACCAGCAATATGTGTCTTTTCCACCAAATAGCAGAATACCCTGAGGTAGTGGGTGCAATAGACTGCACGCACATTCACATCAAAGCACCACCCGGTGAGTGGGGTAGGGTCTACATCAACCGCAAGGGCTTCCCCTCCATCAACTTCCAGGTCGTGTGCGATGCCCGGGACATAATAATGAATGCGTGTGCTGACTGCCCTGGAAGCTATCACGATTCCCACATCTGGCATCTGACACAGCTGCACCAGAGAATTGCCAATGGGGACATCACTGACGGTCACCTAATGGGGGATGCTGGATACGCACTGGAGCTGTGGCTGATGACACCCATCAGAAATGCACACACACCTGAACAAGAACTCCATAATGAGGCACATGCACAAACAAGAAACATTATTGAGCATGTGTTTGGGATGCTCAAGTCATGGTTCAGGTGCCTGGACACATCTGGTGGAGCCTTGCAGTACTCACCAACTACATGTATCCAAATTGTCATGGTATGTGCCATGCTACACAATATGATCCTGCGAAACAGCTGCAGCAGGAACAGCATGGGGTAGGGCCAAACAGCCCCCCACCATTGCCAAGGCCTGCACAGGCACAGCATGACTCGGAGGAGGAACAACCTGAGCCTGCCCCAGTAGGCAGAAGGAGGCATGCCCAGTATGCCTTGGCCTTGGCAAAGAGGCAATGCATAGCACATACACTGACTCAGTAGGAACCCTGGAAATTACACCTCTCTCTGACTTGCACATGCAATAAAAGGGATGCCTAACTTGACACTACCTGTTTTAAAATATGTATAGGGAGTGTACTATGTGCATCCGAAATAGGCAGCCCTGCAGCACCACCCGAGGAATGATTGCCCTATTTTAAGCAATATAAACCAGTGCTAAGCACATTTTACCACTATTTAGCATATTTAAGCACAATTGCATGGAGCTGTGCACCACGCAAACTAGCGCAACGTCAGGCAACCTTGAGCAATGTTGGGCAATGTTGGGCAATATTGGGCAATGTTGGGCAAAGTCAGGAAAAGTCGAGCAAAGTCGGGTAAACACGCTCACACCTGCTTTACTGTTCCTTAACCAGTCAGGTCTGCCCAGCAGGAAAATAAAAAGCAGTGACAGGGCTCGAACTCAGGATACTGTGCACTATAGTCACACGAACCCATGAGCCATGACAGCATTCACTAGCACAGGCCTTGGGACAATTGTAGACTAACAAAAACAACATGTGTCTGAAAGGGCTTATGCCTCTGAAGAGAGTAACTTCCCCAGGCCTATGCAGACAGATACACAGGCCACAAGGGGTGTGGGATGGGTGTGGGGTGAAGTGCGAATTACAAACTAATATATGTGAAATTGAAAGCTAAGATCTGTAGTACAGTAGTATGCCTCAAGCCAGTACAATAGGCAACAATACAGACTGAAATGGAGTACCTGACATAGCAGTGCAGGCCTAGCAAATGTGTGTAAGTGTCAGGTGAACCTCTCATCCTATGTACACCCACAGTAACAATCAGGTGTGCCCCCCGGGTAGAAATGTACAAATAATAGCTGTCCCCCCTGTATGTAGAAATGTTGATAAGTCTATGCAAAGTGACTCATGGAAGCCCTGCAGGCACAACATGCTTCCTGTCAATGTACAACACAAAGGTGAGCCCTGAAGTAAAAAAACAACTTGATTTTTCACACACATATAGTATATATGTCCATACTGGGCATGCTCACACACTTAAACAAATTTAGCAAATTTCAGTCAGCAACATACTGAAAGGTCATACTGGGTATGCTCACACACTTAATTAAATGAAGCAAATGTCAGTCAACAACATACTGAAAGGTCATACTGGGCATGCTCACACACTTAGGCCATATCTGAGTACAGCAGTGGGCCACACATATCTGGCAGTTGCAGTTCTTACCCCATAAACTTGTCACTATTCACCAATCCTGCCTTGTGCACACAGTTATATGAAAACAGACCCATATAATATATTGGACTCCTGTCATAATCAAACTATGTACTACAAGTACTTAAGTTGTTCAAAGAAAGTGAAAATTCAAAGAAGATCAATAAATCTCCGATCAGTATCATCAATAAACAATGAGCACTCCTAACATTATCCAATCCATGTTCTGGCAAAAATATTGTCAAAGAGTCGATAAAGAACCATGAAGCTTTCTTTTGCTATGTCATAAATATCAATGTAAACTCATATATGTTCTGAGTCAGTACAAACTGTAAATGAATACATGTACATGACTGACATTGCCAACATCTTGTCAGACAGGTTCATACATATTTACCCCCCCTCTCACTGACAAAAGGGCCCATTATCATACCTGGAGATTGTAAAAACCCAGAAATCACATATACAATGGTTAAACAGCACTTTTCAAACCTAAAAACATGGCGTCTATGGGATGACATGGTTTCCCTAGCTGTGTCATATGTGAACTCCAAAACAAACAGACCCTGCACCTGAACAGTCTGTTGAGACTCACCCTCTGTACAGGATATGAAACTGTTGAATATATTACAGCAATGTTTGGCACACTCCACAAGTGTTGGTGCACAACAGACCATGGAAACTATTGCCTTATAAGCCTATTAAGCCTGATCTGCAAGGCCATGGAGTCCATCATGATGGAACTCATAAACAGAGCTATTGTGAGCCTACAAACACCCAACCCTACCAATTTTGGTTTGGTCAGGGGCAGATCATGGTTCCCAAACCTGCTAGACTGTTTTCAAGGCAGTCACCCAGGACATGCATCAATGAAATGGGCTACACATGTCCCACATAGACCTTGAAAAGCCCTTTTCCAACATCCCAGACACATGTTGTATCCACAAAATCAACAACCTGTGGATAAATATGTATGTCATCTGATGGATTGCCAACTGGGGCACAGATAGATCCCACAAGGTAAGAACTGTGGTCTCCTGTTCAAGCTGGTAATAACTGCTGTCCCCCATGGTTCAGTCCTGGGACCCCTCCTGTCTGGTGTATACTTTTCAGAAACACAGTCAAACACACGAGGGCTATGTTTAGTAAACTTTGTGGATGACTGCAAAAAAGTTGTCATAATCGATGTTTGGGACAACAGAGACAGCCTTAAAAAGGGTCTCAGTCAGACAGATGTGGTGTCAAAATTATGGCCTCGAGCTACAGTCATACAAATACCACATAGGTGCCAACACCCTAAATATGGAGGTGATAATAAGGGATCTATGGACACATGTGGATAGTCATCTCTACTTCCAGAGACACATTCACAAATTGGTTAGAAAATCATGCTATGTGTTCCCACAAACTGCCAAGGTCTTTGCATGTAGGTCAAAGGAGGTTCCCTCTACTCATCAGTCATCAGACCCATCAGAGAGTACCACAACACACTTGCAATGAATCTGACTAGGCACCTTCAGCAGCTGGAAAGACCACTGAAGTACCTCAACAAGAGGATTACTGGCCTCAAACAGTTGCCCCATGTAACAAGACTGAATTTAACTCAATCTGTACTCTGTTGCATACTGTCTACTCAGAAGATCTCTGCCCAACAGACAGGTCCATGTCCAATGCAGAACTGATTTACATGCGCTACCTGAAGTAAACCCAAGCTCACTGTACCACATGTTCTAGGGATATCATCATCACAACATTAAATAGAACATGTTGGAGGGATACATTACTAACTCACAGACTTCCCTTGCTTTGGAACAGGCTCCCAACTGACATTAAGCCGAGTCCCTCACTGACACCCTTCCAGAGGAGCCTTGATGAGTGTATGTGAAACTGAACTGTCACACCATGGATCACTTCATCAGCTCTACTACACAGAGGCCTAGGGAACTAACTCCATGGGTGGTGATAGCTGCACACTCTGGCCATACTAATATATGCCTTCAGGCAGATAGCCTATTACCTACCTATGTACCAATATATATATATGTAGGGGGAACACAGTACAATAAGCCAAAGATGGATGGGCAGAGATGTGCATAAGAGGGTGACCATGACAGGGAGCCATCCAGGACTGTCCCACCTAGCACACATCCCAATGGCATGAAAGACATGAGGTGCACGTCTCTCCCACTGTACATAACAGCCACCAATATCTGTAAGCATTACAGTGTATGTGGTACATGTGCCTGCTGTACAACATAACTGTACAATGAAGTACACACCTACTATCTGTAGACATGTACCTGTCCCATAGGTTCATAGGTATGTAGTAGACTATCTCCACGAAGGCATATATCAGCCTACGCAAGTTGTGCAGTTTTCACCACACCATTGGCTAGTCTCCCAAGGCCTAGTTCTAATAGTTAGTACCCTAAACTCCTTTCTAGTGGGGCTGCTGATGTGATTCCTGGCATGAATTGTCTGTTTCCCATCCACTCATCAAGGCTCCAATTGAAGAGTGTCAGCGAGGGGGTTCTGTCTGATGTACATTGGGACTCTGTTCCACAGTAAGGCAAGTGTCTGGGATGGTACTCTATCCCACCAGCATGTTGTATTCACCATTCTGATGAGGTTCATATCCCTGGAATGTGTCGGGTGACTCAATGTTGTTATCTGTAGATGGAGCATGTTCAACAGTTATGTGTTGGACATGGCTCTGTATGTTAGGCAGAGTGTGCCTTTGAGTAGGCGGTACGCAATGAAGAACAGATTTAGTTTTACCATTTGTGTTGCATAACACAACTGTTTGAGGCCAGTAATCCTCTTGGTGAGGTACCTATGTGGTCTCTACAGCTGCTGGATATGATAAGTCGAGTACATCCAAAATGGTGCACTGTACTCAATGATGGGTCTGATGATGTAAGAGTAGAGTGCCAACACTACCTCTTTGGATCCTAATGCAAACCCTTTGTTGATTAGGTGGACCACATAGGATCTCCCAATCACTTTGGCAACACAATTGTCAAAGGAAAGATGACTATCTACTTGTGTCCCCAGATCCCTTATCACCTTGTCATTTTTAAGGGGGTAACACCTATGTGGTAGTTTGTGGGTATTTTGTTTTCAACAAAGAGGATCACTATGCATTCCTCCACAGTGAGCTTGAGGCCATGATTCTGACACCACTCATCTGTCTCATAGAGTCCCTTCTGGAGAATATGTCTGTCTTCTGGGGAATCTATTATGACAAACACTTTACAGTTCCCAGCAAACTTAGTCAACCACAACCCTCCTTTGTTGGCATGTACATTTGAGAAGTCTATACCAAACAGGAGGGACCCCAGGACTGAACCCTGTGGGATACCAGTCATTTCCAGTGTAGAGTCTGACATGTAGCCAGCAACTCTTAATGTGTGGGATCTATCTGTGAGCTAGTTTGCAATCCATCTTGTGATGTATGGATTCATGGCCAGATTGGTGAGTTCATCTATGATACCTGACTGGGGAATGGTGGCAAAGGCCTTAGTGAGGTATAGGTAGGCTGTGTTGAGCTCATTTCAATCCTCTGTAGCCTGGGTAACTGTCAAAGAAATCCTCCCAGCTCAGGAGGCATGGTCTGCATTTGATGAAGCCAAACTGGGTGTGCTAAACTGTGTGAAGGTTCCCAATCTCTGTATTGTTGACTTCCATTATGATTGGCTACATTGCCTTGCAGAACACACTCATCAGGCTCATAGAGCATGAATGCCAAGGGGTTTTTGTGGCCCCACCCCTGTGGAGTGTGAAGAACGTTGCTGTGCAACATTCTATGGGTACATATCCTGTAGACAGCATGTAGAAGGAGGTGTAGGTATCCTTGATGAATATGGATACATCCTCACCCTATGTGCTATGATTCAGGTTCTGATGCTGGAAGGTATGGAATGAGTAGTATCCTGGTAGTGCTGGTGTGCTGTCTGGAGCCTTGAACTAGGTTTCTGTTACTGCATGGATATCAATATTCTCCATAATGAGAAGTGCCTCAAGTGTGTGCATCTGGAGGCTGAGACTTCTGGCAATGAGTAGCATTTAGCTCACTTTGTGGTTATTTGTGTTGGTTACGGGGTTTGGTTTGTCCTGCGTGACCGGTGTTCCACACTTGAAGTCAGTGCCTCACTGGTCCCATCTGACCATAAGCTAATTACCCTACATATCCACATTCTGGACCCACACCCCCATTAAGGAAACCATGTTAAAAAATGTCTCCAAAGCCAACTTCATGCTTCTTAAGACAGAAGTGCTGAACTGCAGGACACCCATGCAGATGGACAATACAGTTACAACTATTGAATCCTTCACAATTGCACTTTATAAGCACGTACATGACTGTATGCATCATGCTATCCCAAACAGAACCCAGATGCTATCCTCCAAGAAAAGGAAGCCAATCTGGTGTTCCCCTGCCATAAACAAACTGCACAACAGAAGGAAGAAACTGTTTCAAAAGAGGGTAAAATCCCATGAGGGGAGGAGCTCCATGGTCAACATTAGTAAGAAGCTGTGATCCCTGATAAAATCCTCCAATGCTAATTATGAAAACAAAATCGACACTGATTCTAAAGACAACCACAAAGCATTCTATAGCTATGTCAAAAATCTCAATGGCAACAATCAGATCTGCTCTGCATTACAGCACAGTGGCACTAAATATACAGACCCAACTGATATTGCCAACATCCTGGCAGATAGGATCAGTGCTAACTTTACCCCCCTCTCACCCATGAAAGAGCACATCTCTATAACGGAAGACTGCAAAGTTGCTGTCATCATGGCTGCACAGGTAAAAAACACTCTCCAAAGCCAGGAATACAGCATCCATGGGACCAGATAACATCCCAGGCTGTGTTCTACACAAACTACAGAACGAACAGGCACACCTACGTACCATGTTCAGTCATAGCCTCACCTCAGGCTTTGTGCCTGCTGAATGGCACACAGTGACAGTTATCCCACTACACAAGGGGGAGCCACCACGGACCCCAGGAACTAGCACCCCATTAGCCTGATGAGCCTGCTATGCAAGGCCATGGAATGTATCATCATATAACTTATAAAAAAAGACATTGGTAATCTCCACACCCTGGACCACAACCATGTTGGGTTTGTAAAAGGCAAATCATGTCTCCTAAACCTGATAGACGTCATTGAAGCAGTCACCAGAAACATAGACAAGGGTAAGGTGGTTCACACAGCCTATGTAGATCTTGCCACAGCTTTCAACACCATCCTCCACTCTGGAATTATAGACAAACCCACTAAACTAGGTATAAATTGCTATATCACAAGATGGGTTGCCAACTGGCTCACTGACAGAACACACACTGTGAAAGTAGCAGACTCCAAGTACGACTCTTGTCCAGTGACAAGTGCAGTACCACAGGGTTCAGTCTTGGGTCCTGTCCTGTTTTGTATCTACTTCCCTGAAGTAAACGTTAACATGGAAGGTCTGTGGCTAATGAAGTTTCCAGATGACTGCAAACTAGGAGCCATAACTGAAACTACTAAAGATGTGGACATCCTACAAAAGGGCCTCACTGAGACAGATGCCCGGTGTCAAAGCCATGGCCTCAAGCTCAATGCCAAAAAGTGCATTGTCATCCCCTTTGGTAAAAATTCTGTAGCCATGAACTACAACATAGGCGGTAGTATAATTAACACTGAAAGTGTGATAAGAAACCTTGGGTCACAGGTGGACAGTGGGCACACCTGTGATAATCACATCCCCACAGTAGTCAGGAAATCCTTCTACGTGGCACATCTCATCACAAAAGGTGTCTCATGCAGAATAGAAGAGGACATTGTTCCCCTCTACTCATCACTCACTAGATCCATAATAGAGTACAATGCCCCTTTTGCTATGTACCTCACAAGACATCTACAACAACTGGAAAGCCTGCAGAAATACCTCACAAAGAGCATTAATGGCCTGAAATACATACCATACACAGACCATCTCAAAATGCTCCAGCTGTACTCTCTCACATATCGCCTACTCAGAGGTGATCTCTGCCTAACATACAAAGCTATGTCAAACACAGAGCTGTTCGATATGCTCCACGTAAAACACTCACAATCCCTCTGATCTTCGGCCCCAAAACCCAGAGTGAAATACAAAAGGAAGTGGTGTATCCATTTACCTTATGGATACCCACACCTTCAGGTTAGTGGCACAGCATGAAGCCTTGGAGACCATGCAAGTGCAACTAACATTAGGCAAAGCTGCTTATCAGATTGTAGCCTGCTACAGATCACCTACCTTGTCTCAGGAATCTCACTCAGTATTCCTGAGAACAGTGGAAAATATAAAGGTCCTACCAAACACCATTATATGAGGAGATTACAGCTACCCAAACACTGACTGGGAGAATTACTCGTGTACAACATCCTTTGCCCAATGCTTCCTAGAGTTTAAAAACTCAAATGCCCTGGAAGAGCTGGTCACCATGCCCACTAGAGGTGGCAACATACTGGACCTGATCATCACCAACATGGGGTACCAGTGTTCCACAACAGAGATAAACCCCTCGCTGGTAATATCAGATCATAAAGTAATCACACTGGACATCCACATCCCACCTCCCCCCAGTCAAGGAAACCACTGTGAAGAAATTTTCAAAAGTAAACTGCACACTTCCCAAGACCAAAGTGGAAAGTTCCAAAGCCCCCTTGCTATAGGATAATGCTATACAATCTGCAGAATCATTTACAAGTGCATTCTATGAACATCTATAGGGATGCATGGATCGAGACATCCCAAATAAAACCAAGATGCACTCCTCCAAATATAAGAAACCAATCTGGTGGTCGTTGCCCATAAATAAGCTATACAACAGAAGGAGGAAATGAACACATGATAGAGCAAACTTCACAAAAGGAAAGGCATCACTGATCATTATTAGGAAAAAACAATGATCGCTCATAAAATAATCTAAGGCCAGTTTCTAAAGACAAATTGCCAAGGAATGTAAGAATAACAATCACAAAGCCTTTGTTAGCTATACCAAACATTTAGGTGGCAACTCTCAAATATGCTGTCAGCAACTGCAAAACAGCAAAAAATACACTGAACCAACTGACATTACCCCCCCCCATCACCCCCAAAAGGGCCTGTGTCCATACCAGAAGAATTCAGAGCCCCAGACTTCATGGACATGCAGGTAAAAACAGCCCTCTCCAAAGCTAAGAACACAGCATCAATGGGACTGGATGGTGTCCCAGGCTGCGTCTTACACCAGCCCCAAAAGGAACTACACCCTCACCTGTCCAGACTCAACCTTACTACAGGCTATGTACCCAAAGAATGGCATACAGCAACAGTAATCCAGCTCCACAAAGGTGGTGCCACAACAGAACCTGGAAACTATTGCCCTATAGGCCTACTCAGCCTGGTCTGCAAAGCTGTGGAGCAAATTATCATGGAACCCATAAACAGAGACACTGGGAACCTCCAGACACTGGACTCTACCCAACTTGGATTTGTTAAAGGCAGATCCTGCCTCCTAAACCTAGTTGACTTCTTTGAAACAGTTACCAAGGACACAGATGGAGGTGAAAGTAGTCCACACAGCCCACCTGGACCTCACTAAGGACTTTGACACAATTCCCCACTTTGGCATCATGGACAAGCTTACCAGCTTGAACATTAACACCTATATCACAGGATGGGTGGCCAACTGGCTCACAGATCAAATACACATGTTCAGAGTTGCAGTTGCCATGTCCGACTCTAAACCAGTCACAAATGGCATCCCACAGGTCTTGGTCCTGGGACCCCCACCTGTTCAGTAAATACCGCTTAGAAGTACAGCCAAGCACTGTGGTCCATAACTGACTCTAAGGCTGACACAGACATCCTCCAGAAGGGTCTTTCAGAGACAGATACCTGGTGTCAAAACAATGCCCTCAAGCAGAATGCCAAAAAATGCATAGTCATCCCCTTTGGATAAAACAAAGTGCACACAAATTACCATATTGGTGGTAATCCAGTATGTACGGAGAATGTAATTATGGCCCTGGGGACCTAGGTAGATAGTAATTTCTCCTTTGATGATCACATTGCCAAAGTGTTTAGAAATTCCTTCTATGTAGCCCACCTAATGTCACCTAATGTAACCCACTTTGTCTAGTCTGATGATGTCACCATCCTACAAATATACCTGTGGAAAGGATAACTCCCAGTAATGTGTATAGCGTGTCATGTAAATATGTACTGCTGTAGTATCATAAAGTAATTAAATAGGGGCTTGAATCCTGCACTTGGCAACTGAATGAGAGCGTGTGAGTGTGTGTGTGTGTGTGTGTGTGTGTGTGTGTGTGTGTGTGTGTGTGTGTGCGTGTGTGTGTGTGTGTGTGTGAGTGTGTCTCAGAGAATAGCAACCTTTTTGGAGACTACTAAAACACCCTAAAAGTGGTATACTTATCTTTGTCAAGTCTGATGATGTCACCATCCTACAAATATACCTGTGGAAAGAAAAATTCCCAGTAATGTGTATAGAGCATCGTGTTAATGTATGCTTCTCTAATATCATAAAGTAGTTAGGTAGGGGTTTGAATCCTGCACTTGACAGCTATATGAGAGTGTGTATATCTCCTTGGAGAGGAGCAACCTTTTTAAAGACTACTGAAACACCTTAAATGTGGTATACTCGTCTTTATCAAGTCTGATGATGTCACCATCCTACAAATATACCTGTGGAAAGGAGAACTTCCAGTCATGTGTATAGTGTGTCATATTAATGCGTACTGCTCTAGTATCATAAAAATAGTTAGGTAGGGGTTTGAATCCTGCACTTGCTAACTGTATGAGTGTGTGTGTGTCTCCTTGGAGAGGAGCATCCTGTAAAGACTACTGAAACACTTTAAAAGTGGTATACTCATCTTTGTCAAGTCTGATAATGTCACCATCCTGCAAATATACCTGTGGAAAGGAGAATTCCCAGTAATGCGCGTAGTGCATTGTGTTAATGCATACTGCTATAGTATCGTTAAGTAGGGGTTTGAAGCCTGCACTTGCCAACTGTGTGTGTCTCCATGGCGGAGAGCAGACATTTTGAAGACAACTGAAACATCTTAAAAGTAGTATACTCATCTTTGTCAAGTCTGATGATGTCAAGCAGAATGCCAAAAAATGCATAGTCATCCCCTTTGGATAAAACAAAGTGCACACAAATTACCATATCGGTGGTAATCCAGTATGTACGGAGCCCTAGGGACCTAGGTAGATAGTAATTTCTCCTTTGATGATCACATTGCCAAAGTGTTTAGAAATTCCTTCTATGTAGCCCACCTAATGTCACCTAATGTAACCCACTTTGTCTAGTCTGATGATGTCACGATCCTACAAATATACCTATGGAAAGGATAACTCCCAGTAATGTGGATAGCGTGTTGTGTTAATATGTACTGTTCTAGTATCATAAAGTAGTTAGGTAGGGGTTTGAATCCTGCACTTGGTGACTGTGTGTATGCTTCACGTGTGTGACACTGTTGGTCAATATGAAGTGGGTTTTGCTTTTAGTACTGTATGACATATCACAATGACTTCAGTATGTGCATTACACATCAGGTAGCTGTGTGGCAAATACATATACATACATGTGACCTCAATTATTTCATAGGTGGGAACCCTGCTTTCTCTATGAACACATCTGTTATCTTTGCCAGAGTGTGCTGCCACTTTCCAGACCTTAGGTCACATCTGTATGCTTGTGACAAGCCTACCCACTGCAGTGATCCCTGGCCTACATCATCTGTTTCACATACACTCATTATGGTTTCTATTTAATAATGTGAGTGAGGGTTTATGCCTGAGGTATATTTGAAACCTTTTCAAAAGCAGCAAAGTCTGTCAAAGATGGCTATTTATTATAGGTGTGCAACAACCTTTGTGGATATGCATGCAGACCCCTTATTGCTTATGTGATCCACAGAGGGATTTCCAAAACCCTTTGGAAATGTGATTATCAAAGGAGAGATGATGTAACACATGGCTCTATGCATACATCGGTACCTGTTCAACATTTTGGGGGCTACTACCTATGTGGTACTCTGGGGATACTATGTTTTGTAAGAGTGGATGACTATGCTTTATTTGGCTTAGAGCTTTACATCATGGGTTTGACACCAGGTATCTGTCTGTATGATACCCTTTTGGAGGATGTGTGTGTCATCTGGAGAATGCATTATAGCCCACAGTATGCATTGCTAAACATAGCTAGACATATCCCTACTGTGTTTGCTTGTACCTAAGAAAGCTATATGTCAAACAGGAGTGGTCCCAGGACTGAGTGCAGGTGAATACCACTGGTTACTGGCATAGAATAATACTTTAAGGCTGCAAATGTTACTGTGTGTCCTACATCTGTGTGTCAGTTGTCAAGACGTCATCTAACAATTGTTTATGGTCAGGCTGCTGAGGTTATGTATACCACCAGAATGCAAACCAATGACAGATAGTAAAAGTATCACCCAAAGCACAGTTTCAAACCGTGTCATACTCACGTGTACTCAAGTTCCAAAATGTGTGTAGTACAATGCATACTGGCCACCAATAGAAACTATGGAGTGTTACTGTCTAATACAGGGCATGTCACCCTGCCCATGTGTCCAATATGCACATACATGTAGACAGTGCACCTCAACCATGTTCACAAATGTACACCTGCAAATCTGTGCTGCACACATCCCACACTTACTGTCCACTCTCTAACACATGCTGACAAAACTACACACATCAGCCAAGTGGCACATGGGCAGACAATACACAATTGGAATAAACACTGGTGTAAACAATACTACATTGATAATTATAGCTTTAATGCATCATGCCTGCTCAGCTACACCTTCAAGGATATCATTACACTTTACTGCTGACAACATGCTAACATTGCTATTCTGTTATAAAGTCACCCTGTGCATCAGCACCATGTTAGCCTGTTCCTGCATCAATGTTACAGATGACAGGAGGTGGCACAGGTTTCATCATATGCATAGGGTGTGTTGTTGGTTTGCCAGAGGCCTACATTGAGCCATACAATCGACATGTGTGTGTGAGTGTGGGTGTGAGGGCCAAGAGTACTGTTATGGGTCAATGTGGATGTAATGTGTGCGGTTATGTGTTTTCCCTAGGTGTTTGGTTTATGTGTGTGTGTCTGCATGCACACAGTTCCACCATGTGACTGCCATATACGGGGATTTGTGGGACAGCTACAGACTGTACCTGGCAGGCTTTACAGATCACCGTCTCTGGCCATGAATACGGGACCTGTGCCTGGCAGGGGTGCTACAGATAGTATCAGGTATTAATCCAGACTGGGTACTATCCTCAAAGGTTGACATATGTACACTGGATCCAGGTCCCTGCTCGGACTGGCCAGAGCCATGTGCACATGGTCTTCTAGGATGGTCTATGGACAGCCCACCCCCAACATTGCTGGGGCTGGTACTGGCACTATGGGAGTGGCTATGACTTGATGGACGTCCATGGTGACTGCCAGCTGATGATGTTGCTGGCATAAATCCACGTCAAAGTCTCAACTGTCCCACACTGTTCTGACACATGGACATGACATTGTGGAGGACATCTAATGTCTCACCCCAATGTCTATCAATGACCTCAGTGTAATTACGGATGGCACCTGCTAGGTCACAGATACTGTCATTTAAAGAGGTGTTATGAGCCCTCTGTGACCTTAGTCCCTGTCTGGTGTACTGCTCTATATGTACCTGTGCCTCCATGACAGCCTGGAACATGCGTGTGGTTGTAAGTGCTGTGGCACATCTGCCAGGGGCATGATGACCAGCAGTGCTCTGACGAGAACCCCTGGACATCTGCCTATGTGGTACCATTCCAGACATCTGGCTATGGCTGCTGTGTCCTGATGCATGTGCCATAGATACCACACTGTCCTGGCCATTGCCAACTGTACACTGTCCCTCTGCTAAGGGCATTGATGATGATGGATGTACAGGCAGTATGACTGTGTGCATGGATGGGGTGGAGACTTGTGTACTGTCAATTGGTGGCCCAACAACAGACCCTGACAAACATGCCTGTGCCTCAACACACCTATCCTCATTATCACTATTTGTGTCAGTGACATCAGTTTCCCTGCTGCACTGAACCAGTCCAACCTCAGCACCTGTGAGAGTAAAACAGGAAGCACACTTTAAGATCTGTACATGATGTCAGAACACATGAACACATGAACACATGCACACATGAACACATGAACACATGAACACATGAACACATGCACACATGCACACATAAGCACATGAACACATGCACACATGCACACATGCACACATGAACACATGCACACATGCAGACAAATACACTCCTCACTAAAGCAGACACACACACACACACACACACACACACACACACACACACACACACACACCAGCAGCAATCTCAAAACATACTCAATAGCAGTTGATAGTGGGGTACAGTATCACAAGCCAAACACTCATATCACACATGTAAGCATGCAGGACATGTGTTGCTCAACAGCATGCAGTGCGAGTGTAGACAGTCCTTGTTACTAACAGTATACATGGCTTTGATGCATGTGTTTTGTTGTTCAGTGATTGGCCTCCCCCTGGAATGCAATGTATACATGGACACAACATTGCTGTGCAAGTATTAAAAACTCTTTAATGTACTGTGCACCATCACTCACAGGTATACATACCATGGCTGGATGTGTATCTGTGTGTTACATAGATATCCAATTCTGATTAGAGCCTCTGTGTCTTTAACAAATAATTGTGGACACATTTTAGCTCATGCATGATGTGTATACACACAAGATCAGTGGTGCATGTATAACTGATGGAATACCATTGGTCCACATAGCCAATGTACAGTAGTTATCGTGAGTGTAGATCATATTGTGGAAATGCCAGTGTCATCCATGACATGGCACGCTAAAACACAAATGCATATTTAAACATCACACATACCCAATGTGTGTCATATGACCTAGCCATTCACTAGCATTACAAGCTATATATGTGTCGGTTGTGAAAATGGTGATTGGTATGCATATTGTTTATAGGTGCATATGTTTTCACACACACAACATTGAGGTGTATAGCAATGAAAGCTATGTGTAGCACTGTGGTTACAATAACTTGATGGGGTGTAGTACCATAAGCTATCACCATGAAGCATCATGTGGTCACTCAAGGCTACAAATGTGTCCCAAACCAGCACTTATCATGCTGTGCCGGAACTGTACTACCATGGCTACATTCACCATTTCACAGCCAGTTGTTACATGGGTTTGTAAGGAGACCAATAAGAAGCATTGCCTAACATGAATGTGTTGTGTGTTGCAGTGTATTTCACTGCCCCATGATAGGCCTCTACTCCTCAGGTATATTATGTGTGCTGTGTGGATGATATTTGGGATACTGGAGTGTGACTTTACAGAGGGTTTGTGAATACTTCATGTGTAGCATGTTAACATGCTCTGTGTATGATATAGTTGTGTATGTTGTGTGCATGCGTATCGACTCTGCCTATCCAATGGTCACTACAGTGTAGCCACATTTGTTTGAGATGGTTTGTGTATTGCATGTGTTTGAGGCAGCTAATCACATTACTGAGATGTGCGTAGTCTCACAGCAAACACACACAGCATGCATTATGCGTAGGTGTGTTACATGTGTACATGACCTACACTTTAACTATGACATGCATTTTCTATTTGCAATAATAAATGTAGAACACACTCGCCAGCATATGTCCACTGCCTTGCTGTCACACCAGGGGGACCTACATGGATATAAGACAGTTTGCCAGTGTCGACAACTGTGGTATTGCTACTGTGGGTTTGCAATCTTACAGTAGTACAACAGTTTACATTCACAGGCCTACAGATTATGTTCCAAATGATCAGTATTGCACAACAACAGGCTCCATATCTTCTAACTACACAGTACACATCTCACATATGCATGATCTACCAATAGAGGTAACAGTAGTCTACAGATATGCCATGTTACCTGCACGCTCCATGTGTTCTTGCTGGGTGACCCCAACCTCCATCAAGGTAAATGTCTGCTGTTGTTGTTGGGCAGGTGCCACCAGGCTCAGGAGCAGCTCCTCCACTCTGGTGAGGGGGGGTGGATGTTAACCTCACTACCTGTTGCAAGCTGTTGTCTACAGACATCAGAAGCACGCTGCCAGACATGTCTAAGTAAATCACTGCAGTGATGGCGTACCTGCTCATATGTCCAGTTATGCATGCCTATGTCATTTACCCTCTGGACAACATTTTGCCACAGTGCAGTGCACTCATGCTGGTCTTGGCTGGTTCTCGAGAATAGTAGGCTGTAGTGCTGAATCAGACAGCTGGTAATAATGTCATCCTCAGCAGTACTGTAGGTGGGATTACGATGGTGGGCCATGATCCCTGGAAGACAAAGAAAAAATATGTCTGAGCAAGTCATATGGCACACTTAACATTATACAGCACAGATATCACTGAACTGCCATATATAGCAACCTATTAGCTGACTGAGATTAAACACTTTCAATACCACTTATCAGTGCTCACCCCACAACTGCTTGAAAGTGCCTGGCACGCTCTATATAATAAACCATGTTCTGCACAGCAACAGAATAATATCACTATATAAGACATACAACAGTACATGGCATACTGTATGCGACACAATGCACCACCTAGCCACAGAAGGTATAGCTCAAGCGAATGCATATAGACATATGTCATCCATCGCAATGTTTGTAAAGTCCAGTTACAGTATTACCATTATACCACACAACTTGTTGATGGCAAACCCGTGGCCAAAATATGTGCACAATTGTGGATATAGGTGGCATACTGCTGTAGTAAACTATAAATGTTGCTAGATACGCAGTTATATCTTGTAACACACATATGACAGAGGACATGTTACAGGCATACCCACACACACATCAGACATAATTACAAGACCCAAAGGTATGGCAACCCAGATAAGCTTTGCATGTGTACCATACAGTACTGTGTGTCAGTACTTACAAAACCTTAAGCTTGAGGAATGTAATCTGTAAGGACTACAGGGACCACACAAAACAGTGGTTCCAAGCAATGTGGACATACACCATACTTTGCTGTTTAGGCCTACAGCTTCAAGTAGTATTACAGTCCATACAGGATTTGGATTCAACATCAGTAACAATCAATAAGCATACATGTAGTGCTTTAGCCTCCAATGGCACACCCCAGTTAACACCAAGAGACTACATCAGACTGTATGCCTTAGTGCTTTATCTGCCTAGCAACAGCATACACAGCTTTTTCTGGGATCAAAGCAAGGACACATAATACCATGACAGAAACAGTTTCCCACTAAGCTATCCCACAAATACACATCTTTGACACATTCACCAACACATTGACCATCACACTCAGTCAACTTTACATAGAATCTATTGTAACAAGTAGATGTGGGTGTGTATGACTATATATGACTCTCTCTCCCTCTCTCTCTCTATATATATATATATATATATATATATATATATATATATATATTTAAATAAAGTATCTATATGCTGCACATGCTGGCCTCTTATGTTATATGGTTTTATGGTTTGGGTCGTGCATACCATACTTGCGAGGCTTCTTGTTTTTATTGTTGAGTTTGGACCTTGCTGTTGGGCTGCAACTTTTTATTTCTGTTCAGGTATGAGGATTTTTTCCCCATTTTCTTCAACGTAACCGATCATTGGAACGGATTTGTGGCAAGACATCACCATAAAGGACATATTATTTGGGTTAAACTGTCTACTGTATTGCTTGGAATTGGATCTAAACTACTGTTGCTTCACATGTGGCATCGGCGTTTTGCGGTTCAAAAGGAATAGTATCAGGTCTCGTTTGTGGTTCAACTGACTAACTGACTATCCAGGGTGCTTCAACAGTAACGGCATGATCTTATGAAGATGCTGGGCAGCCATTTTTCTGGGCTATCTGTTTTTCGAACTACTGTTTCAGGAACCAACGGATTATTTCTTTGCATGGTTTATGAGGACGCTGGGTGCCATTTTTTGCTTGGGTTATGTGTTTTTTTCAGTGAATTATATACTTTGAATTTTGTAAGTATTCAATTACAGTTTCAGGTATTTACGGACTACTTCCTTGTAAAATACGGCAGCAAGACACTATTCAGCCTCGACCATTATGACCTTGGACTTTCCTTATACCAGGTACTGTGTTTACTAAATAATTTTTTACATGGCATAAGATACATTGGGGCCGATTAACAACGAGGAGATTCATGCTCTTCAGCATTATACTTCAAGAACACAGTCGTGCTAAACAAACCCCTTTGGACTTTTTTTCAATTATATTGTAATTTTTGTATATTATTTTTCAGTCTATGGTTCTGATTGGGATTGGTGAACCTGAAGGGGTTATTGTCAAAATTTGTACTCTATGTATACCCAACACTAGGAACGGGTCTAGTGTAATTTATTTAGTTGGTATGTTTATGGTTGGTCAGGTTTAGGTATCCAGGGCATACAACTTGAAAAGGTACAGTACTTCATTATATCACGTACATGTGGCTAATATCATTAATTGTTGTAGGACGAGTTTAATATAGTAATTTTATGGGCCAATTCTTTGGGGCCTATTACTTGGGAATACACCAAATTATTCTCATTTTATATAGTGGTAAGTCATCAGTCTCATGGATGTATTTTTATTTTATTATAATTCTACATCATGAATCATAAGATTCAATGGAAATCCTTTATATGTGCATACATTAGTTTAAATGGTTTTCTACTATGACATAATATGGCACATGTATTTATAACTATCTGAACCTTGTCAATTGGATATAATAATACTTCTGTAGTTATTTCACTAATAGCTTGATATGGTTGGTATCTATTAGCATATCATATCGAAATTAAGTAACATATCTCTATTGTCCTGGAATATTCTAATGTGATGCGTGGCATAAATACACTATTGTGTTTAAATCATACTTTAATTATTGTGGTCTATACATAATATGTTGATTTATTCTCCTTTGATATTGCATTGTTAGTAGATGGAAGCATATCCATAGGACATTATGTGGTTATATTATTGAAGTGGTACCATAATCACTTTCAGCTTAACATCCCATGTTAGATCACATTTAACATACTTTATTTTAAGGCGTTGAGTATGCTATATAATCATTTATAACAATATAAGATTACCACTACTCTGTGTACCTATATTTTGTTATATCCTTATTTATCTCTTCATACAACCTGTGGACCAGGTTTGTAAAGTCTTGTGTTTTTCTGACTATTACAATAATATTGATGTCTGAATAGTGTTTAGATACCATTGCAAATAGGAATCACTGTCACATCTATTTATATTTTGTTTAGGCCCGTTTTTCTCTTGGGTTCTGCCACATTGTTATTTTCAGATATTGGGCATGTATACGGTAGTACTCACTATTAGATAAAATCATTTTTTCCTTATGTATGAACACCTTGTTATATCCAGGTTTGAAAGAAATAGTAACGTGAATATCATTGTTTGAAGTTAACAGACTAGGTCCTAAAGCAATGTGGTTATTTTAAATCACCGTAACACTGATGTCTCAATCAATGCTAAATACAATTTTTTATAGGAACCAGTGTTATATCTATGTACCTTCAGTGTGGGTCTACTCTCTTTCTGGTTCTGCTTCATTGTTACTCACAGATTAGTCTTGTAAATTTGTTAATTGGTATAACTGCACTTGGCATCAGGGTATTCACCTGTTTATTCTCTGTTTCGGAATACAGAAAGAAAATTGTAGTTTGCTCAGTCCTTGGACAGCCCAATTAGCTTATTTTTTGCCCTATACACACATTGTCACTATTTTTGATTTTTGACATACCTTTAATAGTTATGGATTTGGATAAAATACTTCAAGGATTATGCGCCGATCGGGATGACATAGGGGTCTTTGAGATTGACCACATCTCAGGCAATAATCAAAATTATTCCATTATTAATCCATCAGATGGATGTGATGTGGCTTTTCAAAATCTTAGTAAAGGTTTAAAAAACCTCAGAGCCAACATCTGGCATCTCAGATTATTCCGTGCATACATCAGCAAGGATATGGCCCCTAGGGGTCTCAGAATATGGCTACAGCCATTGGTTAGTAGATCTGAAGAGAGACTAACCACAGAATGGAACATGGCATTACAACAAGCATCCATGATGTCTGTAAAAATACTTGCCTCATACTATGAAAGAATGATTGATATAAATTTATCAGAAGTGAAATCAATCTGTGAGGAATGTAAAAAATTTGAATCACTATCTATATATGAAGGCTCAGTGTCCCAGCTGTCTAAAGAACTGGCAAACTATGAGAAACAAACAAGGGAGAGTAAAATTAAAAAGTTTAACAGGGATATCACTGATTACCAAAGGGGGCACCCCTTTGAAGCACATAGATCTGTTAGATTCATGGATACTGGCCAGGGGATGGCAAGGGGCAGAACCAGGAAGATACCTAGGTCCATCCTTTAGTCTAATGACAATTTTTTTGCTAGTACATCGGGGGAGGAATCCTCCTACACAGTTAGTGAAAGTGCCCAGCTCCAGGTGTCACCTATGCGTAAAAGGTCCAACTCAGCTCACCCTTTAGAAGTGGAAAAGGGCGGCGGGGTGGCCGCAAACACAAACATGGGAAGCAGAATAGACTCTGTAGAGGGATTAATACAAACATTACTGAGATAACTGACCATGAATACAAAAATGTGTTGAATTTGTCCAATGTTAAATTGACCAATGATCAAGAAAAACTGCTCAATAAAGGTTTTGGATTTGTACCAGACTATTTTTGTAATGAATATAATATTGTGTCTGATGTTATGAGTTTTTGCCGTTATCTTAATCTAAAGATATTCTTTTCAGAACAAACTTTACAAACTTCTCAAAGATCTAATGATTTTAGATTCCGCAAATCTCAATTCCAACCTCCAATGAACAAACATGTGCCCATCTTCCAACAATCAGTCCTTAGGGATCTACACTTCCCACATATTGAATCACAAGTCACGGGTCAGAATATTTCCTCATCTGAAAAAATGGCTTTGGAGGAACTGAGAAATAATCACAATATTGCCATATTACCAGCAGATAAAGGAGGGGCAGTTGTGGTTATGAACATGAGTTATTATCTAAATGAAGGTTTGGGACAACTATCAGATACTAAATGTTGTATGCATATGTCTATTGACCCTACCCCCAATTTTAAAAAAGAAATTGATATATTTTTCAATCGGGTGGAGGAAGAGGGAATCATTACTCAAAATATGGTCAAACATTTAACGGTGATGGACCCCCAAAAACAAATTCTGTATCTGCTACCGAAAATACACAAATGTATTTCTAAACCTCCAGGTAGACCTATTGTGTCAGGTATTGGCTCCCTTACAGAACCATTATTCATGTTCCTGATTAAACCATTACTAACAGTAGTCAGGGCCAGACTCCAGGATACTACCCAGTTTCTTCAGATCATACAAGACACACAACTTGAACCACATTGGCTTATGTGCACTTTGGATGTGAAGTCGTTATATACCAGCATACCCCATTGGGTGGGCCTACAGGCGCTACAATATTGGTTGGAACATTCCAAGCTATATCCACCAGGATTTAACACTTTGTATGCATGGCAGAACATGTGCTTGACAAAAATGTTTTTCACTTTCAAGGGGAGTGCTATTGGCAACTTCAAGGTACTGCTATGGGGGCATCTTTTGCCCCCATATATGCAGACTTATTTATGGCATACTTTGAAGAATGCGTGATATATAACCCACTTCACAACATATATATGGTCAAAATTGACATCTGGCGTAGATACCTCGATGATTGTTGGATGGTGTGGCATGCAGATACTACATATTTGCAAGAGTTTGTGGAATATCTGAATGGCAACATTTGGGGTATAGTGTTCACTATAACATACAGTACAAACATCATTGATTTTCTGGATGTTATGGTCTACAGGAATGATGACCACACCCTGAGTACCAAGACCTACAGGAAATATCCACAATATAACACCCTGCTCCATGCATCTAGCATGCATCCACACCACACCATCCGTAATATACAGAAATCTCAATTCTTGAGGATTAAACATATCAGTTCATCTCAGACGGACTTTGAAGAACCAAAATTGGATCTCCAAAATAGATTTTTGCAAAGGGGATATCACAAATCTGATATATTATCAGCTAGCATTTGGTCTGATAATCAGGAAAGAAATATGTTACTAGAGTACAAGAAACATCAAACCACAGAAGTTGAGTCCCCATTGAGGTTAGTCACAACATACGGCAGAAACCATAATGTAATCAGAAACATCTTGGATTCCAACTGGAATATATTATTAGCAAACAAACAACTTAGAAAGGTTTTGGGCCCCAAATGTCAGTTTTCCTGTAGATGGGGCAAAACTTTAGGAGCCCTGTTCTCACATTACAAGAATAAAGAAAGTGGGGGTGCCATTTATAAACAGATGACTATGACTGGAGACCAACTTTTGGGTACTTTTCCATGTGGCCACTGTGGTTCCTGTAACCAAGTAAGTAAATTAAAACAATTCACCAGTGCCAACACGAGTAGAGTTTATGATCTTAGAGTGTTTGGTAATTGCAGTAGCAGTTAAGTCATATATTTAGCAAAGGGTCAATGCTCAGCATTTTATGTAGGGCAGACATCCAGATCACTCAGAATCAGGATGAGTGAACACAAAAGTGATATCAAAAATAAAAAGAAGACCAATGCTCTGTATAGACACACCTTAAAACATAATAATGCTAGATTTATGTTCATGATCATAGACAAAATTACTGGAGACAGGAGTAATCAACAGGGTTGGCATAACATTTTGAACCACAAAGAAAAATACTGGATAATTCATCTTGGGGCATTATTTCCCCCTGGCCTTAATGACCATCTATAATTGAGGTTGATAGATTGTTGGAATTGCAGTATTGGTGTTATGATTGGGAATTACATATACCAACCAGTTAGGTATCTTGTTAATTATGGATAATATTGGTTTGTTAACTATATGTCCAGTTGAACAAATAACATGGTGTTGGTTGTATGTTTCCACATCATTATAGGTTACACCAAGTTTTTTAGTTTGTATTAGTGCCAGGCTAAAGATGAGGTCTATATATTTATGGGCCATTGTTGTTACTAGATGTTGTTGGATTGCAATTTTGATTTACCCATTAAACAGTCAATTGTATCCAGCTATATGTCATTAAGCTTTTCTATATAATTTTGTGTTTATGATAATGAAACTGCCTATACATGAGGGGAATTTCCTTTATAACATATGAGTTTATTTCAATGGTATCTGTACGTTCAGTTGGTGCATCTTTTTATATTTCATATGACCTATAATTGTAAACATACACTTATACATTAGAGACAGGGGTAGGGTATACCATTATTTGTCAATTAATCTAGTATTAGAAATTAATATCATATATATTTATATGTTCATTGGGGACCTTGTGGTTTGTTTATACGATGTTATTAGGTCAGGATACAGTTGACAGTATTTTCTAATTTTGTTTATTATTTTCTATGTATTATATCAAGATTATAAGTTATTTTGTTAGAATATATATTTTTATGGAGTACTTATTGTTTCAAATATGCTCCTATTTCCTTATGGTGATGATATTATTAGCTAAACATTATTATATTAACAGCAATGCTAAACCAGCTTTAGGGTTGGATTATACCATGTTCCTATTGGTTGGTGGTATCTATAAATATTAATAAGATTTTGTGCATGAAAAATTTTCTTTTCACTGATGAAGACTGGATAGCTGAAACCGGTCTGAATTGTTTATCGTGCTTTTTGTGGCAATACATGCCTTAATTAATATATATATTTAAATAAAGTATCTATATGCTGCACATGCTGGCCTCTTGTGTTATATGGGAATATCAATTATACAAAGGATGTGAGGTATATAGTAATGTAATAATATCGCACAGTCTTGTGAGAAATACATTGAAAGTGTTCACAGCCCAGGTAGCTTTAGCAGGCCTCACTGGCTGCAACATTGCAAACTGAACAAAACACACACAGTGTTTAGCCACCACATGTCATATGCCAGCACTCTATTCTGTCTTGTTTGTCACACACTAAAACCTACATACAAATATGCACATAACAACCTTCACCAACATATATATGTCCACCCTTCACAAACAGTTGCAATATGTCCCTTGCTCTATGCACATATACAGATGTTAATATATATGACACATATATATCTATCCATATGTGTGTCCACACTGTTGTAAGTCCGTGGACCTCACAGCTGAACTGTTGGGACTTGCTGCAACATGAACAGGTGTCACATGTGAACACACAGTAACATTAGAGGGGGTATATATAGCTACAAATGCTAGATTAGCACACTAGCCTGGTACAGCAGTTGCCAATGCTAAGCTAAACTTTAATATGACTATCATGCATGTGTTACTCTGTCACAACCATGTTTATATAAATGTTTGCGCTAATCCCCCAAACAGCCATTGTCCACACTACTGTACAGAACACGGATAACATGGATCAGATGTTTGACATTTAATGCTGAGCTACATATTTCACAGTTATGTCCCACTGCACACAGCTACACACTGAATTGTCCATGGCAGTAGTTAAGCAGAATATCTGTGCATAGATATGTACTGCTGCCACACATGAATGGTTCACATTAGGTAGAGTACTCTTCAAAAACAACTACTACATGCCAGTAAATACATATTTGTTACATACCTTTCCTTTGTATGAGTTGGTATTATTTATTTTCCATTTTCCTTTTGCTTTTCACTCTCTCTCTCTCTCTCTCTCTCTCTCTCTCTCTCTCTGTCTCTCTCTCTCTCTCAGTATCTGTAATAGAGTGATTGAGTTTGTGGGCAGCAATTACAGCCTGCTTTTATAGGTATTTGCACATGTGCATGTGATGGCCTCTGCACCAGTTGTTGGCCACCATTTGCTAATTGCATGCAGCCTGTTGTGTGGTAATTGTAGTAATCACTGTCATAGCAACCCAATGCTATAAATTGTTAACTCAGGTAGTTCGTAGCCCTTTCAGCTTTCCAAAATGGGGATCATGCTTGTTTGCTGTGGACATCGTTGTTTAAGTCAGAAGGTTGGTATAGTTCTTATATCTGAAGCCAGGAGTGTAGCCAGTGATTTGAATGTTGTACTCAGACCTGAATGTTGCTGCTTCCAGTACACACTTGTCAGTGTAGAATTGTACTCACCCCTCCAAATGCTAATACAAGATACATGGGAGTATGTACATTCTTTTCTAATTATACAGTTAACTGCCATACAAAAGTAGTTATTGAGATGTATTCTTTTGGCACATGAACTGTTTGTGAACTGAAATACTGTGAATATTAATTTACTCACTTCTGAACAGTTTGTGCTTTTTTAGTGTTGACATTAGCACAGGCTGCTCAAGAAAACTGGACAAATTTCCCTACTGAGTATGCCTACCTACATCCTTGGTAGACCCTGAGCACACAGGTATATTGTACATTTGGGTAGGGGTGCAGAAGTACAGAAAGTGTTATGTATTATTGTGTGAATTTTATCTTGCTGGACTTAAAGGGTTGCTGTGTACCTGTTAGTTTATCAAGGCAAGTAGTCTGTCTGCGTAGCTCCCAACTGTGGACCTATCCAGATGGTAGACAGAGGTTAGCCTGTTATTCTTTGTCTATGGACCACACCGGTCTTTTCAGCACTGGAACAATGGCATTGTCACAGTTGGTTGCTACCAGTACATGGCTACATCCTTTGGTATTTCAGTGTTGTACTCCTACATAAGGGCATGATTCTGGAACTCCTTCCAAAGCTATTTGCACAGTGTGTAACAGCAGAAAAGCTGATACGCCTGTGTGTTTCTGCCTCTGCCAGGCCTCTCAAACACTCAGGTACATATTTGAACAGAATCAGGGAAAAGTAGGGAAAAGTGAGGTACACCTTTAAAATATTAGAGACATTAAGTTGAGACTTTTAGAGAACCAGAGCATATGGATTATTAATACACCTTTTCTGAAGTACAAGCAGTGTCTAACTCTTACTTATTGTCATTATTCATTAAGTGTAATTCCCCACCTTTCTGCCTAATGTCAGTACTTTTCAGAGTGATTCAGAGGGACACAGCTAAAATTTGTTTCAAAATCAGGGACATCCCTGAAAATTAGTCACATTTGGGAAGTATGGCCTCTGCCCTAATCAGATATGCCAGTGTTTGTCCTGTATGATACTGTGTGGGGGTTGTAAAGTGCTGCTGTAACATTATTTCCTGCTAGAATGGCTGGTTCTCTTTTCACAGTCATGTAATGCAATTCCACAACAACTGCTGGTAAAGATCCACAGAACAAGATTTGTGTTATGGCATTCCTATTTTTCCTTTACATTCACTCATTCTGATGCATGATATATTTATTTCACCACCAACTTGTATGTTTACTGTGGCTTAGTGGTACTTCATGTATTCTAGTGTGTACATGGTCCTGGGTTCGAGACTGACAGAGGTGTTTTATTTTGCTGCTGAGCAGAACAAGGGCCCTGATATACAGACTAAGGCACTTTTAAGCAATTGTAAGCAGGTTTGCGTGTGTTTGCGAGATGCTTAGCAATGCTTAGCTAAGCGCACACAACTGCACACTCGCGCAAACCTGCTAACTACTTCTTAAAAGTGCTAACTCCTGCTAATTCCAGCACTCATTTCTTTGAAAGAAAAGAAAATGGGAAGATAGGAAAGTGGTGAAAAGGGGCACAAAGAGGGAAAGACAGTAGGGAAAACAGCTTGGGATGTGCAGGACGGGTGTAGGGAAGGTCCATAGCTGCCCAATTCTTTAACAGCAGCAGCTGTCCATATGCAATAAATTTGTAGGGAAATATGAAGCCTTCAATCCCTGTGAGAGGGGTGAGGACAAGAAAGTGTGTTGTACTGCCAATTAAATATCAGTTTATGTGACCAGTGGACATGAGTGCAAAATGGGCAGCTATGTATGGGGCGTAATTTTTTTTTTGGGAGCAGATTGCCCTTTTTTTCTTTTTTGTTCAGGTGAGAGTGGAATGTGGGGTAGGGGAAGTAGGTATATTTGGGGAGGTAGGTTGGGGAGTAAACAGACAAGACAAACAAGACGCATATAGGGGTGGAATATGACACATGTGGTGGGTGAACACCATTGACGGGGAAGGATGTTTGGAAATCGCAAGCCCATGACCCCACAGATGGCAACAGTGGAACTGAGATCCCCACCCATGGGCAGTCACCACTGCACTTCACAGCCCAGAGGGAGACTGTGCTGGGGCTGCGTAGGAGGAGCAGGCTCACCCATGAGTCACGCCACTCGTGCCTCAAGCTGGCATAGAGAATCAGTGACAGAATGCTCAATCTCCCTACACACCACAGCCCGGACCATTCAGAGGGTGATAGGTGGCCCTCCTCTGCCCACGCTTGCATGGGGGGGGGACGAGCCCCATCCCCTGCAGCACTTCCACCCAAAAGTGGCACAGGGCCAATGGAGGAGGAGGTCCCAGGCTGGGCACCGGACCTGCTGGTGCCAGGTGCCATCACCAGCTGAGGTGGGACAGGTGGGTCCGCTGGGACCGGCCTTCCCATACGTTCTATTTTTAGGAGGATTTAATGAAAATATGGGTTAGTAACAGTCAACAGCATTCCCAATTAGTTATAACAGCATGCAGAAGTATTCCCATTAACCCAACACACCAGAGTTCCAACAGTTGAACAGCAAGCATGACACATGCATATATAGAACAACAGTGGACATTACAACAGCATGCAGGTTTAATTGATGGCAACAGGCTACCAATATTGTGGTATTTGAACAGGGCACATGCATCGAAATAAATGCAGATATTTATAAACCAATAGGACATATGTCCCAACAAATGTTTTGAGATTAGACATACCCATTGAGGTGTGGAATTGCATTTTTTATGCACATACAGTAAGATGGAAAATGATAGCTCCATTAACAACTTATATATCCTTCTAGTTTACACTACATTCCTATTAACTGCAGTTATATGTCCCCTACATGTATTATTACACTACCCAATTGTCCTTAAATTGTGAAATGGGTTTTGCTAGATCTTTATATACATGGGCTGTATCTGACATACAAACTGTCCGGGATGCAGATGTTACTGCTACATATTTTGTGAGTTGCTCAGACACACTACTGCTGAGATGGTACACTGACAGCTCTACTTTCCTATATTTATCTAGATATGTTTAGGTGAAATTATCAGTTATATGTTAACAGCTCCCTACATTTCTGCCAGCACAATGACATTTCTGGGGAGCACAATACCAAGCTACTCATGTGCCAGATTAACCTGTACATGCTGGGCATGAACTAACAGTTGAGGACTGTAAATATGCTTAAAAGCTACTGGCACTCCCTTCATCCACTTTATATGGGCCTACCCAACTGTGTGTTAACAGCGCTTAATACAACAGTACTATTTCTATAATGCAAGAGTACAACAACATATCAAAGAAAATGACACAGACACACTCCAGGAATTATACCTTTATTAAAGACTTAAAACACTTTTCTAGAGGCTCTCTCATTTATTTTATATAACAGTACATGCAGAATAATTATTAGAGAATTATTATACCTTTATTTATTGTGTTAAAACACTTTTCAGACTCTCTCATTTATTTTACATAACAGTACAAGCAGAATAATTACTAACCTGCCTGGTGGCGCAGCCTTAGCAGCCTATCTGCATAGGCTTGCTGATTTGCAGCACAGACACCTGCAGCTGTGAAGTAAATGAAGTGATATTGAGACATACCTATCCATAGTATACACTAGAATAGCAATTCTTACATACTTAATTCCATGGCTACTTACTCAGTAGTGGGGTATTTTCCATCTCACGGGCCTCCTGGATCCACTGGTCCAGTTGATCCGCCTTGCGTCTCTTCAGGTCTGCGTGGTGGTGTCTGACCTGCTCACCAGTCCGAGGGATACCTGTGGCACTGGTGAGTTCATGAGCTAGATGGTCCCAGGCTTCTGCTTTGTATTGGATGCCCTGGTACTTGCCCTCAGGAGTCTATCCTCATGATTATGGACAAGGAGCCAAACCATTACTTATGACTCCTCAATGCCCCAACGTTGCACTCAAAAATGACAGCCCTCTCCAGCACCAGCCATTGCTGCCTGCAGATGGGAGCTACAACCAATTATAGCAAGTATTCCCACCTATGGAGCTTAAATATGCATCATTTCCCGCACTTATTTGTGATTGGCCAGTTTTGAAAAAACTCAGCTGAAGGCACACCTTCTTAGCAATGGGTAAACTTCCATTGATATGTATGTGTGTGTTGAAAGTGCATGCTTATGAAAAGCTGTCATGGCTTAGTGGTTCAGTACTGTAATTATGGTGCACAGTATCCCGGGTTCAAGGCCTGTCATTGCTTTTTATTTTACTACTGGCCAGACTAGCTAGGAGGTGTGGCTGTGTTTAGCCGACTTTGCTCAACTTTGCCCAACATTGCTTGATGTTGCTCTATGTTGCTCGATGTTGCCCGATGTTGCGGTGGTTAGCGCGGAGCGCAACTCTACACAAACATGCTCTGTTTGCACTAGTTGGCGCGATGCACAGCTACACGCAAAGCCATTGCGCTAGTTAACGCAGTGCTCAGCTACGAGCAATTACATTTAAATATGCTTAATACTGGTAAACTTTGCCTAGCAATGCTTCACATTGCTTAAGATACATTACTTATGCATCAATCAGTATGCATAACCATTTCACCTTATTTTATATATATATATATATATATATATATATATATATATAAATATATATATAAAATTCGTTCAATACTACATAGGCCATTTCATTGCTTTTTACAAACATTTAAATGATAAATGTCAGGAATTATTTTTGTATACAGATTTCCAACAGAAAATAGAAGGGGGAGTGGTGGGACTCGACCCGGGAATGCCTCTTCTTTGGGTGAAGGCTCTACCACTACGCTATTGCTATTTCAATTAATTTGCATATAAGATTCTTATTATCCTCTTTGGTGTCTAACCTGCTAACTGTAGCTAAGCAATGGGCAAAACCTCACAAATACGGGAAGCTATATCAGGAATAATAAAAAAAAAAAATAAAAGTTTTACATTTTATAATTGTACAGGGGTTTAGAATGTGGGGGAGTGTAGTGTTGGGTATGTACACATTTGAGCGGATTCGCTCATGTCAGTAGACATTTCCCGATTGAGAAACTTGCAGGGGCGTGGAGTTTTGGACTGCTCGGCAGTCCACACGCCCCCCTGCACTCGTGCACGCTCCGTGTTAGCCTTAGAGTTGAGCCAGTGCACCCTCATTAATATGCATGGCGCGCTGCCATCTTACTCTTAGACTGGTGTTTCCATGTAAGACTAATCTAGTCTTACATAGAGGATTAGTGAATCCTGGGGATTGTTTTACCAATAGATCATCTTTTTCTTGTTTATACTGAAGTCCAGCTATGTCAGTTATTTTGTTAAAAATGCAGAAGCAAAAAAAATCATAGCACGATGCAAAGAAAGTGGGTTCATGAACCTAGAACTTGTGTGTCAGGACATCAAGGAATGTTCATTACAGACATGCAAGTTCTCATTTCTTTTTTAAATATGTCCCACTAAACTTGGAAGCATTGGAACTATAGGTGGGTCATCTGTATACTCCTCTCAGGTCTTAAAAAAATCGCCAAATTGTGCATGATGTACTTCCCCCTTACAAAGCAAAATATGTGATCTCCCGTGCTTAAACTTCACACAACCAGAGAGTTGTATACCCAATCTCATGGTCACATGATCTGATATAAAGATGGAAGAAACTGCCAAAGATTCTACTATAAAGTTATGCTTCTTTGTGATAAAGAATTTACCTACACTTGAAAAACATTTATGATGAGGGGAATAATAAGTAAAAACATTGGAGGGGGGACAGAGCACTTCATAAGAATTGATCATCCCAAACATACACCGATATTGACTGATTTACTGACATTTGGGAGGTACCTCTACCTAGGACTCTTCTGGAGCTGACTTTGGCACATATGTTAATGACACCAGTAGCATCACAGGAATGATAAGATACCTTGTGGGATGATAAGTTCAAGTTCCAGTCTTCTTCCCATATTATAATACCCTTATGAAAGTGAATCCAATCTCAATAGGCTGAGTGCCCTGTGGTGCATATCGAATCCAATCTCGATAAGCTGTGTACCCTGTGGGTGCATAGCAAGGGGGAGTGTAAATAAACATTGTTAAGTATCATCATCTACCCTACTAACTAGCACTTTAGCAATAGATATATTCCCTCCTCATCTATAAGAGTCTCAGCAAGGTGAAGCCTATTATTCCTTGCAAGTAAAGTTATAACCCCCCCCACCAGGTAGGCAAATGCATAATATCCAGAGAAGTATAAACCTGTAACAATATTTGCATCCTCCGTGGATGTTAAGTGGGTTTCTTGATGGAACACAATGTTTGTCTTATAATTTATCATGAAAAAAAAACAAATTTTCTTATGCTGCTTCACAATTCCATTGACATTCCAAGTAAAAATGCCAGCCTTAGACATTTCTAATAACAGGGAGTATCACCACAAGTTTGGAATTACTATTTGCCAAATGTCCCTCCTGCCCTGCATGTAGCTGTCTCCTCACAACTAATCTTATTTTGCACAAGCAATTGAAATAGGTTCCACTTTTATACACCATTAAGAAAAAAATGAAAAAGCTGTAGAAATGGACAAATGCATAAAACATTATTCCTATTAATAATTATGCATAATAATGATTACATGTACAAATTTTATATACGATTCTTCTTTAGAGAGAGAAAAGACAGGGAATGGCTGCCATTCACTCGTAAAAGCAAGTTATCTAAGTTACTTCAAAACTGCCACTAATATCAGTACTATTGTCAGCATAACACCTACCCCCCCCCCCCTTGCCGTTCTCCACATTGATTAATAAACTGGAGATACTGCAGCACATTCCAAGTCATACATTTGTATTAGTACTATCCTTTTTTATTATCTAAAGAGGTCTAAACATTAGCAGCATGAGTGTTGCAACAGGTAACACACTCACCTTTGGTGCAAAAGGCTGTGGGTTCTATTTCCACACCAGGAAAATTGACTGTTGATACTACAGAGCAGCATAAAGGTGGTGTTACACTCCTCAGTGTGTCATCTTTCAGATGAAACATTGAACTGTGGTCCCATCTGCTTGAGTTGGTGGCAGCTCAGGTGGATGTAAAACATCCTACAGCACCTATTGAAAAGAGTAGGAGTCCATTATATAACACAACATAAAAACATTATTTACAAAATGTACATATATACACATTTCTGTTTTACTATTTATCATTTCTCTTATAACATCCTGTTAGAAAAATATGTACTTAAACATATATGAAGTGCTATCCACATTGTTATTCATCCATAACTGACCCCCACTTCGTCCTCAACCAGAGCCTAATTTTTTTCAATATATCTGCCAAAATGTATTTCCCATTAAACAACGTCACAGTCATAATTCCAAATAACCCATTTATCTGCCCTTCTTACATATTCCTTCTTCTTGTTCATATAAGTTATATTATTATAGTGCCCCTCTACTCATCACTCATCAGACCCATCATAGAGTACAATGCCCCATTTGGGATGTACCTCACAAGACACTTCCAACAGCTGGAGAGACCACAAAAGTACTTCACCAAGAGGATTACTGGCCTCAAACATATGTCCTATGCTGCCCAACTGAAAAAACTCCAGCTGTACTCAGTCGCATATCGCTTACTCAGAGGTGAACTCTGCCTGACTTACAAAGCCATGTCCAACTCAGAATTGATGGACATGCTCCACCTAAAGAAATCTAAGTCACTGTGAGCCACACGTTCTAGTGAGCTAAACCTCACCACAATAACAAACAGAACATGCTGGAGGGATAGATTCCTGTCACAGAGACTCCGCATGCTTTGGAACAAAATTCCAAACTACATTAGGCAGAGCCCCTCACTTACACTCTTCAAGAGAAACCTTGACGAGTGGATGGGTAACAGAAAATACACCCCTGGGATCACTTCATTGGCTCTGCTTGACAGAAGATCAGTTAATTAATCAATGGGGCGGCAAAAACCGACACACTCTGGCTAGGCTTATAAATGCCCTTGGGCAGATAGCCTAGTAACTACCTATGAACCTATAACCTATGAACCTATAATATCCATATATAATCACATTCACGTCTGTATTTGCTTATATCACTACTATTCTCAAAGATTTTATCTTCACACTTTTTTCCAGAGTTTCTCCACTCTTCTGCATTTCAAAAAAAAATGCTCTGTTGTCTCTTTCTCCTCATAACATAAACAGACTCTTCCAACTTTCTTTTATATGCCATATTTCCGTTTACTGGTAAGTTACTTATTACCAGTCTCCAGAGAAAATCCTGACACTCTACTATCTCAGAACACCACTTTTCCTTTACTTTAAAGGCTTTAATCACATCTTCTGGTAAATTTTCCCATGGATTTGACAAATAATATTGTTTTGTCATTATTATACCCCATCCTTCCATTCTGTATGTCATCAATTTTTTTTATTTTCCATGTTAATATTTTTTCTTGATAATTTTTAATTTCTTCATTTACATATTCTTTTGTTCTCTTTTTCTTATTCTCATCATCTTCCCAAACATTTTGTTCTTATATTTAAACATTCTAACTATTAATTTCTCATTATTTTCCTTTATCCACTTTAATCTATACAAGTTTAAAAAATCAGAATAAACAACTGGATTTATAATCCCAATCCCCCTTCATCTTCATTCATATATAACACACCTCTTTTCAGTAGGTTAATCTTGAATCCCATATGAAAGAAAAACATCAGTTGTACAATTTCCAATTCATATTTTTCTAGGATCATATAAATATTTAACATATATGTCATTTCTCCATTAATACAGAATTGACCTGAAAACCTTTTTCCTGAATGCTAATGTATATGTCCTCCACAGAAGACATATTTCTTGCAACTCTTTCATCAAACTCTCGCATTGTATCATAACTTCATCATTTTCCCATATTTTATTCCTAACAAAGGCAGTTCATTAATTGAAAAATACACAACCCCAATTTTACCACATCACTCAAATCCTTCCTATTTTTCTTCAAAATCATTCCCATTTCTGTTCAACATCCATCCATACAAATCAACACTTCCCTCATCTATATTTTACTGTTAGCAACTTCAACTACATCATCTGTATATTCAAAACTAGTGAAACCCTTCTGTATCACATACCAATCATCTTCCCTTTCATAAGCTGTTTTACTCACTATTGCATTCATTACCAGTATAAACAATATTTCACTCATGGGACATCCTTGTCTTATACCACATTTCATGCATATTTCTTTACTCAGCCACTCATTCATTAACAGTCTCACTCTATTATTTTGATATGCTGAAATACACAGTCTCCTAATTCTATTACCTATTCCATACTTCTTAATGGCATTCCATGAAGCATCGTGTCCTACTGTATCTAATGTTCATAGGTTCATAGGTTCATAGGTTGGTACTATGCCTTGCTAATATCACTTACTCCCTTCACAATTTAGTGCACAAACAATAACTATTCTTGACATCTCTTCCCTTTTATTCCATATATACATTTAATTCTTCTCATCTCTCTTCCACATAAATTTTAATATCCCACTACATAACTCTTTCTAAATAAACCCTTCATTCAACCATTCATTCAGTACATTTACAAAATACTGTATTTACCAGCCTATTAATCTCTTATACATTCCATACCCACAACCAGTTGGGCCTGATGATGAATCAACATTTACTTTCATAAGTACTTCATCTTATTCACTAATAGCAATTTCTTTTTCAAATTCTTCCTTAACTTTTTCTGGATTTGTTTTATTTTCTATTCTTTCTTATTTTCCTTCTTTTTACTCTTTTACATATTTTCAACATATTGTGCTACAATACTCATAATTTGCTCTTCTGTTTTTTTACCTCTCCTTTTATATTTTTCATTTCCTTTATTATACAGATAACCCCCTCTTTTCCTTGTAAATAATATCTCTGCTAAACAATAATGCTTTTAATTTTCCTTGTTTTTTTTCTAGATGTCATTTTCAATATCATAATACTCTTGTAGCATTCTCTAAATTCTCTAATGCATTTTTATACATTTTCCCATACTTCACTTTCTCTTCCTTTCTTACATCAGCCGCCATTGGAAAAAAACACATTTTATATTTCCTTTTAAATTCAATCCACCATTCAGACCAGATTTTATAGTAGTCTTTCATGGTTATATAATCCTTTTATAACTGCAATACTTCCCACTTGCCAACTTCATCCCATAATCTTTCATTTATTCTTTTTATTCCTTGTCTATTTTAATATACTCCCTTTCTTCTATCACCTCCATCTATATTGTTAAATGGTCTGAAAATCCTTACAGAACACTATCATCATCTGCTACCTCCAAGCCTTCTAATAATAGAAAATAATCTATTTTAGATCCAAGTCTCCCCTTTTATAAGCCCATTGACGTTTGTTCCACACAGCTAATTTAACACATTTTAACACATCCTGTATTTTTTATATCTTTTCCTTTCTTTTTACATTTCCCCTTAAATCACAATTACAGTCTCCTGCAATTATAATTTCATGCTAAACACCACATAGTCTAATATTTGCCTCTTTGGCCTTCTTCTAAAGGAACCTTGACAATTGGATGGGAGAAAGGAAATTCACCCCGGGGATCACGTCAGTCGCCCTGCTAGACAGGGTTCCAGGGAAGTAAATAGTGTGGGATGAAATAGCCAGGGAATTGTTATGCCTAGGCTTGTATAGGCCCTAGGGCCGATAGCCTAGTACCAACCTATGAACATATGAACCTATTTGATGAAACAGATTCTCTTTTTCCTTGTTAGTTATATTTGCATATAATAGTATGGTTTTATAAATATGTTCTCTCCACCTCACATTCACTACAGATAACCTTTCAATCCTTACCAACATTACGTCTAGTACTTTCACTGTTTTATACAACACAGCTGCTTCAGAACAATGCTCTCTTCCTAAGTTCCATATTATATTTCCACCAAACAATTATTCTGTTTACAGTCTTTCATCATTTGCCAGGAATCTTACATCCGCTAAAAAAATAACATGCACAAAATGTTTAGCACACCATTCCAGTATCCATCTTACAGTGTTAGTAACAAATATTCACATTTACTGAAGGTACTCAAAATTTTTTTTTTCTTTCTTTTTAAGTTTAGAGGAAATATTTTTAAATTTTTGTTTTCTTATTTTTTACTTTTCCCGCCAATTGAATATTTTTCCTGGGATTATGTACACATAATCCTTGATCCTCAGAATCAGATTTTTCACTAGCTAGTATTTATTAGGATCATTTCCTTCTCCTGACCTCTCTTCCTGCATGAACTCTCTCTCTCCTTATTTTTCCCTCCATATTTTTTCTTCTTCTACAGTTTCTTCTTCACCTAGTTCACACTCTCCCCCAGCCTCTTGTCCTTCCTTATGTATGTTTTGTTCCTGTTCTCCTTCTATTTCATTATTTACTGTTTGCTCTTGACAATCCATTCAAAATTGCCCCTTAATCACACAACCTGCATTCAGGCACGCACCTTCTTGCTGTATGCTCTTTCTCCCCACACGGGTTACATTATATCTTGCCACAATCATTAATTAAATGAGAAGAGTCCCCAAGAAAGAAACATGATTTAGACTGGCCAACATATCTTAATGTGCCTCTATGACAAAGCACAAAAATAACACTTGGCAAGAGTTGCACCATGTTGTTTTCACATTTCAAAAGAGCTTCCAGCTTTCAACTTCCACACTCCATGCCATAAGTTTCTTTCATTTCTAACGTTCACAATTTTATCAATACTTTCACATAGACTATATATGCATTTTAACATAGTCTTCTTTTAGTTAATCAGTTCTAAACCATAAAGTAGCATTTTATTTGAGCATTGATTACCAGGAAACAAAAAATTATTCCACAGATAAATGTCCTTTTTAATACACAGTTCCGGAAATTCCATCATCAGTCCATCATTTTCAAATGTCAAGTTACAAAAATTCCTTGTCCTAATATGTATAAAAGACTGAACCCATAGCAGTTACTTAATTGTTGCAAACATAATACATGTATATTATAGTGTCATTTTACAATACACAGATGATTTCCTATCTGCTCTTCAGACATTCTTGTCCGTGTACATATGATTACACAAGACACATTTAACTCAATAGAAAGTTGGCTTTGTAACCACCAAAAAAGCTAATGTTATTTTTTCCACATCACATACCCATGGAAAAAATAACTTCAAAATCTTCTCCCTTAATAATACTGAAATTAAGGTTATTTCCTATGCAAAACTGTTAGGGGTGACAACAGATGATAACCTTAAGTTTGATCGCCACATATACAATGATATATAACACTGACAAAAACTAGGAATGCTGTACAGAATCAAGACCCAGAGACTATCCTGCTCTCTCAGCTCTACTTGCCAAATACCAACCAAGCAGGCAACTAAGATCTGAAAATCATCTACTTCTAAAAGTAGAAAAGCCCACCTTACCTGCTGGTCAACTCCTCTACTCCTTCACCGTTGCCAAACTATGGAACTCACTTCTACCTTCTATAAGAAACACAGGCAGCACCACCACCTTCAAACAAATACTGAAAAATCATCTCAGTTCTTCCTGGCTATGTACCTGCTCTATAACCTAACCTACTCCTTCTCCTTATATGATAACTAAAATCCAATGCTTTCTGCTACTAGTGACTGATGATACTTCCTCTATATTTATTTTTTCATCACTTGTTGATACTGGTACAATAATACTGATTAATATATCTTTGTTTATACCTCTATGATTGAATTCATCTGGCAACCAACTAAATTCCTGCTTTAATGTATATTTTCTGTATATATTACTGTAATCAAACCAACTAAATTCCTGCTTTTATGTATATATTCTGTATATATATATATATATATATATATATATATATATATATATATATATATATATATATATATGGATCCCTATGATATGATAGAAACCTCATTTGACTGAGACCAAATTTCAAAAGACTGAAATGTCACTTGACTGAAACGCATTAGGACTGAAACCCATAATAATTAATTTCAACATACTAAATTTTAAACTGGACTATACAAAACCAGACTAGATGGGGGGATACGCCCCTACAAACCCCAATGTGTGGGACTATGCCCCCCACCCCCCCTATCTATATATACTAAATCCAAGATCGCACTTCAGTGGGGAGAAGGGCAGAGTAGTGGCAGCATATATACACTGTAAAGTAAGTGAATGGTATATGGGGAAAAGGCCATAGTAGTGGCAGCATATAGACTGCTGTACCATTTTACCCATTGTAGTGCGATCCTGGAGTTAGTATATATAGTTAGGGGGCACAGCCCCCCCACTTTGGGGATCTGGGGGGCATAGCCCCCCACCTAGTCTGGTTTTATATGTTCCAGTTTACAATTTAGTATGTTGAAATTCAGTATTATGGGTTTCAGTCTTATGGGTTTCAGTAAGATGACTTTTCAGTCTTTTGAAATTTCAATCTTATGGTTTCAGTCAAATGCATTTCAGTCAAATGGGGTTTCTATCATATGATAGGGATCCATATATAAATATGTATATATATATATATATATATAGAGAGAGAGAGAGAGAGAGAGATATTGGTGTAATTACTATGTGTTTCTACTTCTGTACCATTTGTTATTTTTTATATTTTTTCTGCATCTATGTTCTTGTTGGAGCTTTTCTCTCTGGGCCTCCATTGAAAATGGGCTCTTTTAGGCCCAGTAGACTTTCCTGGTAAACAAGTGCAATAAAATAAAATAAAAAAATAAATATTGCAATAAACAGATAAGATTTGCAGCTTATAACCTCATCAAACTTATGACTGCTCTGTACTTAAAGTGGATAGAACTATCCCATCAGCTAACTTATACTCAGTTTCTCACAACTCAGAAGGTAATATATAACCCTTCTTCTTGCCCAGCCACCTGTACAATTCTTCACCACTATCCCCTTAATCGTCCCTTTTGATCTACTAATAAAAGTCTGCTTGATATTAACAAACCTCAAAAAGCTATTGGGCAAACGTCTGTATTCAAACTATGTGGCCAATTCCTGGAGGTCATTCTTTACATCACTGAGTCATTATGTAACATTCATTCCTTTAGGCCACTATTAAAATAATTCCGCTGAAACTCTTGGCTCTGCTGTTGCTAAACTCCAAACTAATACTCTAATTCATTTTTAATAGCACCTCTATATTACCTGTTTCTTATCTTTTATCCTCTTATTCCTTTTAATACCAAATACTATAACTGCATTACCCCTTGTCTGCTCCGTCTGCTAATTTATAATTATTCACTCTATCCTACCTTCCTCTGACTTCTTTTTGGTCTAATAGAATTACTTCTTGAATGCAACAGTGTTCTTCATATTAATCATTGCTGCAGTAGCCTTAGCTATATGGGTTATATCCAGTCATGGACAAAACAGCTGGACAGCTTCCAAAGCTTCAGGGCACCTTCCATGCTGTCTGAAGCTTTTGAAGATCAATGGCCAGCTTGTGCTTTCCTTAGCTGGGCAGATCAGTTCCCGTTTGGGAAAAAAATATATTTTCTTTTTTTTTTTACAGATGTTTTATTACTTCCCTCTTCAGGAAAGTTATTTTAAAATTAGGAGTGTTGTGTTTTACTGGATTGCCTTGAAACTGTAATTTAGTTTTAAATGACATAGTCATTGTTTCTGTCAGTTTAAAGTAGTGTCATCTAAATTATTTTCTGTGGAGAAAGTCTGTTTATTTTAAAGTTCTGGGGCTGCCATAATGTTTCAAAGTGCTTTTTACTGTTGCTTTTTTCTGTCAAAAAAGTAACTTTTGTGGACTTAATTTTACTGGCATCATTGCTTGTTTTCCTCAGGATACAGGCATCATTTTCAGCTTGATGTCTGTATCCTGAGGAATTGTCACTCCCTTGGTTGGTCCTTCTTACAGCCACACAAAGAAAAGTTAAGTGAATAGCTTTTACCACCACAGCAGGCTAGCAATTTGTCTCAGCCACAGGTGAGTGATTCTGCTGTGGACATTTGTTGTCCCTCAGACCACTCATCTTTTGCATTGGACACCTCTGATGTAGCACCTACAGCCACTATGGACCATGAGTTAGCCATGTCCTCCGTGGCTTTTATGGTCTCCTCAGTGGGCAGGGGAGAAATACTTTTGCTGGTCCTGGGAGAGGGAAGCTTTCCTTGTTGTGTTAGAATGCTATGCCAATCCCTGGGGAAGCAGCAGCTACCATTAGTAACATGGTTGACCCCTTGTTTCCTAGCAAAATGAAACAGAAGGCCAAGCATGTATCTACTCCTCCTCAAATTTCTTTGCATAGGAGTAGTTTAATGGCACTAGCTCACGGTTTGATTCAGACTATTGATCCTTCTTGTACAGCAGTTTCCAGTAAAAGAAACAGGTCTCTTTTCCTGATGAGATTCAAGATTCTGAATCTGAGGAGAAAGATGCAGAGATAGATTCATTGCTTTGTCCTCAGATTTCTGATTCAGATTCATAAGTGAGCTCTCTTTCTGATTCTCCCTGTGGGTTTTTTTCTTTCTCTGAGACTATTGCTAGAATGGCCCAGAGTTTTTAATGAGAAAACACTGAGGTTTCTCAGTCCCTCAAAAACTACTATGAGTTGTTAAAGAAGGATTTTCCAGAACTTACATCCATTCCTCCTGACCTTACTACTTTACAGCATGCATGTCTTACTGCCTGCAATTTTCCTGATAGTCAGCCAGCTGTCCCTAAAAAGGCAGATGGGATGTATAAAGTTCTTCTGTCTTTTAATTTTATATACACTATTCCCAAACCTGACCCAGAAGCTATAATCTTAGTTGACTCTTCTACTGCTAAGCACTTAGTTAGATCCAATCCTACTATTTCTAATAAGGATTGGAACATTATTGATAGGTATGGGCAAAAAGTGTATTTTTCTGCAACTTTGAATATCAGAATTTTAAATTGTCAGGTTCATATGTTAAAGTTTATTCTGACATATTGTGAAAGTATGAATAATGTTTTATCAACAGTTTCTTCTTGTGAAGAAAAATCTGCTTTTAATTCCTTAGTTTCATCTATTGCACAGATCAATACTCATTGTCTGCAGTGTGAGTATGACTCTGTTAATACTTCCTCTAGGGCTATGGCCACTGCTACAGTTTTAAGGAAGTTTGCTTAGCTACATTCTAAAAACCTTCTAAATTATGTTAAAAGAGATTTTAAATGTTCCCTTGGAGAGAGATTTATAGCTATGGTCTAAGCAGTAAAGTAGACAGCTTACTGGGTTAAGGGCAAGACAGAATAACAGCAGTGACAGGGAGTCACCCTAGAATATTCCCCTTTTAATTTTTATCCCTGGAGTAATAATTTCTCCTTTATCTTGGCTTAATTGAAAAGAGGTCTGCCACTGTTTCATGGTCACTGTAATGTAGTCGATCAGTGTAGGGTGTATCTTATACATTTTAAGCACTCTTTTATCCATGAATGTGGGCTACTATCAAATGCTTTTTTTATAGTCAATCCATGCCATACTTAGATTCTCCCCCTTTTTACAGTTCTCCACTGTGACTTTATTTAACAACAAATGATCCTTTCTTCCATATGACTCTGTTTTATTGCCCTTTTGTTCTACTGCCATAATTGAGTTTTCTTCTCATTTACTATAAACTCTGTCAGCATCAATTCTAGTATATAGTTTATACATTGTTGGAAGGCAAGTTATTGGTCTATAGTTTTAGGGTAGCTTGCAGGTTCACTCTTAAGTAGTAGCGTTGTTTTTCCTGTTTTTAGCCAGGTTGGTGTCTATTCATGGTGTGCATATAAATAGTTCTTATTTATAAATAAATCTTCAGGCAAAGATGTTTATACTTTTAACCAGAAGTTAGGTACTGCATCTGGATATGGGATTTTCAGTTAGATGCTTTTCTTAACTTTGTTTCAATCTGTCTGGATGTTACTTCATCCCATTTCATATCCTTTACCTTTAAACGTCTTATTCTTTCTTTTACTTCTTCTATCCATTTAGTATTTTTGTTATGTTCCACAGGATCTTCAGAAATACTTCTCCAAAATGTAACTATTTCTTCTTTTTTGGTGGCTTTTAATTCCCTTTACCTTGATTCCCAGTTCTCTACAAAACTTTTTGGGTCATCAATAAATTGCTTATTTTGTACTTTTCCTTTATATTTATCTCCGTATCTTCTATGTTTTTCTGCCTGTGCTGAGATTTCAATTTATTTGCAATAGTACATGATAGATCTTGGACTGTTCTAATACTGTACATTGCTCTTATGACATCTATCTTTCTTAGTATTTTTGTTGATCTGTTCCCTCTTCTATATTCTTCTAACAACAGCACTTCTTGTCTTAATTGCTTTATAATTTTCTCTATTCAATACTTCCCTGATGGTATTTGATTTCTCCCCTTCCTTTCCCTTACTACCCTGTGTTTTTGTGGTAGAATATTATCAGTTATTAATTTAGCTGCACAGTAATATATCCTGTTTACTTCTGTTATATCGCATGGTTCTCTATGGACAGTCGTAATTACTGTATTCATTTGTTTTTATCAAACTTTTTGGGTTTTACTGACCTTTTGCAGTCTGTTTCTTTCATTGATTTTAATATGTCTATCTGTATCTATTAAATCAAGCAGCTCTTTTGTTTTAAACTGAGGGCATATTTTTTGTTTTCTATTTCCTGCAGGCATTCTATAGAAAGTTTGATAGCATTTTCCTGTGGCACATTCTCTTCAATTTCATTCTGTGCAATCTGTTGCTCTGTCATATGGGAACTTACTGAACTATCACTCCTCAACACTGACTGCATCAGAGTTTCCACAGTTTCCTGTTGCTTCCCTTGCTGTCCAGCTTCAAGTGAATGTTTATACTGGTCTCCTGTGGAAGACTCCAAAATATCTTCATATTGCACCTGACCAACTGCTTCACATTCCACTGGTTTCACCTTAATTTGGATATCCATTGCTCAATGGTAGTCCACTGAACACAGAAGGTGTTATAAGAGATCTGGGAACACAGGTTGACAGCAACCTCTCTTTTGACCACCACATTGCCACTGTGGTCTGAAAGTCCTTCTATGTGGCACATCTCATTACTAAGGGTTTTGCATCCAGGAAGAAAGAGGTCATTAACTCACTCTACTCTTCCCTCATTAGGCCAGTCATCGAGTACAATGCCTCATTTGCCAAGTACCTCACTAGACACCTGCAACAACTGGAAAGGCTGCAAAATTATCTCACAAAGAGGATCCTAGGCCTTAAACACTTGTCTTATATGGACAGACTCAAAAAAACTTAAACTATTCTTTGTCTCATATCGCCTACTTAGAGGCGATCTCTGCTTGACATACAAAGCCATGCCTAATCCAGCTCTGTTAGAAATGCTACAGCTAAAGAAATCCCAATCCCTCTGCACCACACACTCCAGTGACCTCAACCTCATTACCACAATCAACAGAACATGCTGGAGGGACAGGTTCATAACCCAGAGACTGCCCTTGCTACGGAATAGACTTCCCATACATGCCAAACAGAGCACCTCAATGGCCCTCTTCAAGAAAAACCTTGATGAGTAGATGGGAAATAGAAAATTCACCCCAGGGATCACTCCAGTGGCTCTACTTGACAGAGGCACTGGGAACTAAGGTCAGATGGCATGATGTCAGGGTAATCCTATGTGCTAGGTTTGTAAAGGCTCCAGGGCCATTAGCCTAGTGCATAGCTATGAACCTATGAACCTACCCTGTTGTGGTGCTTTCTGGATTAGATTTTCTACAATGAATTCTTCACTTTGCAGGTACTCCATAACCTCAGTTCCTATTTCTTTAACTTCTCCATTACTAATCTCCTTTTCTAATTTTCCTCTTTGTCTTCTTATTTTTTGTATTGTAGTTTTTTCCATATTCCTTTGCCTGTATTTCTCTTCAAATATCTTTGGTGCTGCTCTTTTTTGTATTGATTAGTTTTACTTTCTCCTTTGCATAAATATTGCACCATATTAAATCTCTTTTTCTTTACCATGTCCATATTTCTTCTTCGGATGTCTCCTGATCTTCCTGCTTCTCATCACTTTGGGGACTCGCTCCATCATGCTGTGATGTAACCTGTGTTAGACCTTTTACACCAAATCCTTCACTTTGCAGGTATTCCATAGGTTCATAGGTTCATAGGTAGGTACTAGGCTATCAGCCCAAGGGCCTACATAAGCCTAGCCAGCAAGGTACCATAGCTTACGCCACCCAAGAAAGTTATTTTCCTATGCCACTGTCCAGCAGAGACACAGAAGTGATCCCTGGGGTGTATTTCCTATTTCCCATCCACTCATCAAGATTTTTCTTGAAGAGTGCTAATGAAGAACTTTTCTTGACATAGATGGGTAGCTTGTTCCAGAGTATAGGAAGTCTCTGGGACAGGAATCTATCCCTCCAGTATATCCTGTTTATTGTGGTGACAAGGTTTAGGTCCCTAGCTTGGAGGGATTGGGATTTCTTTAGGTGTAGCATGTCCAACAGCTCTGGGTTTGACATAGCTTTATATGTTAGGCAGAGATCACCTCGGAGTAGGCGATATGCTACGGAGTAAAGCTGAAGTTTTTTGAGGCGGTCAGTGTAGGGCATTTGTTTGAGGCCAGTAATCCTCTTTGTGAGGTACTTCTGTGGCCTTTCCAGCTGCTGCAGATGCCTTGTGATGTACATTCCAAAAGTGGCTTTGTACTCTATAATGGGTCTAATGAGTGACGAGTAGAGGGAACCAATAACCTCTTTTTTCCTGGATGAGAACCCTTTTATGATGAGGTGTGCCACGTAGAAGGACTTCCTGACTACTGTGGTGATGTGAATATCAAAGGAGAGACTACTGTCCACCTGGGTCCCAAGGTCTCTTATCACACATTTGGTGTTAAGTAGATTGCTGCCTATGTGGTAGTTCATGGGTACACAGTTTTTACCAAAGGGGATGACACTGCACTTTTTGGCATTGAGCTTGATGCCATGGCTTTGACACCAGGCATCTGTCTCAGTGAGGCCTTTCTGTAGGCTGTCCACATCATTTGGGGACTTGACTATGGCTCCTAGTTTGCAGTCAGAGGCCTTCTGTGTTAGCCTGTACATCAGAGAAGTAGATACCAAACAGGAGAGGTCCCAGGACAGAACCCTGTGGCACTCCACTTGTCACTGCCTTGAGATCAGATTTGGAGTCTGCAACTTTTACAGTGTGCATTCTGGCAGTGAGCCAGTTGGCAACCCATCTTGTGATGTAGGGATTTATACCTAGTTTAGTGAGTTTAGCTATAATTCCAGAATGGGGGATGGTGTCGAAAGCCTTGGCGAGGTCAAGATAGGCTGTGTGAACCACCTAACCTTCATCCACGGCTTTGGTGACTGCCTCAAAGAAGTAAATCAGGTTCAGGAGGCATGATCTGCCTTTCACAAACCCGAACTGGGTGGAATCCAGAGTTTGGAGGTTATCAATGTCTTTGTTTATGAGTTCCATGATGATACGTTCCATGGCCTTGCAGACCAGGCTCATCAGGCTAATAGGTCGATAGTCCCCGGGATCGGTGGTGGCTCCCCCTTTGTGGAGTGGGATAACTGTTACTGTGCACCATTCATTGAGCACAAAGCCTCATGCGAGGCTATTATTGAACATGGTGCTTAAGTGGAGAGTCAGTTAGTTCTGAAGTTCATGTAAAATGCAGCCTGGGATGTTGTCCAGTCCCATGGATGCTGTGTTTTTGGCTTTAGAGAGTGCAGCTTTTACCTGCGTAGTTGTGATTACAGGGACTCTGCATTCTTCCTGTATAGATATGGGCCCTTTAGGGGGTGAGAGGGGGGGTTAAAGTTAGCACTGACTGAAGCAACAAAAGTTGAAACAAACTAAGATGAATAAAACAAAATCCATGTCAGCAGAACCAGCAGCAAAGAGTCCAATATTAAGTGTTTTATTAACATCCACTTTTCGTTCAAGAAAACTGAACTTCTTCAGACAAACATCAAAAGGTAACAAATGTAAAAAAACTCCTTAAATACACAATTAACAACACATGGTACATTTGAATGGACCAACCAACTGGTTAAAACTCGCTGACATCAATGTGTGGGAAAAAGCTGATCTCAAAGCTTCTTAAAGTGCTACTACATACAAAAGTCAGGTCTTTACAAATTGTGTTTTAAAATCAAACAACTGACCAAAAATAAAATAAAAATTGTCAATGAAAATGTGTCTAAACATAAAATGTTTGAAACCAAGAAAAACGAAACATAATAAATGGAACCGATTTGATGACGAAAAGTAAGAAGTAAGACATAAAAAATAATAATAAGTCATAGATGAAGAATGAAAATAAAAAATAAAAAAAAAAAAAAAAGAATAGAGATTAATGCCACACCCCATCCCAGGCACTTGTACTGGTTGGTTTGGGGGTGCCTTCTCTTTTCTACTTTTCTTTTCCTTCAAGAGTGGGGAAAAAAACATGAATGTTAATTGTGTATTTAAGGAGTTTTTTTACATTTGTTACCTTTTGATGTTTGTCTGAAGAAGTTCAGTTTTCTTGAACGAAAAGTGGATGTTAATAAAACACTTAATATTGGACTCTTTGCTGCTGGTTCTGCTAACGTGGATTTTGTTTTATTCATTAAAGTTAGCACTGAACCGATCTGCCAGGATGTTGGCAATATCAGTTGGTTCTGTAATTTTCGTGCCTTTGTGCTGTAACTCAGAGCAGATCTGGGTGTTGCCATCTACATTCTTGACATAGCTATAGAATGCTTTGTGGATGTCCTTGGATTTAGTGGTGATTTTGTTTTCGTATCTAGCTTTGGAGGATCTTATAACAGATCTCAGCTTCTTACTGAGGCTGACCAGGGAGCTCCTCCACTCATGGGATTTTACTCTCTTTTGCAACAGTTTCTTCCTTCTGTTGTACAGTTTGTTTATGGCAAGGGACCACCAGATTGGCTTCCTTTTTTTGGAGGATAGTGTCTTGGTTCTTTTTGGGATAGCACGATCCATGCACTCGTGTAAGTGCTTATAGAGTGCATTTGTGTAGGATTCAGCAGTTGTAACTGTATTGTCCATCTGCATAGGTGTCATGAAGTTCACCACTTCTGTCTTAAGAAGCATGAAGTTGGCTTTGGAAAAGTTTTTTACTGAGGTATCCTTATTGGGGGGTGGGGGTGGGATGTGGATATCAAGGGTGATAAGCTTATGGTCAGATTGGACCAATGAGGAGTTGACTTCAGGTGTGGAACTCTGGTCACTCATGTTGGTAATGACTAGGTCTAGGATATTGTTGCCTCTGGTGGGGGTGTAGATAAGTTGATCTAGGGCATTGGAGTTTATGAATTCCAGAAAGCGTTGAGCTAAGGAGTTGGTACATGAGTAGTTTTCCCAGTTAATGGTGGGGTAGTTGAAGTCGCCCATTATTAGGGTGTTTGGTTGAAGCCTAATATTTTCCAGTACATCAAGAAAAGAGGAGTGGGAATCCTGGGGCATGGTGGGGTATCTGTAGCAAGCTACAATTTGGATTATAGTTTTGCCCAGAGTTAGTTGCACTTGGATAACCTCGGATGCATTATGCTGAGCAACTAGCCTGGAGGTCTGGATATCCTTAATGAATATGGACACACCTCCGCCTTTGGTGTTTCGATCCAGGTTACATGGACGAAAAGTGTGGTATGAGTTATAGCCTGGTAGTGCAGGGGTGCTCTCTGGAGTCTTGAACCAGGTCTCAGTCACTGCACAGATATCGATAACTTCAACTTCTATTTTTTTTTACTTCTACTTTACTAATCTTCTTTTTCTACATTACCTCTTTGTGATATTATTTTTATTTTGAAATTTTCCATATCTGGAAGCCTTTGCCTGTATTTCTTTTCGAATATCTTTGGGGCTGCCTTCTTTATATTGATTAATTTGGCTTTCTCCTTTGCATAAATATTGCACCATTTTAAATTTCTCTTTCTTCCCATGTCCATATTTCTTTTTTATACTTTTCAAAAATCTCTGGGTTTTAGTGTTTAAATTTTGCACTTCCTCAGATGCTTCTTTTTCCAAACAGATCAGTGTTTCTTGATCTATATACTGTTTTTCACAAATCTGTTGTATTAATGAATACAAATTTTTATTTGAAGCTTCTGGCAGTTTTTCTTGTGGAAGTATTTTTTCCTCTAATTTCTCTCTTAATAGTTTTGTTTATATTGGGTCTGGAAATTCTGGGCTTTTTGCATAATAGTAACAATACATAATTTATTTCTTATCTTCAATAGTCCTCTTTATCGTCTTTATAGTCCTTCTTTGGCCTATCAGTTTTTGGGGTCTATATTATGTCTGTGAAAGACATATTCATCGAATGCATCTTCCGCGAACAACAGCCAACAAAAATCACTTCAGCAAACCGTGGAAATTTTTCCACGGTTCACAAACAATTGCCCACCAACCTAAATTTGCTCTTTTCCCCACTTTAGTGCGATCTCATTGTTGGTATATATAGTTGGGGGGGGTGGATTTGAGTTAGTCCATTGTGTTTTCCAGACAGTTGGTGGGCAAGTATTTGCAAACCGTGGGAAAATGTCCGTGGTTCACAGAAGTGATTTTTGTTGGTTGTTGTTCGCAGAAGATGTATTTGATTAATATGTCTTTTGCAGACATAATATAGACCCAGTTGTTGTGATTTTTGTGGACTACTACTTCCTTCTACAACAGGGGGCTATCGTCCCGCTGGGCCTGGCCTGGCCCCATTGTAGGAATGTTTCTGCATTTTGAGGAATCTACATTGTCATCTTTTCCAGTCCTGGCACCAGTGTGCCTACCACGATTGGGCACTTTTTTTATCCTGGGTCTTGTGCACCCAGCTATTTTTTTTTTAATTTTTAACCTACTTCTGTCCATTATATGGTATATAAAAACAGTCTATATATCAGTGTTGTCTTTGTGAGATTTTGTGAAAAACAGAGTCCACCCGGTGAAGATACTCACCAAGACTGGAAGATGAATTCAGTTTCAGCAATACTACTCTCCCTTGTTTGCTGACTTATCATCTCTCTATTCACTACTGTAAGGAATGACTTGATGTCAGAGGTGTCATCACCACCCCCTGTTATGTGACTGGATGATCAGTGAGGCTTCTGGTCTATACCAGAGGTCACACAGGCAACAAATTCTACCAAACCTCTACCTGACATACGAAAGCTGACCATTGACCACTTCATGCTATCCCTCCTGGTCAGCCCTGTATTAGATCACTACTGTTTCCAAACTCATGAAGTCAGTGACACAGAAGAATACCCCACCTCTATGGCATGGGCTGACTCCTTGTCCAAGGAAATTTTGGAAGAAATGTTAAAAGAAAATGAACAAGCCGATGATTCCTCACACGTGTGGATGGAAATGATGGATAAGATCACCAAAGAAGTAGAGCCAGAGGTTGCTTTGGTGACTAATGCATTAGACATGATGTAGCAGTTTACTGACAGTAATATGTCAGAGAAAGGTGTGTATGCTGCAGATGATAGACAAATACAGGATCAAGCTGGTGGTATACAACAGCAACAGCAGTAAAGTGATTGGAAACCATGGTCATGTATGCCAGCTGCATCAGAAAACTGAATGCAGATGTTTGAAACTGCATAATGACCACATAACAATGCCTTTGGCAAGACTGCATTATAAAAAGCACTTACATTGTGAAAGATACGTTATTTAGGATAGTATGAATGCATCAATGGGCATGGAAGTGCCAGTTGTAAGAACATTCAACCATTTGAAGAAAGAGACATTTTGAAATATAATTTTTGATGTTTTCATGATAATGTAAAAGTTTATTTCAACTTGTGAAAATAAGGAGAATGAGTACTTATGAAATGACTGTTCCTGAGATTCATTAATGGTTCGTACATGTCACAATGGAGCTAATATGACTAGCCGGCTGTACATTATGAGCAGCATTGCTTATCAACTATAGACGATTCCAAGCTACTCTATATACTGAGCAGCCACACTGCACAGACTCACAGCCACACTGAAGTAAAGTGGGATGTATACACACAATGCAAATAAAATAGAGTAGTCAAACTTGAGATTAGTAAGTGAGTGTTCATGCACAGCACAAGATCTAGGGCAACGTGGAAACATAAAAGCCAGGGGAAGCCTAACAAACAGGTGTACAAAGAAGATTGATACAGTTGTATATTGCAGTAACTGCAGTGGTGCGCATGGGGCAACATCACTGGCATTGTCATGTACATTGAGAAAGAAAATGCAGGCAGTTAATGTTCAGAAGAAAAATGTGTTTTATTTGACCAGACATGCAGGTAGCACAAGTTTACAAATTCCTGTGCCTGATATATATCAAAGTACCAAGGCAGGGGTAATGGGAAAGCACATACATACATAAACACATGGATAAATTAAGAAAATTAATTAACACTTGGACATGCTGCCCATACAAGATACAGTAACAGTTGTGGCAGCAGCACGCTTGTTGTGAAGGGTAAGAAGTGAGATAAGGTCCACATTCCCATATCAATATGCAATGCAATCCACAAGGATATGCCAAGAAAACTGAACTGCCATGATGAACAGAAAATGAATAAAAGATAATGCTGCAGTTTTTACACATTTTAAAATGTAACAGATGAAATGTATGTACATGGCAGATGTGGAATATGTTGTGAAAAATATACTAAAATGAAAATCCTGGCAGATGCAAATGATGTGGAGGCAGTTGTGTGTGTGTGTGTGTGTGTGTGTGTGTGTGTGTGTGTGTGTGTGTGTGTGTGTGTGTGTGTGTGTGTGTGTGTGTGTGTGTGGGTGTATGTCTATCAACATGATTGAATGTGTGAAAGGAAGAACACTCATGAGAGATACCTCCTAGGAGATGTAATCACAGTACAAGTCTGCCTGATGTCAGTGTTGTGTAAAGACATTTGTTGCATGCACTTTTACAATTTATTTTATGTAACTGGAGTGTAAATCATTTGCACATGTGTAAGCATCATATTATGTGTGTACTACCTGCTGCTGCCACACACATACAGTTAATACAGTATGGCAAAGTACACATGTGAAGGTATTTTGCTATTAAATTGTAATACAAAAAGTTATTTATTTAACATTTGTTTACCAGGAAAATATGACTTGGAACAAAGCCAATTTTCAGCAGAGGCCCAGTGAAAAACTCTCAGGATGCATGTCTTTGCGACATGGGATTAAACCAGAGTACCCAGGGGGAGCCCACACAAATGCAGGGAGGACATACAGATTCCACATAGAAGACACCCCAGGCAAGACTCAAACCAGAGAACCTCTTGCTGTGAGGCAACAAAGCAACCACTGCACCACTGCACTGTGTTTGAATGTCTACAGAATTGAGCATTATACAACATATCATTGTACTACCTGTATCACAACATGCAGCATACCTCAAAGACAGGTGCAATAGTAAAATCAGCTAGTGAGTGAACTGTGGAAACTGCTAAAGTTCACATACAACAGGTATACACTGACATATAACAATGCTGGTATCCTCTGTGCATCAATTATTACCTCCATTGCACAGCAATCAGCAGATCCATGCTGCCAGAAGCCAATTCTTAGCAGCTTTTGCTACAAAACTTAAAAATGGCAATAACTATTCCCCACCATTCATTACTGCTACTCACAGTGTAATAGAATGCATAATTGTACTGGGCATGTTCAAAAGGAAATACAGCACTTAGTGGATTAACATCACATAACCATCCCATATGTTTAACAAAATATCATAACACTGGTCCTATGACACTTTTCATTACCACTGTGTAGCATGACATACATCAAGATCTGTTAGTTGAATATGTTACCATTCTATTGTGAAAAAAAAATAATAAAAGGCATGCACTACTAGATCTGAACATATGTAATGTATGACAAGTTCCTCTGAACCTGGGCCCTAACTGATGACATCACACAAGGAATTATATCACACTTGTCAGACAACACACACCTGAAGGGATATCCTGAGCACTGTGTTTGAATGTCTATGGTTTTCATTAAGAGGGGAACAAAATGTAGCCTGTCTCACCCCATTTGTAAATGTTTCTAGAAAGTCAAAATTATAAACATGAATTAATTTTGAAAGACCAATCTGGCCTATTAGCAATCTCTTACATGTTAAGTAGTCACACCTTGCCAGGCTCAAACACCTGCCTTTTTGAGTGCATATAACTGTATATCACTGATGCCACAGAAATAATTGTATCTAAAGTGTTATGAAACAAATACTTGAGTGGAATTTCACCAGTACTGTGTTGGTATGGATATGCCTCCTCTAAAATGTAGTCTGAGAGCTTAAAAACATTTAGCCCTGTTAATATTCGCATAACTGTGAGCCAGCCATATCACCATCTGTTGGATGAGCCACAGCTATCTGTCATTATTATCTTACACATACAGTACCAAATTTGACCCCCTGCCTGTCTAGGTCCACCCTTTATAGAACTGCTTATTTACTGCTGATTTCACTGAAGAAAGCATAAGTATAGGTTTTAGAGCATACTGGAACAGACAACTTTGTTGTATTTGCAGCCATATGGCTCACCTAAGATGTGTTTGAGTGATCAAAATTCTGTAGCAATTTAAGTGTTACTCCTACACTCAACTATCCTCATTACATCTGTTGATGAAGCCATTGATATGTAGTTTCAGTAATCTGTTATGCAATGACAGCAGATAGTGCTTTATTTGAAATCCTGCCATTTTTAAGTCTGAGCTCTAGAGAGGAGCTGTGTATTAACTGTTTTTACCACAGGAGACTTTATAGTACAGGGATCAGAAAGCATGGGGTCAAATCCCTTTAGCTATGCTGTGTTCAAACAAGTGTGAGTCAACCCTTCCCCAACCATTGAGTATGCCAGTCCTGTCTGGCACATTTGTCATACTCACATAATGTATTTATATATCACCAGCTTTGAACCCCTGCCTAAGTACACAGTTTATAGAGATATGCATTAGCTACTCACACCACAGAAGTCTCAAGATCAAAAATGGATTGAAAGTGTTGGGTGAGCCCTCTCCCCACGTGAATGCTTCCCTGTATAGACATGTGTACAGCAGATCTATTGGATAACACAATCCTGCAGGTGGCTATCATTACACACATTCTTTTTTGTTATTCATTGCTGGATTTGAACAATTGACTATCTAAGGCCACAATCTAGAGAACTGGGTATTAGCAACCCACACCAGTGGAGAAGTTTTACTACAAGTATGAAACATAATATATTTGAAGGGATGATATCATCATTGTGTTACAAAGCAGATGTTTGACCTAAATGGATTGAAACTGTTGGGGGAATCCCTCTCTTCATGTAAATGTTTCCCTTGAGTAGAAGTGTACACACCAGCTCTGTTGTATTAGTCAGTCTTACCTGACATACAGACTCTTACTAGCTAGTCACTGCTGGAGACAAACTCTTGCTGATCTACAGCCACAATGTAGACAACTGTGTATCAGCTGCTCATGCCTCAGAAGTCTTGTTATTAGTATGATGTAAAAGGGAAAACAACAGTTGGAGGCTTCCTTTCCCTATGAAAATGTTATCTGTAAGTGTGCGCACCACATTTGTTGGATATGACAGTCCACCTTGTTACTATTTGATGACACACTCATACAAGTTACACTTGCTGGATTCAAACACCTAAGTTCACATTCTATAGAATATTGTATTAAATGCTGATGGCAAAGGAAAAGTCTTATTGCACACTTTGGACAACACATAGTTGTACGTCATGTGACATGTTTGGGTAAATGGGCAATGATATTTTTAGAACTGTGTTGCTATGCTTTTCATATTTCCCTAATTCATTATTTTGCTAATTTTACTGCCTCATACTTTTGCACATGTACTATTTTTCACATCATGCACAAAGAACTGTGTTTTTACTATAATTAATAATATGAGTACTGCAGATGATATAGATCACACTTATCTTGTTTAGCAGCCATTATATACATTGTGTGATAGCATTCACCTTTTAAATTGCATAAGTAGTTCAGCGTAAATTACAGAAAAAAATACATGCATTCTGGCCCATAGAGGTAAACTAGCCCTAACAGGGATTCAAATTCAGCATTCATTAACACACTGAGCCATTGAGAAAGTTGCATAACAGATCTATTTTCTACAATCACTCCTGGCCACAGTGCTGAATAAGATGCACTGCCATCACTATCATTTGCATGACTGATGGCTAAAAACTGTTCATGTGAAATTAAATTTTGTTTTTTTGCCATATGAAGCGAACTATGATTCAGTGAGGACCATTGCTGATGAGCCCAATGCTCAATGTCTAGCACCAAGAAAGGTGTGAACTAGAAAAAATAATTTATTTATAAGTCAGTGTGATAATTTCTCAAGTTTGTAGCCATATACAAGTAAAATGTTGACTATAAGGATCACTACTTGAACAGAAACATCACCTTCTCAAGATTTTAACTCTGCATTTCTGGCATTACCATGAAACATTTTCATTATTAACAGTGTTTTGCCACCTGAATATTTACAAAGTTAGGGTGCTCACCATTGTACTTATGACATTTACATTTAGACTGCACTACACCCGTGTTATCATACAGTTGTCATTTGTCCTGACACAGTAAAATTTTGTATGAATGTGATCCTTGCAGAGGTGAAGATAGTAAAGCATGAGAAAAACAAGTCTGTGAGAGAAGAATGTTCTGATTTCCTTTTGTTTGCATTAATTTATTGCAATCATTTTGTAACATAAATGTATTGCATTTGGCCATCAGTATGAAGTGGTTTCTTTCTGTATTTCTACATTGTGTATATGCTATGAATTTCAGATACTTTGCCATCAAAGAAGGGAGGTGATGATTAGTGATCAGCAGTATGGTTTCATGCCAGGCAAGAGCACTACAGATGCAATGTTTGCTCTGAGAGTGTTATTGGAGAAATACAGAGAAGGTCAGAAGGAGTTGCATTGTGTCTTTGTAGACTTGGAGAAAGTATATGACAGGGTGCCTAGAGAAGAGTTGTGGTATTGTATGAGGAAGTCGGGAGTGGCAGAGAAGTATATAAGAGTGGTACAGGATATGTACGAGGGTAGTGTGACAGTGGTGAGGACTGCAGTGTGAGTGACAGATCCATTTAAGGTGGAGGTGGGATTACATCAAGGATCAGCTCTGAGTCCTTTCTTATTTGCAGTGGTGATGGACAGGTTGACAGATGAGATCAGACAGGAGGCCCTGTGGACTATGATGTTTGCAGATGACATTGTGATCTGTAGTGAGAGTAGGAATCAGGTTGAGGAGACTCAGGAGAGGTGGAGATATGCTCTAGAGGGCAGAGGAATGAAGGTCAGCAGAGCTAAGACAGAATATGTGTGTAAATGAGAGAGAGGGTAGAGGAATGGTGAGGATGCAGGGAGTAGAGTTGGTAAAGGTGGATGAGTTTAAGTACTTGGGATCAACAGTTCAGAGTAATGGGGAATGTGGAAGAGAGGTGAAGAAGAGAGTACAGGCAGGGTGGAATGGGTGGAGAACAGTGTCAGGAGTGATTTGTGACAGACGGGTACCAGTAAGAGTGAAAGGGAAGGTCTACAAAAGGGTAGTGAGACCAGCTATGTTATATGGGTTGGAGACAGTGGCATTGACAAAAAGGCAGGAGTCAGAGCTGGATGTGGCAGAGTTAAAGATGTTAAGATTTGCACTCAGTGTGACTAGGATGGATAGGATTAGGAATCAGTATATTAGAGGGTCAGCTCATGTTGGACAGTTTGGAGACAAAGCAAGAGAGACAAGATTGCATTGGTTTGGACATGTGCTGAGGAGGGATGATGGGTATATTGGGAAAAAAGATGCTAAGGATGGAGCTGTCAGGTAAGAGGAAAAGAGGAAGGCCTAAGATAAGTTTTATGGACGTGGTGAGAGAGGACATGCAGGCGGCTGGTGTGACAGAGCAAGATGCAGAGGATAGGAAGAAATGGAAAGAGATGATCCGCTGTGGCAACCCCTAACGGGAAAAGCTGAAAGATGATGATGATGATACCATCAAAGGTACATAATCATCTTACAAAACTAACTAAAATCTATATTCCAAGTCACTCCTTGGTCAGTAAATGTTACTGAAACCTTCTCTGTAAGTCTCTTCTCTCTGATACACCCCCTCTGTAAGTATACTTCTCATAAGCATGGGAGCTAAATAAGTAATTGAATGTGCACAACTGTTAGTGAGTCACACTTGCAAGACACTACCTGGACAAAGGTCTTAACACTCATTCTCGTACTGCTCAGGCATGTTTGCATCATTGTGTAAGTACTAACACCACACCACTGCTCAGCACATGGAGCAGATAGAGTAAGTTAGAAATTATAATGAGGTGAGACCTAATTAACATATTCAATATGCCCAAAGGGGTTAATCTAAATTATATAAACAGAAGCTGCAGCTATGGAACTTCCATCATACTGGGGAAGACTGCTTGGTTTGCCATGTTTTGTCAAACAAAACTGTTTGCTAACTGTACAACTGTTGGGCTTATGATATTTTTGAAGAATTGTCTGACATCTTTCAAGATACATAATGCTCTTGTGTACTGCTTACAAGTTTAATTTTTGAATCATTTTAATTGCCATGACTGCTGCCTGACTTTTCAAAGTTGTGTTTATGTAATGAGCATATGAACTGATATTGCAGTTACTCTTTACTTCTCTCATGGGTTCCTGGCAAGATTCTGAAGATGTTCAAACATGACTGACTTGTATAGGTTCATATGTTGGTACTAGGCTATCAGCCCTAGGGCCTATACAAGCCTAACCATAGCAGCTCCTTGGCTATTTCTTCCCACACTATTTACTTCCCTGGACCCCTGTCTAGCAGGGTGACTGACGTGATCCCTGGGGTGAATTTCCTTTCTCCCATCCAATCGTTAGGGTTCCTTTTGAAGAGGGCCAAAGAGACGCTCTGCTTGACATATATGGGCAGTCTATTCCAGAGCCTGGGGAGTCTCTGGGTCAGGAACCTATCCCTCCAGCATGTTTATTGTGATGACAAGGTTTAGATCCCTGGAGCATGTGGCTCTGAGGGATTGGGATTTCTTTAAGTGTAGCATGTCCAACAGCTCTGGGTTTGACATGGCCTTGTATGTTAAGCAGAGATCACTTCTGAGTGGACGATATGCGACAGAGTATAGCTGGAGTTTTTTAAGGTGGTCAGCATAGGGCATCTGCTTTAGGCCTATGATTCTTTTAGTGAAGTATTTCTGTGGCCTTTCCAGTTGTTGCAGATGTCTTGAGAGGTACATACCAAATGGGGCATTGTATTCTATAATGGGTCTAATAAGGGATGAGTACAGTGGGACAATGACCTCCTTTTTTCTGGATGAAAAGGTCTTAATGATGAGGTGTGCCACATAGAAGGATTTCCAGACTATTGTGGCGATGTGGTTATCGAAGGTGAGACCACTGTCCACCTGTGTCCTTAAGTCTCTTATCACACTTTCAGTGTTTAGTGTACTGCCGCATATGTGGTAATTCACTGGTACATGTTTTTTTCCCAAAGGGGATAACTATACATTTCTTGGCATTGAGCTTGAGCCCATGGCTCTGGCACCAAGCATCTGTTTCTGTAAGGCCCTTTTGTAGAGTATCCACATCATTTGGGGATTCAGTAATGGCTCCCAGTTTGCAGTCATCTGCAAACTTTGTTAGCCATCATCCTGTAGTGTTGGCCTGTACTTCAGAGAAGTAGATGCCAAACAAGAGCGGTCCGAGGACTGAACCCTGAGGTACTCCACTTGTCACTTGTCTGGAGCTGGATTTAGAGTCAGCCACTTTTACAGTGTGGGTTCTGTCAGTAAGCCAGTTGGCAACCCATCGAGTGACGTAGGGATTATTGCCCAGCTTAATAAGTTTATCTATGATTCCGGAGTGGGGGATGGTGTCAAAGACCTTGGTGAGGTCCAGATAGGCTGTGTGGGCTGCTTTACCCTCATCCACAGCTCTGGAGACTGATTCAAAAAAGTCAATCAGGTTCAGGAGAAAAGATTGGCCCTTCACGAATCCAAACTGAGTGGGGTCCAGTGTTTGAAGGTTGCCAATGTCTTTTTTTATAAGTTCCATAATACGTTCCATGGCATTGCAGATCAAGCTCATCAGACTGATGGGGCGGTAGTTCCCGGGATCCAAGGTGGATCCCCCCTTGTGGAGTGGGATAACTGTAGTTGTGCACCACTCAGTTGTCACGAAGCCAGAGGTGAGGGTATGATTAAACATGACACTTAGGTGAGGTGTCAGTTCATTTTGTAGATCATGTAGTACACAGTCCAGGATGTCATCTAGTCCCATGGATGCTGTATCAGCTTGTTTGAGGTATTATATTGAGACACTGTTATTTGCTTATGCTGTTCTATCTGCCAAGTAGTTGTATAAGTTGTATATTTGACTGTTCTTCTATGTACATGACATTAGTTTCTGCAGTTCCATTGTCATACATTTTTTGGGTGGAATATGAGGATTCTGCAAATCTGTAAGGATTCATGGAGCTTCCTGGAACTCATGAATGAAACAGAATTTATTTCTGAGGATATCATTTTAACTATAGATGTAAAGGAGCTTTACACTATTATTCCCCAGGAAAGTGGCACACAATGAGTGATAGAATTTTTATGAATGAAGGGGTTCTCACAGGACACACTGAATTTATATGAAGAATTATTGGAAATGGTATTGAGTGATAATTATATTTATGTTGATGGCAAGTATTATTTACAAAAAAGTGGGGTAGCTATGGGTTCCCCATGCCGAGCAGCATTTGCTAATACATTTATGGCATACTGAGAACATTGGCATGTACTTAATAGTCAGTTTAGCAACATGTACCATCACATGTCAGATTTCTGGATGATATTTGTATCATCTAGAATGGACATATGGAGGAGACAGAGGAATTTATTGTTAAGGGCAGCCAGAATGGTATCCCTTGATAACCAATTTTAGGAGGAATGTGCCTTACTGACTGAAATGTTTAAAAGAAGGCGATACTCAGCAGACGTTTTGGATGAACTTGCAAGGGAAGTACAAATCAAAAGACGTATGGTTAACTTGGATAGAATTTCATATTTGGATGTTTTATTACAAAAGGACAAACCTAATAATAGATATATTTCCCAGATTTATAGGAAAAGTACCAACTCACATACTTTTCTTCATTTTAATAGTGCTCATCCATATCAGTAAAAGAGATCTGTTGACAAGGGGTAGTAAGTGAGGGGACCAGAATGGTATCCCTTGATAACCAATTTTAGGGGAAATGTGCCTTACTGACTGAAATGTTTAAAAGAAGGGGATACCCAGTGGACCTTTTGGATGAACTTGCAAGGGAAGTACAAATCAAATGAAGCAGTAGATACTTTAAACCAGTATTTGAGTTAAGAATATATAAATAATGACCCCAGTAATGATAATATAGGCGGTAATGACACTAATATATTTAACCTAACTAACACTGATAGGAACAATAAATTTGGAACTGCATTTATGACTACATATAACTATGATTATGGTACTTTGAAGGGTATATTGTTTATAAACTGGCCCATCTTGGGGGAATGTTAGAAAAAACAGGGAGCCAACCAATAATAGTATTTCAGAGGGGATCAAATCTTAAGGACTTATTAGAAATGAAGCAAACTAGAAAGAGACCTCTATCCCAGGAAATGAAAAAATGCAGATTCTGCAACTATTGTAAATTTGTACATGTAGGTAGTTCCTTCAGTATAAGGGGTTTAAATTATAAACTACAGCATAAAGTCAACTGTGAATCTAAGGGGGTGGTTTATGTTGCCCTATGCCGTGATTTCCCATGCTTTTATGTGGGTAAGACAGAATGCAAATTGAGAGAACATATTTATGACAATGAATATTGTATTAGGAAGGCTAAATTGAGCAATTCTCTAGATAAACATCTTCATGCCACCATTTTAAATATATGACTGTTGATAGGGTTACAGCCAAAGGTCCCAGAGGGGGACCATGGACAAAATATTTAGAGAAAAGGGAACTTATATGGTAGATTTTACTGGATGCAAGCTCCTGGCCAGGTATGAATGATGTATGTTCGACCAACTGTCTTCTAAAATTAAAAGCATGGACTAGATACCATTGGAATTAATTTAATATGATGGTAAGTCTAGTATTTAGTTGGTTTGAATTTACTGAAGCTATTTTAGTGCATATTTTTGTTTTACAGGAAAAAAAAAAAAAAAAATATATATATATATATATATATATATATATATATATATATATATATGTGTGTGTGTGTGTGTGTGTGTGTGTGTGTGTGTTTATAAGGTCTATTATAGGATAGCTTTTAACTCATATTTTAATCATATTTTTATGAAATATTCATGATCTAGGTTTTAAGAAACATTTGCCCTGGGATTCATAATGCTTTATTTTCCATGCAGGAACAGTGCAACCACTCCTGCATGGAAAATGGCCACCTCGCAATCCAGGTACATGCCGTTTTAACGTGCATGAACAGCCCTACACTGTTCCAGCAGAAAGCTATGCTGTATGCTAATCAGCTCATTTTCTGGTGAAAACCATGCAAATGAGCTGGATTAGTGATCCAGCAAAATGGCATGTCTCTGTGCTGAAGAGTGTAACTTGCAGAAATGGATTTGATTACGAACCAAATACATTTCTTCAATCTACACAATGGAGGCATGTCAGCTCTCCAGAAAGCATGTATTATTGAGATTATGCATGCCAATGGCTAAATATATGGCGACTGGCATGCAAAACCATTAAAAAAAAAAAAAAAACTTTTATTTCTGTTGGCCAAACTCAGCCACTGAGGGCAGGGGATGTGGTACACTAGTGGGAGGGGAGAATATTAGAAATGGGGGAGTAATATTCACAACTTTCTGCATTCGGCCATTATAGTCAATGGTATGCAGAAAGTAAACATCACCAGGGAACAGTGGTTGCTAAGGGGGAAGGCTTGTGCTTAGTGCAGTAACTAGGGCTGGAGGCAGTGGGGTATGTTAATGAGGGGACTTATACTCAATCACAACTTAGTCAGGAAAAGTGTCAGACTGCACCTAACCGTGTAGGTGCTCTAACACAATAGTGTAGGCAGGAGGAGCAAGGAACATGAAAAGGGGGTGTGTCATGCTTGGTGTAAGCACATTGGATGTCTCTTGGCTGGTTTCAGCTTAGCTAACACAGCTAAGCGAGGGGGCGTGTCTGAGGCTGTTTACTCTTATTCCATGAAATGAGGAGCATGCTCACGCCCAGGAAAGGGCCATTTCTTAATGTTTACACAGTACACAGGCACAAAGAGGCAGGAAATAGCAAAAGGCAAAGGAAGTAGCAGACCAAGGAAAACGGTGTAGAAATAAGCAATTTGGGAGTCTGCAACTCACGATGGGCCAATGAAAGCAATCAATAATACATATGGTTGCCACCCCTCTGTTTTTTTTTCCGGACTATCCAGAAATCAAACTGATTCTCCGGTAGTCCAGAAAACACTGTACAAACTCGGGTATTCTGTTTCAAAAAACAGACTATCGGAGTTTGTAAACCGGCTGATTTACTATGCTTTTATTACAGAAAAGCATAGTAAATCAGCCGAAAGCAGGCAGCAGGAACGAAGAAAGAGTGCGTTCCTCGCTGAGTGATGTCATTGCGACATCACAAAATGGGTGGAATGTGGGCAGGAGAGGGGGTGGGCGGGGTTCCTGGTGATGCAAGGAGTGTGGCTTTACTCTGGTTTTAGCCACGAAGGAAGGTGGCAACCCTAATAATACAGCAGGCAGGGGGCTGCAGAGCTGACAATGGGAGGACATGTAAAAAAAAATAAGGGGCAACAGCATGCAATAAAGGAGAAATTAAGTAGAAATCACTACTATAGGATACTTACAACTCAGAATGGGCCATGCAAATGGAATACAACTGACAGGTGGCTGCAGAGCTGAAGATGGGAGTACATGTAAAATAAAATTAAAGGGCAAGAGCACAAAGTAATGGTGAAATGACGTAGAAATCACTACTATGGGAGTCTTGCAACTCAGAATGGGCCATGCAAATATAATACAGCTGACAGGTGGCCGCATAGCTGTAAATGGGAGGAGATGCAAGTAAAAAGTAATCACAAAAAGGGCAACAGCAGAATAAAGCTAATCATGCACAAATTACCACTAATGCCTCTAACACTCACAGTGGCCAAAGCAAAGCCATGAGTAATATAGCTGGCGGCTGGACTGTATCATAGTCAGCCAATCATACAGGCAGCATCAGCAGCACAACAGTATAAAGTATGGAAACACCTTACAGTCTGGTTTTTCCACAAACTCTGCACAATTGGTGTATACATGCAGTGGAATTTTAACTTGGAAAATGTTAGGGGCTGCCATTGCTTTGATCCATCAGTATGTGCTAGAGGCTGATGGTGGAAAGGAGGATAATGCTGACAACTGGCATAGACAAAGGAGGAGAAGAAGAGTGTACAGACCCAGGGTATCCTATCAGGGGCTACATGATCTGGAGATAGTAGAGTGCTACAGGGTGGACAGAGATATACTTTAGCAAATCACTGAGCTGTGCTGGCCTCCACTCAGAGCTAGAACCAACAGAGTGGAACCTATGCCAGTGGATAACAAGGTATGTGTAGCCCTAACAATTCTAGCTACAGGTCCTTTTCAAAGACCTACTGGGTGCATCTTGGGGGTTTCACAGGCATCTGCATCCAGGGTACTCCACCACTTCTCTGATGACATGCTAACACGTGCTGGTGAGGACATGTAGTTCCCCAACACCAGTGAGGAGAGGACCAGAAATATGCACCTCCTCCACTGTGTAGCACAATACCCGGAGGTACTGGGTGCCATAGACTGCACTCACATCCACATCAAAGCACCACCTAATGACCAGGGTAGGGTCTACAGAAACCGCAAGGGGTTCCACTCCATCAACTTCCAGGTCATGTGCAATGCCCAGGGCATTATCATGAATGTATGTGCTGGCTGCCCTGGAAGCTATCACAACTCCCACATCTGGCATTCCTCACAGCTATATCAGTGGTTTGCCAGGGGGCACATCCCATATGGCCATTTAGTGGGGGATGCTGACTATGCACTGGAGCTGTGGATGATGACACCCATCAGAAATGCACATGCACCCACACAAGAATGCCATAATGAGGCACACACACAAACCAGGATCATTATAGAGCATGTGTTTGGGATGCTCAAGTCATGGTTCTGCTGCCTCGACATATCTGGTGGAGTCTTGCAGTATTCTTCAGGCACATGTGCACACATGGTCATAGTATGTGCCATGCTACACAATATGATCCTGTGGAAACAGCTGCAGCAGGAACAAAATGGGGAAGGGACACACAGCCCCCAACCATTGCCAAGGCCTCCACAGGCACAGAGGGACTCAGAGGAGGAACATCCTGAGCCTGCCCCTGTAGGCAGACGGAGGTATGCCCAGTATGCCCTGGCCTTGGCAAAGAAGCAAAACATAGCACATACACTGACACTGTAGGGACCAAGGGACTGATCTCTCTCTCTGACTCGCGCACACAGTAAAATGGATGCCAAACATCACACCACGTATAACTTACCGTGTATAGGCAGTGTACTACATGCATATGATATAGTCAGCCCTCAAGCACCATCCTCACAACAGCCTCAGGCACAAGGTAAGCCAGTCTCCTTAACAAAATAAATGAATGGAGTGGAATGTTCTGATAACATATCTATGGTATTGATCAAGCATACAAGGGAATGGGGTGGCTAACTGGGATAGCAGCAGACAATTGACAGCGTTATGCAACAGCAGGAAGTTTAACCCCAGTACTGGCCTACCTACACCATGCAGTACCACACTAGTTGACAAATACCACTGAGGTATATGTAGTGAGCCAAATAACTGGGGGGTGGGGTCATAGGTCACATGCATTGATGTCAAAGTGTGGGTCCCATACTCACCCCTGGCTCACCCAGCACATCAGCTGTAGAAAACCATACAAAAATGTCTGGCAAAGGCCCCCACATGGCAACATCCATGAAATCCCCACCTCCAGACATTTACACAGTCATATCACAGCAGGCCTGGCAGTGGCAGTATGGCTATGAAAGGTAAGAAGTCTGAAACTACAAATGTTTATGCCAGAACAATCTGACCTGTGGTCAATACTGTTATGCCTGTAGTCTCAAAGATAGGGCACACCACTATGCTAAATGGGACCAAAATGTTAAGCAAATATCAGCACAGTCTCAGCAAATGTGTATTGTGTACAGATGTATCCCCCCCATACTTCCATAGAAATGCAGTAATATGTCCCTAGCCTTAAGCAGCATCCAGCCATCAACTAGAGTGATGCCTCAACACAAACAGAAAGCAATTGTCAGTAACACCCACAGTCAACTTAATGGTACCATCCCAGGGTTGTCTACTGCCGGCAGCCTGGGAACATATGAGGATCAGAATGCACTGCCTTGCTACAGATAGCCTGCATCTGTTACATCTTGCTTACAGTCCTCTGGCAAATGCCTATGCCTCACTCACAGTGCCGTGTTAGGGAGTGTCATGGGGTCCATAACACCAACATAACACAATCTAAAAAAGGCAAAGAAAGACATGCTGCTAACTGTTAGGAGAAAGCCTGCCAGAGAGCCAGAAATCTGGCCAAACTCATGAATAATGGGGTGAAGAAGGTTCAAAGAGAAGGACACCTTTGAAATACTGCTCTAATAATGTAATAAAATTGAAGGAATGATTGTAGTAGCATGGAATGTCTGATGGGTACGAAGTCTGAAACTGCAATGTCAACTGTCAGTAATATCTGACTTCAACCCTGCGTGATTTGCAAAACACTTTTGCCAGAAAACCGCACTTGTTTGGGTAACCAACAAGATATATGAGTCGTGGATGTGGACATTCTGTGATATTCTGTACAGTCAACAGGCAGGGATAGGAGTTTAAACATGGGAGTGCACTCACTGCCGGCAAGCCTAACACTGGAAGATGGTGACATGTCTGCACCTATAGAACCCTGGGCCACAGCCATGGGGAGTAACACACCCCTCCCTGATCACTCATCTTATGCTACATCCTGACCCCAACATGTGGCCATCCAAGCAAAATGAGGTGGACCATACATATATGTGTGACAAGCACACACCTCCAGGCTTGTCAAACAGTCTGACACACACAAGACCCTCCAAGTGCAATCAGCCATTGAGGAGAGCCCAGTGCAAAGTACTAGTAGCTATAGGCAAACATATTTGCCCAGGACATGCACCCCCCCACATATTCTATCCCCCACAACTCTATGTGGAGTCTGCCTGTCACGCTGATCCTGTCTGACTTATATTACCCAACTGTGAACCAGAAATCAGCCCAGGGCAGAACATAAATGCACAGAGATTCCACCATTCTAATACATCACCAAGGTGCTGGACCATTTCCACAGCACCAGCAGTCAATTGCTTGTAGGCACAGTGATTGACAGTCTGGATAGTGCAAAAATGCATAACATTTGGCCCATAAACCTTGGGTGTAAATCATCCATCATTTATTCCTCTGGTAAATTACTGTGTTAATCTGAGGTGGTATATCACCGGGTAGTGAAACAGTACATGACAGTGTGAAATGGCATATATGACAGATGTCTGCTAAAACCAGCCCTGTAACCCTTGCCACCCATACATTACTGAGAGAAATTATCAGAATCATTGTATGGCCCCTTGTCCCTACATTTTGATAGGGTATCTCCAGATATCATGCACCAACAGGTTAAGAGGTATGGCCGTAGCGCAAAACAAACTGGATAGGAGTACAGCAATCCCTGGAATGGAGTCCCACGTGTACTATAGAAGGACATGCTGGACATGCTCATACACTTAGAGAAATGTCAGTAGGATCTAGGAATTAACAGGCCTTCCTCACCCAGAGCACTTACCATTGCCCCACCTTAGCAGTCCTGAAGATGTCTGTCACCATAGAAGTCACTTTTGGTAGGCCACACCCCATAAGTTTTATGCCATGTGTGATAACTACATAGCACTGTTGTACAAATAAATAGTTAGGTAGGAGTTCTAATCTCAGTCCTGGCAAATATAAAAGTGTGTGTGTGTGTGTGTGTGTGTGTGTGTGTGTGTGTGTGTGTGTGTGTGTGTGTGTGTGTGTGTGTGTGTGTGTGCGTGTGTGCGTGTGTGTGTGTGGGTGTGTGTGTGTTCACAACTAAAAGCTTTTAGGTCCATTCAAACCCAGTACATTTCCCTTTTCCCTACTTTAGCAGTCCTGCAGATATCAGTCATCTTAGAAGTGCTTTCAATCAGGCTTCAGCCTCATAAGCTCTGTGGCATGTGCTAACTGCATAACATGATAGTACAAATAACTAGTTTGGTAGGAGTTCTAATCTCAGTCCTGGCAAATGTAGAAAAGTGTGTGTGTGTGTGTGTGTGTGTGTGTGTGTGTGTGTGTGTGTGTGTGTGTGTGTGTGTGTGTGTGTGTGTGTGTGTGTGTGTGTGTGAGACAGTTATGTGTGCAAGTTTGTTTATAGGTGAAACAGTTTTATGCCATTCCCACCCACAACACTTTACAGTGCCCCACCGTATCAGTCCAGATGATGTCAGTCCCTTATAAGCAACCTTGGCCAGCTATTAGCCCTATAAGCTCAGAAGTGCGGGTGGTAAATGCTTAACACAGTAGTACAAATTACTAGTTTGGCAGGGGTTCTATTCTTGTATCTGGCAAATTGTGTGTGGTCTATATTAAATCAGCAAACACTTAAAAAAGCAAACACTGATTTATTGACCCCATGTAAGCAAAAGCTTACAATCCCAAACACTTAGAACAGCAATTTTTTTCCAAGGAAAAAAGTCACTGCTCCACAGAAGGAAAAAAAATTAAAACATCCACACCCTCCCTACTTAAATATAGTAACTCTGAGATCGCACTACAGTGGCAAAAATGGGAAAGTAATGGAAGCAGCCAAGTGGTTTCTTTCCCAGGGAAAGAAATCACTCATTTGCCATTTCAATATTTTGCTGTTTCATGCTTTCAAGTTTGATCAAGACGCATTTGAAAGAATGCATCTTTGATCACATAATAGGAACCCTGTGTGTGTGGATATGTATGTTTGTAAGGAGAAGTATTTTGATATGTTTCCCACCCGTTGCCCTACTTTATCAGGCCTGTTGATGTCATTCCCCATATCAGCACCTCTGGAAAACTCCCAACCCAGTAAGCTCTGTAGTGTGTGCAGTAACCACATAACACTGTGGTATAAATCACTAGTTAGGTAGGTGTTCTACTCTCACATCTAGCAAGCGTGTTTATGTGTGTCTGTTTGTAGGACAAAGCATTTTGATAGGTTAAACACCCACTGCACTACAATATCAGTCCTGCTGATGTATTTCCCTTTATAGGTTCAGAAATGTGCAGTAGGTAATGGCCCAGGAGCCTTAACAAGCCTAGCACATAGAAGGGCCCTGCCATTGTGCCACCCGATGTTATGTCCCAGTGCCTGTATCAAGTATAGCCACTGCAGTGAGCCTTGGGTGAACTATTACCCATCTACTCATCAAGATTTCTCTGGAACAGAGTCAGCTAGGTGCTCTGCCTGACATGTATGTGAAGTGTATTCCAGGGCATGTGCAGTCTCTTGGTGAGGGACCTGTCCCACCAGCATGTTGTGGTGATTGTGGTACTGAAGTAGATGTCTCTACAGTGTGTGGTGTGGATGGATTTATATTTAGCATTTCTAAACCAGCTGGGTCAATCATGGCTTTGTATGTCAAGCACAGATAGCTGCTAATTAGGTGATATGACACAGAGAATAATGGGTCTGCTGAGTCTGTCTGTGTAGGGTGTGTGTTTAATGTCTAGGAACCCTTTTGTTCATAGGTTCATAGGTTCATACTAGGCTATCTGCCCAAGGGCATTTATAAACCCTAGCCTAGCCCATGGTTGACTTTAAGCCACCCCTTTAGTTGAAGTGCTGTACAAGCCTGGACTACTCTGTAAGCAAATAATAAGGCAATGGATCAGTAACAGGAACTAAAAACAAAGCCCAGGGATCAGCAACTCTGAAACTGGACTCAAAGATTTTTTTTTTTTTTTTTTTTACAGAGACAGAGAAAAACAGACAGTAAATGCTATAAATGCTTTAAACCAATGGACTACTAGTTTCCACTGGTAAGCAAAGAAACTTCCTCCTTCCTAATAAGGCAATGGATCAGTAACAGGAACTAAAAACCCAGATCAACCCAGGAAACTGGACTACTCTAGTTCAGTAAGGCAGGAAAACAAGAGATTTTTTTTTTTTTTTTTTTTTTTTTTTTTTTTTTTTTACAGAGACAAGGAAAAAAACAGACAGTAAATGCTATAAAAACAATTCACAAGCAGTGCAAGCTGGCACACCACACACAGTATGAAAAAATGTAGCAAGTGCAGAAAGGGTTTATTAGAGATGGGACTGGGGAGTGTCCTAGATCAAATCTACAGTGGGGGCACTGCAAAATCCACCAAATTTAAACTACAACCAAGAACAGGTGGGAAGACAGTTTCAACAGAGCTAGATCTGAGGAATCAGTCCAAGTTATAACAACCACAATAAAATGCAGGAAATATACTTAAATCAGCTTATGTCCAGTTGATGTATGCAGACAAATCTCAGTAGCAAGCAGCTCTACTTAAAATGATTACCAGAGATTCTCCAGCTGTAGCAGGTATCTAGTGAGGTACATGGCAAATGGGCCATAATACTTGGGGAGTGGTCAAATGAGGGAATAGTAGACAGAGATCATTACCTCTGTCTTCCTGGATGGAAAACCCTTAGATATGCAATGTTCCATATAGAAGGACTTCCTGACCACATTGGCAATGTGGCGCCCTTGATAATGCAATGTGCCATATAGAAGGACTTCCTGACCACATTGGCAATGTGGTGCCCTTGGTAATGCAATGTGCCATATAGAAGTTCTTCATGACCACATTGGCAATGCGGTGCTTGAAGGAGAATTTGCAGTCAACCTGTGTCCCCTGATTTCTTATAATGCCTATGATGTTCATTGGGCTCCTATTGATATGGAACTTACTGGGAACTGTTTTATCAAAGGGGATGATGATGCATTTTGTGGTGTTAAGCTTCTGGCTATGGTTTCCACACCACTCATTTGTCTCAGTGAGACCTTTCTGTAGGATGTCTGCATCACTTGTGGAATTCATGCTAGCTCCCAGCTTGCAGTCCTCTGTGAACTTGGTCAGCTAGAGTTCCTCTGTGTTGGGCTGGACTCCTTAGAAGTAGATGCTGGACAGGATACTATCCATGCTACTATCCAGTACTGATCCCTGTGGGACCCCACTCGTGACTGCTTGCCAGTCTGACTTGGAGTTTGCCACTGCCACACTGTGTGTTCTGTGAATCAATTTGCAATCCACCCACTGATATAGGGGTTAATGCCTAGTTTGTTGGGTTTACCAATAATCCCTGACTGAGGAATGTTATCAGAAGCCTTGGCCAGATTGAGGCAGGCTGTATGCAGTGCCTTGCTGTCATGCACAGCCCTTGTGACTCACTCAAAGACATCAACCAGGTTGAGCAGGCATGATCTGCCATTCATATAGCCAAACTGTGTGAGGTCCAGAGTTAGAAGATCACTGATATCTTAGTCAATCAGGTCCCTGATGATGCACCCATACCCATACATAGTAGATTTGTCAGGCTAAGGGCCCAATAATCCCCTGTGTCTGTAGATGTGACCCCATTATGGCGAAGGATGACTGTAGCAGTGTGCCAGTTTGGAAGGACAAATCCTGAGGTGAGGCCGTGACTGACCAGGGCACACAGATGTGGTGCCAGGTCTCCTTGTATGTCAGGTAGAACACAACCACTGATATGTTGGGGGTCCCATGGAAGCTGTATCCTTGCTTGTGGGATATGCAGGTCTAACCTGGCCTGCAGTAATGCTGGTTGCCTGACATTCATCTGTTGTTGTGATTGTCCCCTTGGTGGAGGTAAAGCTGGCATTGACTGTGGTGGCAAGACTGTGGTCAATATCTGTTGTGTAAGGATAGGTATCAGCATTGTGCAGTAACTCACAGCACTTGTGGTTATTGCAGTGGAAGTCATTGATATAACTATCAAAGGCTTTTGTGATTGTTGTCAGTGTCTGCTGCAAATATGTCTTCATAGCTGCCTGTAGTTGATTCCATGGGGATCCCAAGTTGTGTTTGAGGCTAATAAGGGGGTTCACCAGTTGTGGGACATCATTTTCTGAAACAGTGTCCTCCTTCTGTTGTACACTTTAGTAATGGCAGGGGATCATCACAATGGCTTCCAGTGTTTGGAGGACAGTGTCAGTGTTCTGTTGGCTATGGCTAGTACCATGCAACCATGTACATCAATTATCTGTTGACAGTACTGCAGCATCATTCTAGGTGATGGCAATATACTTCTCAGGGCTACTGACACACCTGCCTTGACCACATAACCCAAGTGTTCAGCCATGTCTCTTGTCATGTAGCCCAGGGAGGTGTATCTCAAGTCATTCACACTCACATGGATGATGACAGAGTGATACTTGTAGCTGTTGTGGAGTGGCCTGACTGGGTGTGTCATGTGTTGGATGGTGGCACGTGATAGACAGTTGACTGTTACCTCCTCCATAATCAACATAGTGAGTGGGGCATCTGTGTGCCACAGTATTGAGTCACCCATGATCACTGTAATGTGCAAGGTTGTCTGCCTTAGGTGCTTAGGTTGAGGGGCACACTATGTAGGAGACATATGTGGCCTTTGGCATGTGCTATGTTGTGTTGTCTGAAATGGTGTCTGTCTTGCTGGTCTGTGCTGTTTGTGTAAATCTCCATTGAGTACCTCTGTGAAGGAGGGTGTGTGGCTTTTCAGTGTATGTCAGGTTTGTCATAGTGGGTGTTGTGGCAGGCTATGTGGTCCACATGGTGGGGTGCAGGTGTTTATCTCATCCTCCTGATAAGCTAGTCAAGTCTTTGCCAGAGAGTGCATATTTCTACATTTGGTGATATAGGGGTAACTCTCACTGGTCTGAGTGTTTGGAGTTTAGAGGAGAAGGTTGTCTGTCTACATGAGGCAGTTGCAACAGTGCCTCAGACTGGACAAGTGCACCAGGTTAATGAGTGAAAGCACAGAAAACTGCATTTCAATCATGCCAGGAGGGGTGGTCATAGGTAGTAAGTACTGGGGCTAATTCCATGATGAATGAGTACTGCTGATGGCTCCAAGGTGTGATACACTTATTGATACAATAACCTGTTGAAGTGCAAAGCTATAATGCTATTTGAAGGGCAAGACAGAAAGAACTAGCAAGATGTTCTTGAGAAACTAAAGGCAGACTTCCTGCCACCTGTAATACTTTACCTCAGCAGTACCTTTGGCCAGTTGTAAGTCGAGTATGCTCTGTAGCATGTGCAGTAACTGCCTAACACTCCAATTTAGAAGTCCTGTTGATGTCATTCTCCTTAGAAGTACCTTTGGACTAGGTGAAACTGTATAAGCTCTGAGACATGTCTGATAGCTGTGTAACACTGTAGTAGAAATAACTACATAGGCAGGAGTTCTCATCTCAAGGCTAGTAAGTGTGTGTGTGTGTGTGTGTGTGTGTGTGTGTGTGTGTGTGTGTGTGTGTGTGTGTGTGTGTGTGTGTGTGTGTGTGTGTGTGTGTGTGTGTGTGTGTGTGTGAGAGAGAGAGAGAGAGAATCACATAGTTTGTGTTTGTGGGATATACCATTTTTGACTTGTGTACAACCCTTTACACTTCCCCTCACTCCAATTTAGAAGTCCTGTTGATGTCATTCACCTTAGAAGTATCTTTGGAGGAAGTAAACTTGTATAAGCTCTGTGGCTTATCTGGTAACTGTGTAACACTGTAATAGAAATTCCTAGATAGGGAGGAGTTCTGTTCCCAATACTGGCAACTGTGTTTGTATGTGAATGGGATATTGTATGTCTCATACAGTTTTGATTTGTGTTCTACCCATTACACTTCCCCCACTTGACTTTACTACTGCTGTTGTTGTCATTCACCTTAAAAGTACCTTTGGAGAAGGTGAAATTGTGTAAGCTGCACGGCACATCTGATAACTGTGTAATACCATAATACAGATAAATAGATAGGCTGGAGTTCTATTCTCAATACTGGCAATTGCTTGGGTGTGTATGTTTAAGAATCATGTACTGTGAAGGTTATATCATTTTGAGTTGTGTAACACCATACTCATCCTAATTTAGTAGTCCTGTTGATGTCATTCACCTTAAAAGTATCTTTGGAGGAAGTGAAATTGTGTACTCTCCATGGCGTGTCTGATAACTGCATAACACTATAGTAGGCATGAATAGATAGGTAGGAGTTCTAATCTGAATACCGCTGTGTGTGTTGCTGATACTATTTTGATGTGTGTACCATACATGGCAGGTGACCACCTCCTGATGCCATTGCTTTATATACTGTGGTAATGACATCTGCCTCACATGCAGCATGTGAAACCATTGTACAGGCCATACCAGTCCTTTGTACAGATGTGTGTGGAACATCCAGATGTTTGGAACCTATTAGTGCTCTGTCTGCCTTAACAATGCCTATGTATGTGATATAGTTCCAAATAGGCCACAATGAGTGTACCGATACATATGGCAGCATCAGGTATTATACCTGCCTGAAACAGCATACTGATACAATGTCTGCTACCCTTACACTTGTCCAGGCTTGTAGGTGCAATACCCGAGTCCAGATGCTTGGTTTTACAAGTGATTTGTTCATGTCATGGGTCACATTAAAGGTTGAGAAAGGTGTGGACTGACATATTGCAGTCTCAATCATTATATTTCAGAAACAAATGGCATCTTAACAGCTGTGTGTATACATTTTATATCCACTGTATAGCAGTAATGTTTCACACATGTCCCTACCTTATTCAGTTTGTCCAACACATTTTGCTGGTGTCTGTCCAAACATCTGGCACAAACAGGTTGTGCAGAATGCTACAGGAATGTTACATTCTCTTCAGATAGGCCCCTGTGGTGACTACTGTGATGCAATACAATTAACTCCACCACAAGTGAATATGCACATAAAGCAATATGGCTATTAGTCATAGTTGTGTGCATGGTAACTTGCATGTCATCTACATGCCTGGGGTATTGCTAAAGCACAAGTGAACAATTCCATACCCACCAGCTTTAGGCTGCTGTCCCATATGCAGACAAGAATGACCTATGTAGTTGTGGGAAAGAGGTATTGTCAGCAGACTCACATGTGCCCTTGGAAAAGGATGGATGCAGCATGTCTGCACATGTACAGTACAGCACCCAATACTATACATTTTGCTGTCCTTCACCATAGATTTGCACTTCAGTGCATTAGAACTCCCCACCCACAACTGCAATCTGACCTGGCACATGCATGTAGATACTTTACAGATACAAGCATGTCTCATACAGTAGTCTACTAATCCCCACTAGGACCTTACCTGCACACTCCATGTCCATTGTGTGTGTGCCACCAGCCTCCAGCAAGTGGGGCTTTGTAGCCTGTTGTTGTACTGTAATGGGTGGCCCAAGCTTGGCAAGGAGCTCCTCATTTGGTGTCAGTGGGGGCTGCATGGCTGGGCTCCCACCTGCGGTTGTGGGGTCCCTAGCCACGGCAGCAGCCCTTTACCAGGCATGGCATATGAGGTTGGTGGCATGATGTCGCACCTGCTCATATGTACATGCGTGCAGGCCCACCTAATTTACCCTGTGGACAGGGTCACCCACAGGGTGGTCCCCTCCCGCAGATGTTGTTGGCTTCAGCCCAACAGTACTGTGTGGCTCTGTATTATGGCTTCCATTATTGGGTTGCATTCCACTGGTGAAAAGGTCTCCCACTGGTGATGTGACATTGCACCTGGTAGACACTAACAGGGAAACACATCACAGGACCCCATACATTTGGCAACAGTATGTCCAGTACCTGCACATGTACCTTGAATACCAGTAGGCAACACTCACAACATTACCAGTAGCCACCATCCACAACCACAGTATACCCCTGTAATCTATCAGCACAGTATCAGCTTGCATTACACTCTTGGTCCTGATGAGTCATATTGCCTGCAGTGAGAGCAAGTTGTTTGCATAATCCATCATTCCTCATTCAGGTCAGTGTAAATGGATGACATTAGCCATCTTCCATGTGGATGGTATGTGAATGGTCCTGCAGCTTGGTGTGACTACAGTGTGTAATGCAGCTGGAAGCACATGCCTGAGTTCATGTAGGATGCAGACAGGGATGTTATCAGGTGCTATGGATACTTACATTTGTTGCCTTTCAGTAGGCAATATGTACCTGCTCACTGGTGATGAGGGGAGGGATATGGGAGCTGTGCACATCTAGTTATAATGCTGCTGAGCCAGGGGGTGATGTTTGCCTTAAACCTATCTGCAGCGAGTTGCCTATAGCTATGTTGTGTGTGTATGTGGTCTGATTGGCCACCATTATGGGGTGGGTTGATTTGTGACCTCAGAGATTGCAGACATATGTGAAGATGGCCTTGTGATTGGCCTTGGTGGATGTGTCCAATTTATACTCATAGTTAGCTTTACAGTACTCCACCTGTGATCTTATATGCTTGATCAGACAAATGCTGAGTTGATGCCAGGTTGGTGGGTGCTCCTGATTTGGCCTGTATGGCCAATCTAGGGACCAAGTCTGTGGTTTGTGTATTGCTGCTGTCCACCACAAGCATTCAGCCTTCCTTGAGGTGGTGATGTTGTCTGTTTGGTATTGCTGAGGCCATAAACTATGTAGGTGCCCACATAGTATTGTGTTGTGGGCCTGGACACAGCTGCAAGTTCCAACATATGGGATGCCCGTCATGTGGGCCTTGCTCATTTGCCTGGCCTGTGCAGGGGACATTACTGAGGTGTGGGGGCTACAGCTTCACAGACAGTAGGTGGAAATACCTCATAGGACAGGACATGTGGAGATAGCCCAGCAACATGGGAGACAAAGCTCCATAGTTTGGTACAGCTTGTATGTCATTAGTGTTGTTATATACATTGGGGGTTGCTACATTGACAGGGTTTGTCTGGACATGCGTTTGCTGGGTGACGACATCTGACAGTGATATGCCTCTGACGCAGCTCTCAGTTGTCATGTTGTCCACAGACTGGCCAGATGTTTGCCTATTATGCTTGGTCTGTTCCTCGACCAATATCTGTCTTTGTGGGGTTGGTAGGATTATATGAGGATTGTAGTCAGTAAGTGTTGTCATGCATTGGTGTTCCACACATCATTTCTTTCAGGGATGTGAAGTTACAACAACAAATGTAACAGCAGCTACTGTTTCAGTTTGTAACACCATTGTGTGTGATATGTCCCTCTTTCCAGCCCCCTGTCCCATAAGTATGCCATACATTGTCCAGATGTCCTGCACTACGAGGTGCAGAGGTATGGTATATTATTAATTACCAACTGCACTCCAGTTAGCATGACAATGACCTGGCAGACTCCTGGCGATGGTATGTAGTGGTGGCCAGGGATGTAGATCCACACCCTGGTAATTGTGTGGAAATCTGCACATATGACAGTATGTCTGTCTGGCCATTGTGAACAGACTTCCAGGACTGTGTAGCAGTGTTGTGTGTATATGTTTTTTAGGGTTTACTATTAAAAGGTCGAACGGCACTCCTTGATAAACCGTTTTAGGCTGGGTAGGGAGAGTAGCAGCTGTGAGTGCCATACATCCTATACCTATCTGACTCTGCATGCTGCTACAGCTGCTGGTGGTCTATCAGGTCCGTATGCTTGTAGGGGCTGACTGTGGCATGTCGCATAACACCTAAGGATTACCAGTACACTGTGAATTGGGGCAGTATATGTAGGGGTAATGTGTGAATAGCAAACGGTATGTGGTTGCTCACACAGTATTATACTGTTGTGTTCAGTTTGCTTACTGGTATGTTGCTGTGACTGTGGTGCACTTGTTTAGGTGTATGCACTAATTTTACATCCCCGTACTTCCTGTTATATTTGCTAATGCATGTGTACAGCCCCAGAGCTGGGCCTGGGTAGTGTTATGTCAGTCTGATTGTAGTCTGGACATTGTTCGGTAGCTCAGTGTAGTTTCCCTAATGTTATGTTATGTCCACATATTCATAGGATGTCCAGTTGTGTGGCCGATATCTTTGGTCTGGTCTCCATAACTGTTATGTATGCATGACACATCAATGGGATAATGTGGGGACTGAGGTCAGTAACTAATGAGAAGTAATTGAGTCCTAGAATTGTGATATTTCAGTTGATATATGTTAGGCCATACACCGTTAATACATAAACATTCTCAGCTTATCTACTGTTGCATGTTGGACATGTCACTATTTTCAGGCCTTTGTCTCCCCACTTTGTCAGGCTTGGTCCACATTCATTACATTAAGGGGTTCTGAGCATACCTCTCCACTGCCAGAATTTCCACAGACTGTCCAGATGTTTGGACCATACTTTTGTCCAGTTCAACAATGTATTTCTATTTGTCTGGTAAATCACAGTGATGATCCAAGGATTTATGTCAGTAAATAAATGACATGACATTTCAGTTCCCATCATCATATCCTTCCGTGATTGTCTGCTGATACACACACTGTTGCTGTAACACATCTTCATTTGTAAGACAGATTTTTTAAATATGTCCGTATATGTGGGCCATTCCCCCACCCTTTTACAGTCTTTGCACAGGTTCCTTGCACTAACAGGTTGAGAGGGATGGTTCTACGATATATATATATATATATATATATATATATATTTTTTTTTTTTTCCTTCCTTTATATTTAATATGTGTATATCTATATTATGACTGTATGTTTTCATATATATATATGTTTCATCAGACATATATATATATATATATATATATATATATATATATATATATATATATGTGTGTGTGTGTGTGTGTGTGTGTGTGTATGTGTGTGTGTGTGTGTGTGTATGTCTATATACAACACACAAAGGTTTCCATAAAACTTTCTCCCTAATGTTGTATGCCTCTATTGCATGATATGCTTGAAAAGTGCAACATCAATTCCTACAGCTCAGCTGGTGTAGTGGACATTCCTCTGACTGTAATGTTCAGGGTCATAGGTTCAACAATTGGGACCGCTGTCTTCTTTTATTAATGTTAAATGACCTGAATGCAGGATATGTTCGTTAAAGCATTACAAATTCTCGCAGTTCAGATGGTGTATTGGTATGTTGCTGTGGTTGTTGTGGACAATGTCTTGGGGTTGAGACTTGGCAGGGTTGAATATTTTGTTGCTGGGCAGAACAAGGTCTAATGGATACAAACTAATTAAGGCACATTTGTGCATATCATACATATGATGTTATATTTAAGCAATAACCCACAGCTGGGTGTGGGTAATGCTTCATTTACCCACAGTTGGTATGGCTTGGTCATGAGAGCAATGCCCTCATGACCAAGCAGTGCCAACCATGGGTAAATCTAGCATTGCCCACACCCAGCCATGGGTTATTGCTATTATATAATGACATTATTTAAGCAATACAATACTTACCTTTTTTAAATAATGTCATTGTATCATGCCTCCATGCTGCCCTTCCACAGTTTTCCGGTAACTTGGGCCATTTCTCATGTACTGCACATGCGTAAGGGAGGTGTTCACACAATTACGCTGTACATCAGTGCTGTGCAGAGGTAGCAACAGAGATAGGGGCATCTCAATTGCTTTTTTTAACATATCTCGGTATGTTATACGAATTGATGAACTCGTATAACATAGTGAGATCTATTAAAAAGGGAACAGAGATCTCTGTTGAACGGAAGCTCTCCATTGCATTTGTTTATGACATCTTACTATATTATACGAGGTCTTCAACTCATAAGACATAGTGGGATATGTTAAGAAAGCAATGGCGATCTTCATTTCCCCATTGCTATCTCTGCAGAGTAAAAATAAAAAACAGGAGATTTACAAATGGAAATAGTCTGGGCAACCAGACCTTTTTCCATTTGCATGCTCTCGGGTTTACAACAGGCACTCTGTTTGGGCTGGCCAATTAGTGTAATCATTTTTGTATGTTAATAGCCTGTCAATGTATAATATAAAATAAATATTTACATAAACATTTATAATTTTACGTTTACCTTCCATGACATCTCCCTATCTGCTTTCATTACATTATATTCTTGTGTGACTATACTGTATGGGGCACGTGTTTATATGGGGGTTTCACATCTTTTCTACACTGACCTCTCACTTTCGGAACTGCTACACTACTCTGGTTGACAAAAAATAATTGCTACATAATTTAAGTTTACTAAAATAAGTTTGACACTAATTTCACATGATAAAATAAGCTCTCTGTCAAGGGACTTGAACCACGAATGCCTGCATGTACAGCTGTAATTCTAACCACTACACTATCAGGCTTGGATATGGTGTTTGTCTATTTTCATTTAGTTACTATGGGATGTTTAAGCTGTAATGTACACACCCACATAGTTAAAATTAAACATCCCTTAGGGCACTGAAAACTAAGGATATATTATTTTATTTAATTTAGGTTATAAGGGTGTGTACTGTGGTGTTGTGACCACTACTTGGGACTGTGTTTGTGACATAATGGCAATGACTGGGCTTTCAGGATTCGGTGCGTGTTTCATGCTGATGTTCAGTGTGGGCTGTTTTATTTTTTTTTTGTGGGGCTGTGGTTGTACATTTTGGGGATTTATCCCCTGTTATGTGTGCATTTACACACATTTCTTGCAGCATACCTCTCAACCTCATAATGCAAGAAATCTGGACAAGGCTTGACAATATGGGGCTACAATTAGGGACATTATTTAAATATTGCTCTTATAAATTTTAGAACGTTGCTAGCGTACTAGGGTTTGTTTTGATATATTTTTTTCCTTCAGGAAATGTATATTAAAAAATCCTGTTACTCTATCAACTTTCTAAGTTTATAAGTGCAATATTTAAAATATGTCCCTTTTGTACACCCATTTTATCAAGCTTTGTCCAGATTTTTTGCATTAAGAAGTTTAGAAGTATGTATTTGTTATGTACAGTGTCCACAGACACGGCTTTTACATTCTAAGTGTCGTACAGCACTTCCTGAGGTGTGTTTACTGTGCAAGAACTGCTAGCACATGCCCCCTGCACTCATTCATGGATCATGTCCATGTAGAACATTCAGCAGCATGTCCTCATGAATATGCAGGGTGCGCTGCTGCTCTACACGGAATGCTCTGTACAAGAAGAGCTTCTTCTTGCATGGAGCATTCATGAATCCCGGGATTAGTATTATATTATACGTTTAATTTTTTATGTCTTTAATGTTTAGAATACATTATTTATTGTGTATTATGACATATATAGGTTTTTAAATGCAAATATATATTTATTAATATTAATATTAATATAAACCTATACAACATATATATATATATATATATATATATATATATATATATATATATATATATATATACTTCTAAGGATTTCCAATTTTAAGTGAAATATGAAGAAGTGATGTATTTCGAACAACAGAGTTAATACCTGCATTTTTGTGAATGTAAGAAATGAGGGTGGGCATTACCCGAATGGACCAATCAGGACTTAATTTAAAGATACTTAAATTGTTCCTGTTTTAATGTAATATTATCTAAAGAAATTCATTACTGAGTGGACAAAAGTGCTTATTTTATGTTAATTTAATAAATTGTTTTTTTTCCCAAATGACAGTATCACTTTTGCTTCAGCACCATAGTACTTTACTAGTTTACTTATTATGTCTACAGACACCCATGGCACAGAGTCATCTGAGAGTGGACAGGCTGATAGCAACATGGTGGGTCGATGTAGTGTAGTCACCTAAGTTGCATAGCTGATGGACTCGCTCCCTGGCCTTCACAAGGTTGAAGTACCATGCACGAGTGTTGCTAGAGGTGCTTAGAGAAGGAATGCTTACTGCCCTCGCCCTGATGTTGGTCTGTCAATATATGCCACCAAATATATGTCTGGAGCTGTCATGGAGGCACAGGCAAGTTCCACCAGTGCCTAAAAATAGGTAGTCAGAGTATTGCATGCCATGCATTCTGATGTGCGAGACTGTATGAACCACGTGCGTGATTCCCTGGAGAGGATGAATGACACACTGGACCCTGAAGTGTCTATTGTGGACCATCTGCTGCGGGAAGGGGCCCATTCACAAGGGCAAACAAACGGAACATCATAAGATGTTAGCTGAAGTAGCCGTGCCAGGTCCAGTTTCTGCAGTGGTACTACTTGTACTGCTCCCTCAGTGGTGCATGTCTCCATGCTTAGATGTGGGCAGCCATGTGGTCACGATAGTGGATATAGTCATGATGAAAAGTCATCCAGTAGACATTATGCAGCATCATGGAACTGGCATTGCAACTCTGGCAGAGGTACTTCACATGGTCATGGACATCTGTGATGACCTGGATCCTGAACAATGCACAGCTCACACCTGTCCAGGATGCCAAGTTGCAATGGTAGCACAGATGTTGTGGCTGCATTATTGCAGTCTCACACACAGTGCAACTCACATTGACCATGATACCTCACACACACACACACACACACACACACACACACACACACACACACACACACACACACACACACACACACAAAATATACTTCAAACTTGACTTCTTCACTTCTGGAGATACTGGCTCTGACAGTGTATACTTGTTCTCTTGCTCTGTCTTCATCGTACACATTACACACACACACACACACACACACACACACACACACACACACACACACACACACACACACACACACAGTTCTTTTGTTACACAGTTCTTTTGTTACAGGCTTGCCCTCCTGTAACACTTCACCACATAGTGCAAGTGACCATGTAATGCCCTTTGCACAATTTTGTGATTTAGGGTTGCCTATGTCTGATGCACAGAGTGGCTAGGTAACACTTTTCTGTTTTGTTTAGTCTGCTTTACTTCAGTACTGTTATTGGTTGTGGTGGCTATAGTAGTAGTAAGAGCAGTAGCAGTAGCAAAAGCAATAGAAGTAACAGTAGTAGCAGTACTACTAGTAGCAGTAGCAGTAATAATAGCATTAGTAGCAGTAGTAGTAGTAGTATTAGTAGTAGTATGGTAGTACTACTTATGCAGTATAGCTTTTTCAGACCCTTGTGCAGGTGATACTGAGATTGTCCTGAGCCCTGCTGGGGTGTGTGACTTGGGCTGCCATACATCTGATGTACTACAGTTAGCAGGCCAAGCATGATTTTGGAAAATAACTTTTTATTTCTACTGTTAGATTGCAACTTGTAGTTTGTGTCTTAACTAATTCTCTTTTCAGTTGTTGTCATAAAGCTCTACAGATATGCTTGATAATCTACCTGTGCAGATGATGGTGACATCGCCCTACCTCATGTGGGTTTGTTTGACATTAACCACAGGTTAGAAACATAATATATTTGCAAGTAAAATATTTTTATTCCATTTAAAAGCTTCATAGGTGGTTTGTTGTGTATTTGTTGCATATATCTGTCATAGATAGTACTTGTGACATTCCTGTATAGATGATCATAGTCTGATTTTACTGAAATGCAATACATAAATATAGCTATGCATTATCTGTTCATTACAGGTTCACCACCTTTGTTACTGATGGTGAGAATGTCATATCATCGGTTTGCCTATAACTGGTGCTTACAGTAGGCAGCCATTGCACAAGTAAGACAAGGTTAGTATGTTTGTATGCATCAGTGTTACAGTCTGTATGTGCTTAGCTCATTTTTTTTAATTAAGTGGTGAATGTATGTGCTATTCAATGCCTCTTAGCCAGAGCCATGGCATATTGTACATGTCTCTGTATGCCATGATCATTCTCAGGTGCAAGTTCAGCATCTGATCCCTCATCAGTGTCTGCTGGCCCTACCTGTGGTGCAGGAAGCTACAGTCCCTGTCCAAGGACTGTGAAACATGCAGGCAATTGCTTTCTGAGTCTAAAGTTATGTAAGATGGCACAGACAGTCAGTATTTTGACAGAAGTGGTGGGGAAATATAGTAGAGTTCCTCCAGATATATTTAGACGTAGGAACCATTATTTGAACAGTCCAAATACACACTCTATTATATTGTTAGTCTATGCATGCATGCATTGTTGTTTTCTTTATTCAGTGGGATGTCTGGGTACCCCATGGAAGTTTTCAGTCATGGTTCTAGTGTATATCCTGCATCCCCCACTAGAAGTACTTGTGGAAAATTGCCACTTGAAAACCTTAGATGTAGGTCACAAGTGTGACATATGTGGGAGTTATGAAAACTGCCAGGATAACCTGCACACACATTATAGATTATACCTTGTGCATTACAGATCACCTTACAGTTGGTGGAGTGATAACTTTTCTATTTATATACCTCCTTCCCAGTTCACCAGGTGTGGATTCTATTTGAATGTGCATGCAGTATATACCAGCCTATACCTCAGGAAAATGTCCTATGGCATAGAAATTTTGCATGGTGGTAAACCCGATATGCTCCCCCATATGCTGTAGAATTGCCTGGAGGAACAGGTGGAGTATTCTTGAGGAAGAGACCTGTGAAACCCACTTTGTCCCTTGTGGGTTGCCGAAAGCCCCTACAGTATACATAAAACTACAGAAACCTTAGTTTCTGCTGGGACTGGTTCTCCACAATTTCCATGGAGCCTCAGTTGAGGACACTAGATGTTCACTATTTGATCTATAGTATCCCTGTTCACCGTTTAGTGATTTATTATTTCTATTTCATGTAGTTCATGGTAGGTTAAATATGATCTGAATACCCTATGCCTTCCAGGCCAAGGTCTGGCAGCAGCACCTTCTAGGGCAACCTGTTGCATGTGTAGATGTATAACGGCTGCGGCAACTCCTAACATTTTTTCAAAGTTTCCCCGGCTATATTCTAGCATTTGTTGGAATTCAGAGATGCAGCAAGCACAGCATGTTAGTTCTCATTGCATACATTTCTGACTCACTCCACCATGCATTTTTGTTTCATTTGCACATAATTTGGCTATTTATGTGCTCATTATTCAGCTGCTAACCCTTGTGAAAAAAATATTAGAATACAGTTCCACTCAGGTGATGTAGAGGGAACAGACATGAACTGTATTTGAGTAGTGTTTGTACTTCTATTTTGGACATGAAAAAAATAAGGGCAATAATAATGTATTAAATGGTGAAGGCAAATCTATTTTTATTCAGAAAGTAAAGGATGGCAAAGTGCAACATATGCCTGTTTTGATTGTGATAGCTACAATTAAAAAAAATCTGTAATAATGAGGCCATCCAAAAACTTGTTTTTTCTGTGCATCAGACAAAGATCTAATAAATGACAGTGACAAACAAAGGCATTTGAAGGCTGGAGGAATAAAATCCCAGTCCAGGTTAGGCAGAGTCCCTCATTGACTCTCTTCAAGAGGAATCTTGATGAGTGGATGAGAGATCGTAGGTTTACCCCGGGTATCACTTCTGTGTCACTGTTAGACAGAGGCACAGTATAGTAACCTCAAAAAAGGGCATAGCAAAATTAATTTAAAATGGGTGGCGAAAGCCAAACACACTCTGGCTAGGCTAATAAATGCCCTAGGGCAGATAGCCTAGTATGAACCTATGAACCTATGAACCTATTTACAATGCAGAAAATGAACATTTAGCAATGAACTGTAAGGTAGAATGGCACAGAACTGGGTACTTCTGGGTGGACTGAGATATGTAGGTGAATGAATTAGTGTTGATAATGGTAAACCTTCTTCCATTGAAGAGGTGAAGATGAATCAGAAAATAAAAATGAGAATATCTTTAGAAGGAGATACTGGGGCCAAACAGCAGAACAAAAGGGAATGGGTTAAGGTGGAACAAGTTATACAAGTACCTAGCACTGCATACCTCACAACCATTTACAGCTAAAAATCTGGACAAAGCCTAAAATAATGGGGGGGACAAATAGGGGCAGATTTTAAATATTACTCTTACAAACTTAGAAAGTTGATAAAATAATAGGTTTTGCATCAGCATGAATTTTCTGAAGGATGTAGTCTTAAACTCAAATGTATGTCATCATGTAATGATTTCAATCCTCAGCTATTTGCCAGAAAAGAGCAGATTTTAGGAGGAACACACCAAAAATATGAGACAAAAATCTGGACATTCTGTGAAAACCTGTACAGTTGAGAGGTATGCCTAGCAGACAGAATTTAGTAAAAGCACTTAACAGTCAAGTCAAGGGTGCTGCTTCATTACAAGGTAATGTGGGTTAGTATCTATGGAAACTAGTCAGGCTGATAATGATAATGAATAGCAATGGACTAATCTAATAGGCAGGTGAAGAGTCGTGGACAGGAAAAGGAAAAAAATCAGCTAATAAACCTAAAAGAGAACAAGATGAAACAGTGATGTTCATAGACTGATAATCTATCTGCGCATGAGCAAGAAAAATAATATTGAATGTTGATATAAGACAACTAGGTCTAAATATGAGTCTGAGTTGTTATGAAGAAAAAGTAATATTTGGTGTGTAGAAACAAATCTGTGGTAAGGTGTGGCCAGGTTATTTCAGTATCTTAGTATTCATCTGTTAGATTATATAATCTTAAGAAATGGAGGAGTATCTGTTGTAGATATAGAATTAAAGGGTGTACAGATAAGGCTTGTTCTTAACTTATTGCTTTCACAGACTTAAAAGGGAAGAATTATTTGAAGAAAGCAAGTCATGCATGGTAGTAATTATGGAAATAATAGTAGGAGATTTTAATTTTAATATTAGGAAGCAGAAAGGCATAATAATAATAATATTTAAGGAAGTTTTTAGCATTAGTAGTGCACAAATAAGGAAAATAACAGGATGTATACATTTAGAAAGGTGCAATTTAAGGACTGCAACTGATAATATGATTTTTATCAGAAACTTTGCAGAAGGTTCAAGAGGGAAAATCACAGTTATTTTTTTTGGATCATTGTGCAATTTGGACAAGAATACTAGAGAATGCAGATGCCACAAGATAAAGTAAAGGAGATAAAAACAGATGGATATGAATATAAACAGAAATGATTTGTATCAAGAAGGCATGTGTGTGTGGGAAGATCATAAAACAACGATTTCCATTTATAAAACTTGGTTAAAGCAGTGGATAGCATATAAAGAAAAATACAAAAGGTTACAGATACAACTTTAGAAGCAGTACATACAAAGGAAAACAGAAATGTATGGTAAGATATTGCATAGACTGTATGCATTAATTGATCCAAGAGATATTGGATGTATGATGAAGGAAAGGGAGCTTTATAGGAAGAATATAAATGGAGTGAAATAATTATTAATAAAGAGCAGCACTTATTCCAAAGATGAAATAGGAACTTTCTCCCTTTTTAGAAGAAAAAGTTGAAAGAAAACAGGCAATAGTAATGAAGTACGTCATAAAAATGGGAGGAGGCAAGAGGATAAGCAGAGATAATGAAAATGGTGAAAAATATATTACTAAACTGTATAAAAAAGAAAAAGTGGGACTTTTTTTGAATGTTTCAAAACATAATGAAGAAGAAAACCAGTTATTATTAAATCAGATTATATTACATAAATTTAGAAGCAGTACCAAACATGTAAAATGAAACTGTGTGCCAGGACTGAGTGATTTAGGATACAAAATTTATAAAGAAATTAGTATAGATCAAAATAATTATTTTATACAAGTACTAAATGCATTGAGAAATAAAGGAATCAGGCATGTGGATATTTGTGAAGGGGTTATCAAACTCATTTGGAAGAAAGAGTATAGAACAGATGTAAAACCTGGAGGCCAATAACACACAACTGTACAGATTGCAAAATAATGAAGAAAATTCTTAGAAAGAACTTAAAGAGAAGGGCATTTTTTGTATTAAAGGCAAGCAATCAACACACTTTTGATTATATTAAATAAGTAATTCAAAGTGTTGTATATGGGTATAAAGATGAAACAAGTATTGTTTCTATAGTTTCAAAATCCCTTTAATATTGTCTTTCAGGAACTATTATAGATGATACTATTGCAATATGGAATAAGTGAAATATAGTTAAGTTTATGCATTTAGCATATAGCAAGATTACTGTACTAGTGGTAATAAATTTGTGGTTGATTGAAGCCACACAACTCAAAGAAGGAGTTAAATAGGGCTGCCCAATGAGCAGTTTCCTATACGCATTAGTCATGAATGCTATAACCAATACAGTACTGGAATTTAAGAGAAAGACAAATATAGATATAAAGAGATAATTGTAAACCTTTCTATCATGCCATATACAGATGATACAATATTAATCACAAATAATGTAAGTGGATTACAGAATTAGTAAAAGAGATGAAGACATTAGAGCAGGCAGATAGCTCTACATATTAATGAATCAAAAATAAAGAAGTCAGTGAAACTACAAGAATGCAGGTGTATGTTTTTCTATAAGTAAAATAGCAGTATTAAAAATACATTTAAGAAAGTATGAAGGTGAGAGAATGTATTACAAGAAATATAGAATATGGTGAAGCATTTGAGATTGCTTCTGGTGAGATTTAGGGAAAAAAGTTTATTTATTGAATTCAGTCAAGTTAGGAAATTTAAGTTGTGTAGGGAAAAGCTATACTTTCATGAGTAATATGGAAAATAGTACTTACAGTTATTTGGGAATCAGATTAAATCCTACTAGAAGAGGAAAAATATTAGCAGAAAAAGCATGATGCGTGATAAGGAGATGATAGTCTTGCAATTGTTAAGAACTAAGCATCGGGAGGTTTGGGAAAATATGGATTATTGCAAGAGAATTAGATGATCAGAAAGTAATGAACCTTTTGAATATCAAACTGGATGACAGGAATGAAGAATTTGTACAAGAGACATTGGGCAAAATAAAAAATTATCATATGATGAGCTAATGGGAAGATATTGTTATGTTTTTCTGAAAAGCACACTTGGACTGTTGACTGTTTTGAGGGACACGTTTGTTTTTCCTAATATTACTAATTTGTGCATTGTGTTGTATTTTCATTCAAATAATATATGTTTTGTATTTTGTATTGTTTTGCTGCTTTCATTTGTTTTGTATATTGTGGTGTATTTTCATTACACTGTGTTTTAACAGCCTTCTGTTTTTTATTGAATATTTAAACTAGGAAAGAAACCAAAGCTATGTCTCTTATGAGTCACACAAAATGTAGAACAGATCTCTTAAGTTTAATCAACTGTGAAGTGAGAGAAGAGCTAGGAACTAACCCTTGTATTTAAGAGGCAAAATGACACATTGCAAGGCTTTACTGAAACAGATCGTTGAGACACTGTCATAGACTGCTGTGAGGGAGAGGTTAGTTTATTTTTCATAATATTGCTGTCATGTATTTTGTATTGCTTTATTGCTTTCTTCTATTTTGCATAGTGTGTGATGTGTTTTCATTAACCATCTTTAAATGTATTCTGTTTTCTATTACACATTTAAACTAGGAAGGAAATTAAAGCTGTGTCTCTCATGAGTCACACAGAAATTAGATTTCTCCCACCCTGTTGTTGTTGTGCTCTTAAACTCACTGTCTTTCTACTTGCCTGCCACTTATATTAATTTAACCACATAATTACTTCCCTGTCTTCTTTCATTGGTTATTGTCAGTAAGCTGAAAATGATAATTCAGCAAAGTCACTCCCCCTTAAACTATTTAAATTCCTACTGTATTCCATAGAGCCATAGAGCCAGAATAGAAAGTGCCAACCCCTGTTAAGTTCATTTTGCTCTTTTCAAATTAGGGGCTCTCCACTTAGACTGCTAAATGTCAAGTTAGCCCCTTTCATATTTAACATATTGCTTAGTGCACACACTAAATCTTAGGACATTAACCTATTTTTCCATCTTATCTTTAAAATCTGCATCATCTGGTCCAAGACCACATTGGACAGCCCATATTTTACCTTTCAGTATTAATCTTGGGATTACTGCATCTCTTTCAGTCATGGTGAGAGAATGAACATAAGGACATTATTTCCTGGAGACTGCTGATCACCAGATAGCCTGATAACTTCTTTATAGCAGCCAACTTGGAATTTTTGCTACTGTTTTGCTCCTGGTGGAAGAAGGAGCTGAGAGTCACTGATTCTTGACTGTCCCTGAATGAACAGTGAGTTTCTGTGTGGCACCTTCCTTACAGGTCTGGTTGCTATTTAATGCATTTGCCATGAACATACTACAACAAGCCTACAGACCCTGCATCATCTGGGATGAGACTGCTGAACACCAAACAGCCTGTAGACTGCTTCTCATCTTGGGGTTAGTGCTACAGTTTTGCTTCTTGTGAGAAAAAAACAAAGAGGCATTGAATTCCAGCAGTTTGGAACTGTGGTGAGACCAGCACTAGTAGCAGCCAGGTAGTAACCAATTAGATGAATCTGTACTTTCATCATTTTTGGCAAAACTATTTTTTTCTTTTCAATAAGTACTGCTTGATTAGCTATGTCTAACCTACCTTCAAAGTATTTCCCTAACTACATCATCTGTAAAATATGAGGGTTTACTGCAGTAGTTTCCTTCAACTATTTGGCAATGCACTGTAAGGATGCAGGCACCTTGAGATTACATTTTTCCTATAAAAACAGCCTTGACATTTCACTAATGCCTAGTTGTGCACATGGCAACTGGTTTGTGCGGTAACAAGCACTACTTCCCGAGTTGCAAACTAGATATTCCTAACTTTACTCTATAGTTGTGAAGTAATGATCTAATCAATAAAAAAGGGGCCTGTTGCCATGAATATGAACTTTACCACTGTCTCTGTTGCCAGCTGGTAGACATGGGCATCCTGAAGCAATGTATATATTGCCTCATGTTTACTGACAACCAGCTAATTCTCAAACAAATTGAAAAGGTATGTTAGATGTATTTACACAATATCACTGGAGGTAAAGCCCTCACATAAAAGCATTCCTAATGTCAATCAGGTTGTCAGTAGTACACACCCTGCACCCATCACACACAGCACAAATCAGACACATAGACCCACACATGCTGAAGCCCTTAAATTTAAACTTCATAAACCCCAAAGACCTTCTAGAAGAAGTGCACATAACAAATTCCCTCAGCAGCCCCAAATGCACTGTTTCAAAGCAACACCCCATCAACACATACAGCCACATCTCATGGAGGCTCTGCATCTAAGTCCATTACGCAAACCACCACATGACTCAACATTCTGGTCATTTGAGATTCCATAGTAAGACACACCAGTAAGAGGTTCTCCGGTTTGATCCTTGGCTGGGGTGCCTTCTGTGCGGAGTCTGCATGTCCTCCTTGTGGCTGCGTGGGTTTCCTCCGGGTGCTCCGGATTCCTCCCACATCCCAAAGACATGCTGTAGGTGGATTGGACACTCTAAATTGGCCCTAGGTGTGAGTGTGTGTGTGTGTGTGTGTGTGTGTGTGTGTGTGTGTGTGTGTGTGTGTGTGTGTGTGTGTGTGTGTGTGTGTGTGTGTGTGTGTGTGTGTGTGTGTGTGCCTTCTGTGGAAGGTTGAGCACCGGGCTGGCAACTCGACACTGTCAAACTCCACTGCCAGTCATGAGCGGACAGGTGATCCGTTGTGGTGACCCCTAATCGGGAAAAGCCGAAAGAAGTAGAAGTAAGACACACCAATGTCCCTCTCACCAGGCTGATTCAGGAGAAAGTCATAGCCAGCTGCTTATGGGGGGGCCAAGAACCATTGTATTACACATGCACTCAGGTCATTGGACCACAACTACCAGTATGACCATGTGGATGTAAATGACCTGAGATGAACCTCCCTATACGATATGAATGGGGTTCTTGCAATATATGTCTCAGGCTTATATGAACCTAGTACTGAGCACCATTCTACATTCTTCAAGGATGAGGCCACAATAGGAACAGAAGATGGATGACTTTAATAATTGGCTTAGTTTCTGGTATCATTCTAAGGGAGGTGCAATATTTGTCAGCATGGAAGTAAATGGTCAATTGACCATGCTGTTTTGCCACAGATGGTCTGCACCTTTCCCTTCTAGGTTTTTGAATATTAGCCCAAATATTGCCTTCCCCCATAGTGCCCTTTGGGGGGGCAATGCCAATAGTGACACCATCTATAATGCCTTCCACACATTTACAACAGCTACTTCACAGACAAAGACTAATGGTGTATGTGTCTCAGTTTGCATCAAAAATAAATATACCTCAAGCCTGGTCCAATAAGAAAAAGCACTCAAGATTCTCCACTTTTAAATCACCATAGGTTAAATCCCATACCACTTCATTGCAAGCCATATGTCCCCTTTTATGACCCAGGAAAACTATTACACATATTTAAGCTTACTGGAGACACTCACCATCCAACTCACTATGATACTCATGGATGACTTGAATTACTCCACTGTTAACTGGGAAACATATATGATATGAAATGTGCAGGCACACAGAGATTCATGGACATTGTAAAAACAAAATCCCTGGACCAGATTGTCAATTCATGGACCAGGGGCACAAACATACTAGATGTGGTCCTGACTAATATGGGAAAATGCTATACACACACACACCCCTAGTGTAATGTCCTGTCTGGTAAGGTCCAACCACAAAACAGTTTCCTTTGAAGTAAAAATAAAGCTGGAACTCCAGCTTACACTGGAACATTCAAAATCTACTCTAAAGTTAACTTCTACTATTAAGTTATATCCTGGCAAAATTTCAGGCCCACCTAAACCCTGAGAACACTTCCGCCTATGCAGAACTGTTCACAGAAAAGCCTGTTAATAGTTGCATAGAGCCTACTGAACCCACCAAGAATAAACACAGAACTAACAAAAAAAAAAAAAGCCACCCTGGTGGAATTGCAGTATCAATAGGCTGCATATCTCTCACTCTCTAAGTGCAAGAAATCTGGGCAAAGCCTAAAATATCGGGAGGGCAAAGGCACAAAAATAGGGACAGATTTTCAATATTACTCCTATAAACTTAGAAATTGCTTGAATAACAGGTGTTGTGTTCGCCTATATTTTCTGTAGGATATAAAATCTAAAACTCAGATGTACACCTATATTTAGTGATCTCAATCCTCAGTAATTTGGCAGAAAGCCACAGATATTCTGAGGTATAATAGTCTATATAACAGAAGTAAGAAAATTATGGCATAAACTAGGAAATTTAGCACTCAGCAGGATAAAAGCACTCTCATCAAACTAAACAAACAACTCAGAGGACAAATAAAGTCTACCAAAGCCAAATCTGGCCACCAAAGTCTAGGACAATGACAGGCATGCTTTAGCTATGTCTGCAACATCAAAGGCAATATGCAATTGTGTGCAGAGCTCATTACTAATGGAGACACCTATACTGAGCCAGAAGATATAGCAAGCCTACTGGCTGGCAAATTCATCTCTACCTTTACACCCTGCTCCCTCCAGCCTCCCCACAGGGAATACCATCAACTTTAACTCCCACAACTATCACTAGGGGAACTGGTCCTTAATACTATCTCTAAGGCCAAGAGCACTGCATCAATGAGCCTCAACAATATCGCAAGATGCCTTCTAAATAACATGAAACGCAACCTTTCATTTCCTCTGGAATCACTGTTTAACTCTACCCTCCATACAGGCTTCAGGCATCACAATGGAGAATGGCAACCATCATCCCTCTGCATAAAGCCAGGCCATCTGCACTCTCTGGAAACTGCAGAGCCATAAGTCTCACTAGTCTCATATGCAAAGCCGTGGAAAGAATTATCACGGAAATGATCAATAATGACACAGAAAACCTCAAGACACTGTACCCAACCCAGTTTGGTTTTGTCAAGGGCAGGTCATGCCTACTCATACCCATGGACAATACCCTACTGGGCATTATTGACAAACTCAAGAGGTCAGGTATAAACCTTTAAGTCACCAGGTGGATAGCCAAGTGTATCACACCCATGACCCACAAGGTTAGAATTGGGGAGTCCACCTCTACAGAGGCCAGTCACCAGCAGAGTCCTCCATGAATCAGTCCTGGGACCACTCCTTTTTGGTATCTATTTCTCTGAAGTCAAGGCCAAAGTCAAGAGCATCTGGCTGACCAAATTTGCAGATGATTGCAAATTAGGAGTCATTATAGATGCCCCCACTGACAATAATGTTCTCAAGAAGGGCTGACAAGAAATGTATAATAGTAGTTTTCAGGAAGGTCGTCATCCCCGGTAACTACCATATTGGCAATATATCCCTAAGAGTTGACCTAGTGGTCAGGGATTTAGGGATACATGTATTTGGTAATCTAGCCTTTAGCCATCACATGTTTACGGTGGTGAGAAAATCATTCTATATTGTGCAATTTATAAACAAAGGTATGCCAAGGTGCAATGATGTAATTTTTGCATTGTATTCAGCATTCATCAGACATGTCACTAAGTACACTGCCCCCTCTGGTTTATCCAAAAATTATAATGTCCACAAAGGTTCCTCAGTAAAAGAAAACCAGGCATAAATAAAATGTCCTATCCAGACAACCTCAAGGCCCAATTCCTGTATTGTGCCTCCTACAGGCTGTTGAGGGGAAATCTATGCCTGGCATATACGGCATCATCATAGCCTACTCTGACAGACCTCCTGCATATCCGCAAAACAACCATCAGCAGAATTACTCATTCTAAAGACTTAAACCTTGCCTGTGATATAACTAGGATCTGCAGGAGAGACAGGTATTTATACCAGAGACTACACCTCCTCTGAAATAGGCTATCCATCCATGTGAAGCAGAGTTTCCTCCCTAATCCAATTCAAGTGTAACATGAACAACTGGATGGGGAACCAGAAATACACCCCTGGTCTAGCACCTATGTCTCTTATGGTTAATCTCCCAGTCCCATGCTTCTAAGTATTTAATCTCCCAAGCATCTGTTTACACTACCAGGAATACCATATCTTGTCAGAGATTTGGGATGCATAGCTTGGCTTATAAAGGCCCTGGTGGTCATTACCCTAGTACAATCGTATGAACATATGAGTCAGTGTTGAACCATGGAAGGACTAATAGAGATATAACAAGCTATAAGAAAGAAAGAATGTCCAGGAATTATGAAATCACATATTAAAATAGATGTACTGAGTATATTAAAACAAACAGATAAGCTGGATATTAAAAAGCTGCAGAATGGATATTATCAGGAATGCAATGAAACTGAAAGTGGTAAATTAGATAAAGTATTATTTGCTGTCCTTTCGAATATTTGGAGGCCAAACGTAAAGAGATGGTATCTAAGAGTTGAATAAAACATAGATTATTATGAGGATGTTATTTTGGCTAAGGCAGAAAGGCTAAGTGAATATAAGAAATGTGTTTTTTTTTCCTTTTCATTTGTTATACCTGTGTGAAATACTGATTTTTTTACATTTATTTTATTTTAAGTTTAACGTTTTAATAACACAACCCTACTATTTTCAGTAAGTGCCACTGGATCTTGAATATTAGCCTGAGCTACCACCCACTCAGGTGAAGGGGACTTTGGTTTGGTTTAACATCTATTTTTTGAACTGTTGGTAATGGGTGATTCCATGTGATATAACCTTCATCATTTACTATAATGCTTTTTGGCTCATGTTTCCAATGCTTCTCAGCTACTTCAAATTATAATGTTTGCACAATCCCCAATGCAATAGTCTTGTCCGATTATTATGCCTTTCAGTATACAGTCCTTCTGCCATTAATATACCACAACCAGCAACATGATGTGTGACTGTTTCAAATTCTGTTTTACAAAACCTGCATTTGTCTGTTTCTCCCACATGTTCAATGTACTTTATAAACCAACGTGTATGTAGTCCACCATCCTGGGCTGCCAATATTAACCTTAGGTCTTTTGCTTTAAATTCACCTCTCCTTAACCATTCCTGCATTTGATCCTGATCAACATGAAATTGTACCAACACTTTCATATACTTGTAACTATATTTATGCATTTTCCACATTTCTTGCCTTCTCATCTGATCCTTTACCTTATAGTTTTTATTTTGTTTTTTGGCACTTCCATTCTTGCTTGACACCAATATGCTTCTGCTAGACTTAGCAGGGAAGTCATCTTAGACTTAGTCTCCTCATATTTTAAAACTTTCACTACATTTGGGTCTTGTGAGATCAGCAGATAAGTATGCAGTCCTTTGATTGCATATGTATACATGTAATCAATTTTGAGGAGGTCCACACCTCTTTCAGAACAGGGAATATATAGTCTTGGTATATACTGATTTTTATAAATCATTTTCTAATCATGATTCATCCTTCTTGCTTTCCTGTCCAACTGATCCAGCACCTTTTGGGGCCAGTCAGTAACTCCAAAACTGTAAGTTAGGATAGGAAGAGCAAATTGGTATATAGCTTGGACTTTGTTCCTAGATGTCAGCACAGTTTTAAATCTCTCTAGTGCCTCGGCTCTAAGGCTTAGTAGAGAGATTTAAAACTGTTGGTGTTCATAGGTTCATAGGTAGGTACTAGGCTATTGGCCCTGGGGCCTATATAAGCCTAGCCAAAAAATGTACCCTGGCTTTCACCACCCAAGAAAATTATTTTCCTGTGCCCCTGTCGAGCAGAGCCACAGAAGTGATCCCTGGGGTGAATTTCCCATTTCCCATCCAATCATCAAGATTTTTCTTGAAGAGTGCTAATGAGGAGCTCTGTTTGACATAGATAGGTAGTCTGTTCCAGAGTATGGGAAGTCTCTGGGACAGGAATCTATCCCTCCAGCATGTTCTGTTTATTGTGGTGACAAGGTTTAGGTCCCTAGAGCGTGTAGCTCACAGGGATTGGGATTTCTTTAAGTGGAGCATGTCCATCAGCTCTGGGTTTGACATAGCGTTGTATTGTTTTTTTACTGTTTGCTGCTAGTGCTATCAATTGCTGCTGTACATTCGATGCTGTCTTCTTTGTTGCTTTCTTTTGGAGACTGCAACCTGCCTGTTTGTGAACTATTGCTGCTGTTTTCTCAGTGGATTCTGGTACTGCGGAACTGTGATATTACTAAATTGCAGTGTGCTACCATAATAAACTTCTTTGGAAGGCAAATACTGGCTTTTTTCTTTTGTGGTGAACAGTATTGTTTTTCCTGTTGTTAACCATGCTGGTGTCTTTTCTGGGTGCCCATATAAATAGTGCTTACTCATGGCTAAATCTTCAAATAAAGATGTTAATACTTTTAGCCAGAAGTTAGGTGCTGCATCTGAGCCTGAGGTTTTCCATTTAGTAGCTTTTCTTAACTTTGTTTCAGTCTCTCTGGCCGTTGCTTCATTCCATTTCATATCCCATACATTTTAACTTCTTATTCTTTCTTTTACTTCTTCTATCCATTCAGTATCTTTGTTATGTTCTGCAGGATCTTCATAGATATTTCACCAAAATGTATCTAGTTCTTCTTTTTTTTTGGTGGTGTTTCAATTCCTTTTGCCTTGTTTCCCAATTTTCTATAAAACTTTTTTGGGTCATCAGTAAATTGCTTATTTTGTACTTTTTCTTTACATTTATTTGCATATCTTCTAAGTTTTTCTACCTGTGCTTAATTTTTTTGTTTATTATTTGCACAAGTGTATAGGGTGGCCACAGTGGTGCAATGGTTAGCATTGCTGCCTCACAGCAAGAGGTTCTCCAGTTCAAGCCTTGGCTGGGGTGCCTTCTGTGCAGAGTCTGCATGTCCTCCCTGTGGTCACGTGGGTTTCCGCCCACATCTCAAAGACATGCTGTAAGTGGATTGGACACTCAAAATTGGTCCTAGGCATGAGTACATGCATATGTGTGCCTCCTGTGGAAGGTTGGGTGCTGGGCTGGCAACTCAACACTGTAAAAACTCCACTGCAAATCATGAGCAGACAGATGATCTGCTGTGTCGACAACTAACCGGGAACAGCTGAAAGAAGTAGATTTACAAAAGTGCACAATAGATCCTGATACAGTGCATTGCTTTTGGGTTTTTTGAATTTCTGTAGTATGTTTCATTCACTGATCTTAATATGACTAGCCATCTCTATTAAATCAAGTAACTCTTCTCTTAAATTATTTTCTTCTAAACTGAGGGCACATTCTTTGTTCTCCATTTCCTGTGGACATTCTACAGAAAGTTCCAGAGCATCTTCCTGTGTCATCTTCTCTTCAGTTTCATTCTGTGTCATCCATATCTCTTTCAAATGGGAACTTACTCGCCTATCACTCCACAACATTGACTATGTCAGAGTTGCTTTAATTTTCTGTTCCATCCCTTGCTGTGCAGCTCCACCTGAACTTTTGTACTGGTTTCCTATGAAAGACTCCAAAGTGTCTTTATATGGCAGCTGATCAGATGTTTCCCTCTTCAATGGTTTCTCCTTAATTTGGGTATCCACATTCTTTGTTCTCCATTTCCTGTGGGCATTCTACAGAAAGTTCCAGAGCATCTTCCTGTGTCATCTTCTCTTCATTTTCACTCCATGTCATCCGTTGCTCTTTCAAATGGGAACTCACTCGCCTGTCACTCAACAACATTGAGTATGTCAGAGTTGCCTCAATTTCCTGTTCCTTCCCTTGCTGTGCAACTCCACCTGAACTTTTGTACTGGTTTTCTATGAAAGACTCCAAAGTGTCTTCATATGCAACTGATCAGATGTTTTCCTCTTCAATGGTTTCTCCTTAATTTGGGTATCCATTGCTCTATCCTGTTGTGATGTTATCAGAGTTAGATTTTCTACACTAAAGCCTTCACTTTGCAGGTATTTCATAACTTCAACTTATATTTTTTTAAGTTTTTTTACTTTACTAATATTCTGTTCTAGATTCCATCTTTGTTTTCTTATTTTTTTTTGTATTGTGCAACTTTCCATATCTGGATGCCTTTGCCTGTATTTCTCTTCGAATATCTTCAGGGCAGCTTTTTGTGTATTGATTTATTTGGCTTTCTTCTTTGCATAAATATGGCACCATATCAGATCTCTCTCTCCCTGGGAATCAGCAAACTTCCATGCAGGAATAGCTTATTCCTGCATGGAAGGGACCATTCCCATACAGAACGGCAGTGCACCACACATGTTCATGAAGGCGCGCTGCCGTGCTGTAAAACAGACATGGTTCTGTGTACAGGTGCAGGGGGTGAGTCTGAGAGCAGTAGTCTCACAATACACATGCCCCCTATGTACACCAGAATTGCTGTACGGCAATTTAAATAGAGTGAGATCACTCATTACACCTCCCAACCCGTCAGGGTAAGAAATCTGGACAAAGCTGTAAGGGACAATTGTCCCTATCATACTTCTCAACCTCTTTGAGTAAGAAATCTGGACAAAGCCATAAATAAAAGTGGGACAAAGGCCCAAAAATAGGGGAAGTTTTGAAATATTGCGATTACAGACGTAGAAAGTTGATAGAATAACAGGTTTAACATTAGCATGAATATTCTGAAGGGTATGAAGTTAAAAACGCAACAAATATTTTTTTTAACATGTGCAATAAAGTTAAACCATAGCTGCGCAGGTGTGCCTGTTGCTTAGCTATGCTTAGCCCAGCTGAAATGGCATGATAAGTTAAATAGCAATAGACACCCAACATAAACAATAATATAGTGGTTAGAACGTATGCCTTATGTGTAATCATTCACGGTTTGAGCCTCACCGAAGCTGCTTGTATGTGTATTCATTACAGTTTTAATTTATTTGTACGTTTATGTAGGAAGTAATTTATATTTCTCAACCAGAGTAGTGTATTAGGGCCAGATGCGAGGTATCAGTGTAATAAAGTAGTGAAACCCCCATATAAACACAAGTGCCCCATACAGTATAGTCACACAACAATAAATGTAATGAAAGCACATTGGAGGATGTCAGGGAAGGTAAAGAAATTTATAATATGCAATGAATGATGAATCAATTCCATACAGGTAGTAGCCAATAAAACGAAACATAAGCAATGCTAAGTATTGCACAGCTATGCTGACCAGGTGTAAGCATTGTGCAAATATGAATGCTAAGCAATGAGTAGCCCAGCTAAGTGGATTTGCCCATTGGTGATCAGTGCTGAACCTGCCCTTTAAGCACTGCCAACCTTAGCTAAGCAGGTTTGCCCGTAGCTTAGCTTGGCTCAACATATTCAAAACCATCCAGTCATGGCAAAGGTGGGAAATTTGCCATATTTAAACCTCACAGGCAGGAATACAGCTCATAACTGGTTGTAGCTCTCCATTGTAGGCAGTATGACAGGTGTTGGAGAGGGCATGCACTTTCAGGTGCAGCACTGGAGCATACAGGAGTCCAAGGTCATGATAGGACTCCTGGTAAAAAAAACATGACATGAGACTGCTGCAGGACCAGTACCAGGGCTTCCACTACAAAGAGGAAGCCTGGGAAAGTCTCACCCAAGATGTCACCAGTGCGACTAGTATCCCTCAGACTGGTGAGTAGGTCCAGCACCACCATGCTGACTTGAAATGGAGGAAGAGGGAGCTCTTGGAACAGTGGGTCCAAGAAGCAAGACAGAGGGGTGATGTCCCAGCACTGTGTAGGTATTCATAGCAATAACTGTTTACTAAAGTCCAGCCTGTGTATGTGATGGATAGGTATGCCTAAATGTTTCTCTATTTTCATTACAGCTGAGCGGGCTGTAAACCAGGAAGGCCATGCCAGTAGGTTGCAAAGGCTGGTGAGTAACAATCCTACTTGTAGTAGTCATATCAAATAAATATAAAGGAGTAGATGGCACCTGAAAGTATAAAAAATGTGTATGGTTTGTACTGAATAAGTCAGACAATATGACAGTAATAGTCCCATATAGGTCATATTGAAATAAAACTGTAACTGCCTGGCATTAAAGTTATAAATCCTGGACTGGTTGCATTTACTCTGGTATTGTATGGCATAAAATGTTGCATTCACCAAGATCTGATATCTGAATAGTAATGTGTTAACCACTTTTTCCACACTGTGCAATATCAAAAATATGTCTAGGAATGTCTGTATAAGAATGTTGTAATTACAAGGTCAGATTGTACAACCAAGAGAGAATTAGACAGAAAACATTGAAAGAAAAGACAGCTGTTTTTCAATAGCTCACTCTGATGAAACATAAATTGTTGTATTTTTAGCAGACACAGAGATGGTTCACATCCTGGGAGTGGTAGTAAGCTGTATGCATAATTTCAACTAGGATTTTGTGGATATGTGTAGAAACAGTCAGGTAGTGTTAACAACCATTCCCCCCACAGGTCTTCTAGGTAAGGGAAGTAGAAAGTAGCTTTAAGAAGGTTGAATTATACACTGTGTAAAGACATTACACTGCCCAAACCAAGGCCATAAGTTATTGTAATAATACCTGTACAGTAATGATTAGAGCAATGATCATTAAAGTTGTGAGTACTGCAGGGATAAACAAGTTGTTAATTGACATCTCCCCCCCCCCACCATATCTGCAACAATAATCTAAACACACAAATCAATGGGTATGTTTTACACTAAACCTACTGCTGGGATATGTGTCCTATTGTTCAACAAATATTGAAATGTGTTTCTATTAATGTTCCATGTTGAAATACTATCATTGCTGGCCTGTTGCTATCAATGTAACCTACATGCTGTTGTAATGGCCACTGTGGTTCCATATATGCATGTGTTCTATTTGCTATGCAACTGTTACAAATCTGTTGTTTTGGGTTAATGGTAATATCTATGGATGCTGTTATAACTAATCCTGGATTATGTTGACTATTACTAACCCACATATGTTCTAAAACTGCAACACCATATCACATTTGGGAAGGCCGGTCCCAGCGGACCCACCTCTCCCACCTCATCTGGCCATGGCACCTGGCCCCAGTACGTCTGGGACCCACACCGGGATCTCCTTGTCCACTGGTCCTGCACCACCTTCAGGTGAAACCACCTCAGGGGATGAGGCTCATCTCCCCCTGGGCACAGGTGTAGACAGGATAATGTCACCCAAAGCTAGGTCTGGGGTCTGGTGTATAGCGAGCTCCACAGAGAATTGGGAGATCTGCTACACTAGCTTGAGGGCCGTGTGGCACAATTAGAGGGTCAGCCTGCCCCTCCTGCACAGCCCCCAGCACAGCACAGATAAATATATATTAACATAATATATACACATAATATATACACATATATATATATATATATATATATATATATATATATATATATATATACACACATATATATATATATATATATATATATATACACATACACACACATATACATAAATATCCATACATATATTATATATATATATATATATATATATATAGAGAGAGAGAGAGAGAGAGAGATATCTATATATACATATACATACTGATATATACATATGGGGCTATATTAGAACATCGAAGTTTCAAAACATTGAATGCTCTAATATCGACCCCTATTAAGCAAACGCTTACAACATCGAACATGCAGAACAGCAATTTTTTTCCTAGGAAAAAAATTTGCTGTTCCAAAACACATGCACACACACAACACAAGCACACCAAACAAACAGCAATCCACACACATACACCTAAAATCTTACATCCAACCCTACACTAAACTGTACATACACCACTATCCACTTACCTTAACCCAAACCCTAACCCTAAGGTCCGTCATTATCGCACACTCACCTCACCCGCGCCCTAACCCTAATTCACCTAACCCATGCCCAATCGCACACTTACCTGAACCTGACCCGTAACTTTCCACAACAGTGCTGAAAATAGCAAAATGACAGAAACAGACAACCAAATTCTTTCCCTAGGAAAAAATTTGGTTTTCTGTAGCTTCGTTATTTTCAGCATTCGCTAAATAGGGGTCAATATTAGAACATTCAAAGTTTTGAAACTTCGATGTTCTAATATAGACCCTATATATATATATATATATATATATATATACATATATATATAGATATAGATATATATATATATATACATATATATATATATATATATATATATATATATATATATATATATAGATATAGATATATATGCATATATATCTATATAAATATATATATATATATATATATATATATATATATATATATATATATATAGATATAGAGATAGATATATATATATATATATACACACAGTCCCTGGAAATGTGGTTATAGTTGTACCCCCCAATGCCTTTTTGCAATTATAAAATGGGCATCGTTTTATTTATTTATCTATCTATATATATATATATATATATATATATATATATATATATATATATATATATATATATATATATATATATACATATGTTTTTTTTTTCCAATTTAAGATTTATACTGGTTGCACAATTACATATGCAAGTGACATTTTTACTTTTATGTTCTTCATTGTTTTGGATCCCACAGTCTGTCAAAGTTTAAGTGGTGGTGGTCCACAAATTGTTGAAAATGTGAGTGCAAAATGCTAAATTTTGGCAGACTTGCAAAATAATGTGAATGTTTGTTTGTTTTTGTTTTTTTTTTTCTTGTTTTATCAGTTTTATCATGGACCCATCTTGCTTATAGTTTCTGGTTTTAAAGTTTTTTTGTGTACTCATTTTCCCCATTTTTCTGAAAATATTTTCTGTCTTTTGTTATAGGCATGTGGAAGCTGACTGCAGATTTATTTTCCATTGCAGGCCGGAGTTCATGGTAAGGGAAGTATTGCGTCAGTGATGTTTTGACAGCAGTGAGGGACAAGGGATCTTTGACTGAATGTGAGGTCTACGTGGTTTACTATCAATATTTCGCCGTGCAATTGCACGGCTATGAAGTATTCGAACAACATATGTTCGAACACTTCATAGTTTGGCAGGTTATGTGAGCAAACATTATCATTGCGAATGGACTGTGCAGTCACAATTATAACGTTCGCTCATGTAAGGGGATCGCGGTACAGTGCGGTTAGGGAAATACATCCCTTTCCTCACTGTAGTGTGATCTCAGAGTTGGAATATTAAGTTGGGGGGTGTGGGGGGGCGCAGCCCCCCACAGGGGGATGCAGGGGGGCTTGCCCCCCTGCATAGATGTGAGTTTAGGCTAGTTAGGTAGGGAGTTAAGGGAAAGGTGGGAGTGCTGTTAATTGTCAAAAATCTCACTCGCGACATTTTCGACAATTAACAGCTGTTTTCGACATTAGGTACATACGGAAATGTTCATTTCCAATGTTAAAAGTCAAAATTTCGTACACTTTTTTTTTTTTTATTTTTGATTTTTTTATAGTAAACCGGTCTACATAGCTTGTACCATTTATTTTCATGTGCATGAAACAGTCTTATTGGTCAGTTTTCCATGCTTATTTTTAATTAAGGGATTATCATTGGCAAGAGAGGTAGGGCCAAGAAATGGTTACTTCTGACTTCTCTAACAATCTGATTAGCCAGAAAATAAAATACATGTCTGTTTTATCTGTACAAAATCAAAATGTTTGCTACACTGAATTGTACAGCTATAGTAACCACACCTAATATAATCAAGGACTCTTTATATTACTGTTTTTTCACTACTGGCAACCTGAGTTTGGGCGTGGACTTGTGTCAGTAGTAGGTTTGGCAAAGGGGATATGGTAAAGTATCTGACAGCCAGTTATTCTATACTAGAGGAGAGGGGTGAGGGGAGGAAGTTGATGCCTTTGCAACCTGTGATGCAGAGTTGGAGCCTTGTAGGGCATCTCAGACTAACCCAAGAGTGTGGAAACAACATACTGACACTATTGCATTAGTCCTCTGCACAGCTAGGGACATTGGAGCCATCTTTCTCACTGTGGATGGTCAAAGCTTCACTCTTATCACTTTTCACCAAATCCTGGCTTCCCGGGCCTAAACACTGTTGACGTTGACATTCTTTGCAGTCTGGGGGGGGGGTCCACTCAGTGAAGAATCTTGTCTGGAAATAGCTGACAATGAGTCATTGGGGGATTCAGGGATGTTTGTGGAGCTGGGGGGGTTATTGGGGAGGTGAGAAAGATTAAACAAAAATTCTGTTACTGAGTTTACCAACTTTTTTTGTATTACAGCATTTCACAGTATCTTAAATGACTCAACAGGGACATTGTTGTATTTATGCAACAAAGATACTGCTTTCTCTTAGAATGCTGGTTTCCTTCAGTCAAATATGTTTTCTTTTACAAAAACACTGTATCTATCAAGCTTGTGCACTGAATTTGAGTTATACATGTATATACATGGGCAGACACACATCATACCTCTTAGCTGTACAGATTTCCGCAGAATGTCCAGATTTTTGCCTCATACTCTTTGTCTGTTTTTTTTTATAAAATTGTGTTCTTCTGGCAAATTAGTAGCAATTTATTAAAGACTGAAGTTAGACAATGAGAGACAATTGAGTTTCAGACTTCATACCCTTCAGAAAATCCATGTTAATGTAAAACCTGTAATTCTATCAACTTTCTAAGTTTGCAAGAGCAATATTTAAAAACTGTCCCAATTTTTGGGAGTTTGTCCCATTTTTATTTATGGCTTTATACATACACACACACACACACACACACACACACACACACACACTTACTTTTATACGTGTGTGTGTGTGTGTGTGTGTGTGTGTGTGTGTGTGTGTGTGTGTGTGTGTGTGTGTGTGTGATATGTGCCCTCTGAGGGTGACTGGACAGCAGCATGAACTATAAGTTGTCTGTTGACCACTTATTATCCTTGTTTCTCATCTCTTTTTGCATATTAGACAGCTGGGGCAATCTGGCACAGAGGGTAAAATGCTGTGAGCTGCATCTTGGAAGTCCTGGGTGTAAGTCCTGTAATCTCCAGTTGCAAAGTATGTGATTCTGGATAGGTCATTTACCAGACAGTCGTCCTGGGTTGCCACCCCCACCCTAGAAAAAAAGCCCATATAGTATAGAAAATTGTTTCTGAACAGTGGTAATAACTGTATTGATTGAAAATAAGAGAGCCTGAGAAATAACTTATAATGCAAATTACCAGGAGATATGACCATGTAGTGCTACCAGAGTAAAATGTTTAAAAGTGTGACACAGATATCAAAACATACTCCTTGTCAGTGTATAAGCAGTATTCTTTATAAAATGTATATAATGCAACCCTTGAAAAGCAATTGTCTGAGACCTTCGCCTAATTTTATTTACTTTGTGTAAATGATCATACATCCCAAGCACAACTTTGCATATAAAAAACCTAGTTGTTTTGTGTCTGCGCTCTTTAACCTGCACTGATCTTTCATAGGATAGGAGCACTCACCCATGTAGCTGTACTGCAGCAGAAAAATGATTTAAAGAGTAAAATGCTTATTTTATGCAGGGAATTAAATATTCTGGGAAGAATATTGTGGGAATTGTTATGGCTAGGCTTGTATAGATCTATGCATAACATGTACTGGAGACATACCCACCCCTAAGTGCAACAGATCTGGACAAAGGCTGCAAATGGGGGGGGGGCAATGGACCAACACTAGGGATGCAATGTACATCCTGCAGGTATAAATGTAGAATGTTGCTACAGTGTGTCAGCATACATGTTCAGAAGGATGCCAATTTTGAAACTGCAATGTATGTCATCATATACTAACAGAAATCCTCACATGATCACATTGATTTACCACGGGAAGGAATAAAATGATACTGTGTAACAGACCAGAAATATGGGCAATAAACATGGACAGTCTGGAACAATCTGGCTGGCTGACAGGTATGCTCAGAACAGCTTAGTGCAAGAAAGCATAACCAAGCCTGACAAAGGGGGGGGGGTGCATGAAAATGTGGACATATCTGAAATACTGGTGTAGTTAAGCTGATACATATGATGCAGTAACACCCTCCTGTCTGTTCCAACATCTATTGAGTGGAATAGCACAAGTCCAAAGCCCATTGACCTCTCAGTAGCTAGTCACATGAATCTTCACATCCTCCCACTGATGTGTCAGAAATGCACAACCGTTATGGGGGCCAGGCAACACTTACATATGCCAAATATCTGGACATATCACATTAGGGAAAATACACTGAGCTGCTAGCCATGTCACCAAGCAATATCCAAACTACAGGCAGACTGACACAACAAAAAACAATCTTGCTATGGGGAATACACATGTAATTGCAAATATACCAGGCACTCCAGGAATGTAACAGTACTGAAAAACAGACACCAGTGTGAAAGTGCATACAGTATAAGGAGTTTGCATCTGTACTGCTCTTACCTGGCATATAACCATACTGCAGATCATCATTCTTCAACATGCTCTCAACCTAGCTGCCACCACCCTTTACAATTACCTCATCCTGTGACTGATCAATGTTATCCCTCACTTGTTACTACACCTCTGCAGACCACCTTGTTCAGATAAGCAGTACCTATATATATTCACCAACATCTCACACATCCTCTCACTTTCCAAGATTACAGTAAACAATCCAGTTAAAAATACCACTGCCAAGTCTAATTAACCACTGTCATGAAGGTGGGTGCCACCCAGGAAACCGGCGAGGAGTGTCCAGGTAAGACAAAAGTCCACATCAGTGTACTGAGGTTACATTCCAACTGGGTACTAATAGTCTTCAGATGCATATGTCATTGCAAAATAGAGTACTGGGTGGGGTTTAGTAATGCACATTTGCCCATTTCAGGTTAAGAAGTGCAAATAGTGTAATAGCATAGTGTATACAGTACCTGTGCAGAAATGTAGCATTGCTCCTGGACCAATGGCTATTATGAAGCTGCTGACAATACCTCTACCTCACAATACCTAGGTATCTCTTGTCAACATGAGGCACAGCAGCCTGAGATTGGTAAGTATGAGATCCTCCTGTTGTGGCTTACCAGTACCCCAGGCATTTTAAGGTCATGCATGTGGCCATGCACTGAACTGTTATAGTCAGCAAACTGCATGTATCTGCAAAATCATCTGTGGTGGGGTTTACTGCATGATATCACAGGGGCCTATTTGCATGAGATGTCAGTATTATAACTCACAAACCTGTCATTGCAAGACATCTGGATAATGACTACCAAAATGTGGGGACAGAGTGCCAATAGTAGGGACATGTATACAGTACTGTGATACAGTGCATATAAAAGGTGTACACACATGTCACAATGCCAGGTATGTGTGAGATATGAAAATGTGAGCACAATACACAAGACCAAAACCATGCAACCTGTATTCTGACCTATAATCTGTACAATGCAAATGTAAAACATACAACTCTGTTAGGGGAACATGTATGTGAAATGGTAACAGTCCAAGAAGCTAGATGAATATGTGTTGAACTTTGTCAACCCCATCCCCGCACAAAGTCACAATGCCCACACATTCCCCATCACCACAGTGGCCACAAGTGAAGGAGAGCTGGGTGCAGGAACAGGACATGCAAGTGTGGAGACTTTGGCAAGTGAGCATCCAACCACTAGCCATAGCCAGACTGCTGGTGAGGTCACACACAGGCAGATATGCAGGGATGGTCAAAGGAGGACTGATGCCTGTCCAGTACATGTAGCAAGTGCCAATGCAGCAGTTACTGGGGGCATGTTTTGGGCTGTAATGTATGCAGGCACGTAATGAACATAACACAAGACAACTGCACAGGGTTGTGGCAGAACATCTCCCTGGTTCTCATGGCTGTCTCCAGGACCTTGTTGCAGCTAGGTGTGAGGGCAATGAGATCATGGATAGAAGATTGGATGAGATCGGGGCAATCATCAGCCATGGAATATCTGTGCTTGAACAGTTGGCAGGGGAGAGTTGGCAGCTGCATGGACGTAGCTTAGCACCACAATCAGATGGGGGTCCATGTGGCCTTGCACCATCATGCTCCCTGTCTATGCCATAATGTAGCAGGCCATGGGCATGTTGTCCTGGCCAGTCCCAACAGGGTCGCAGTTCCAGCAGACATCAGTCACCATCGGGGAGTAGTACTGCCTTGGGCCTTGGGGCTGGTGGTGTCAGTCAGACGCAGGTCCAGTTCCCATGTCTGTGGCCGGAGATGGTGAACTGTACACCCTGCCATGTATAGCCCACAGCTGCCAACAAAACATCAGTATAGGGCAGCCACATGGTGTGACTGTGCAGACACACACACACACACACACACACACACACACACACACACACACACACACACATATCACAATCAGGAAAGAGGTCACCTCCACACACATGCACCAAACATGCATAGGCCATATCATTCCCACACCCCAAACACACACCCATAATGTCAACTGAATGGCACAGCTTAGGCCTCTGGCAAATCCGCAAAACACCCTGTGCATATGATGTCACCCATGCCAGATCCCTTCCATCCAAACCATCAATGCAGGGACATGCAAATATGGGTCTGATGCACATGGTGAACATACTAAATTGTAGCTATGTAATTTTGAGTGTCCAAATTTAACTCCAAATTCAGTATATATATGCACAGCTGTTGCTATAGAAGAAATGGACAGCTATGGACCTTCCCTACACCCATGCTGCACATCCCTAGCTATCTTTCATATTGTTTTACCCTCTTTGTGCCCCTTTTTTCAACACTTTCCTAGCACCCATTTTTTCCTTTCTTTTAAATAAATTAGCATAGGGGTAAGTGGGAGTAAGCAGCATTAAGTGGGACTAAGCCTGTTTGCATGGTGCTAAGTGATGCCTACACAGATTAAGCACTTTTAGAGCTAACTGTCTGTAAGCATATTTAACTGGAAGTTAGCATGGCTTCCCATCATGCAAACCCACGCAAACCCTCTTACAACTGCTTAAAAGTGCCTTAATCTGTCTGTATAAAACAGCCAGTGTTCTGCCCTGCAACAAAATAATCAGCCCTAGTAAGTCTTGAACCCAGAACACTGCACACTATACCCACAACAAATTACCACTAAGCCATCAGAGCTGTAAATACATCTGATGTTTATTCAAACATATCATGCAGCACAGTCATTCAACAGTAAGGAAAATGTGTGTTTACACACACACACACACACACACACACACACACACATACACACACATATATATATATATATATATGTGTGTGTGTATGTATATATATATATATATATATATAGATACAACTGGACTTCATCAGAACAACATTACAAAACACCCACCTCCTTTTTATACAAAAAGTTCCCGCCTAAAACATTAATTATACAATTAATTATTCAATTAAGAAAATACAGATTTAAAAACACAGTTCAAAATATATTGTTATACACTTTACATTTGGGTTAAAACAATTCCACAGTAATTAAAATGCTTTAACTATATGCAGTATGCTCTCCTCTTATTAGAATTGATTTCTAAGGGAGTTCCATACATACTATAAACATTTCTTCTGCTAACACAAACATTCGTTCTGATTTTAACTAATGATTAGAAATAATGTCTATAAATATGTCTTCCTTTTCAATTAATATTAATTCTCCCAATGTTATTTATAATTGTTGATTTAATATTACATAATTATATTTATAAATTGTTTCATTACATACACTAAGCACATCTGAAATTTTATTCTATGTGTACCTCCATGGTGTCAAGATATATACAAATTTTAATATTTTTATTTTTATTTTTATTTTTGGCATTACACACAGCATACCCTTGTGACTTAATATTTATATTACTTGTTACCTACTATTTTAACAATGGCTTAGTAGGTATTACTTCATTGAGTCCTGGTGCTACTGCCGCATTAAGTCTAATCTGCCATCTGACTTCTTTCTCACTCACTAGTGCCTTAATATTTCCTCCACGTGGATTTGGTCTCACCAGTTCCAAAATGGCAAACTTAAACCCTGTGCAGCTTTTGTTATTCATAAGGTGCCTTGACAAGGCATTATTGGGATCTTTCTTTTTTATACAATACAAATGATCATATATTCTGTTTTTCAGATATCGATCAGTTTTCCCAACATAATAATTCATACATGTGTTGCACAGGGGCTAGGTATATAACATGCTGGCTCATACAGTTCCCATTAGTAAATCTAATTCTTGTTTTAACATTGTTATTAAGTATAATTGAATCTTTTTCAAGAATATAACTGCAGTAATTACAGTTGCCACATTTTTTAGTGCCCACCTTCACACTCTTGGTATTACTATTGAAAGAATTATAGTTAATTTCTAAAATTCTCTTTATATTATTACCAGTTTTATAAACAAATTTGGGGGTACTAGGAATTTTTTCTTTTATACTAATATCACTTGTTAGGATATTCCAATTTGAATGAATTATGCCCTTGATCTCATTACTACATGCTCCGTATTTCAAAATACAAGCTTTATAGTGTCTCTTGTCACAATTTCTCTTTTTACCATTTGTATGGCTTGTTGGTTCAGTTTTGTTTTCCAGTCCTATCCCTAGTAAGGGTGGATATTTCCGACCCCATTCACTAGACACATATGTTATAATATCTGTTACCATATCCCTTGGGTAACCCTTTTCTATAAATGCTCTACCAATAAAATCTAATTCAGATATCATGCCCTCCTTTGTTGTTGTCATTCTTGCTGCCCTTATACACTGTCCTTTTATAATGCCTCTTTTGGTGTGATAAGAGTGGGCACTTTCATAGTGTAGGTAACTATTACTATATGTGCCCTTCCTATATATTTGTGACTGAAAGGATGTACCATCATTAGAAATATAGGTATCAAGGTAGTTGATCCCCTCTTTGTCCATTTTATATGTAAATCTTAGGTATCCTGTTGTTTGATTAATATACCGTAGGAAGTCGGTTAATTCGTCACTGCTACCCTTCCATAGGATGAAAATGTCGTCCAAAAATCGGACATACGTTGTTATTGATTTCATCCAATTAGAGTGCAGTACAAATTCCTCCTCCCAATTTAGTAGCACAAGGTTGGCATATATGGGAGCACAAGATGCTCCCATAGCCACTCCTGATACCTGTCTAAAGTATTCACCTTCATAATAGATGTAGTTAAAATCCAACACTAGTTCCATAAAGGCTGCAAGCAAGGTAATTTCTTCAGTAGAGTATCCACTGTGTTTCTGCAAACTACACATAAATCTTTCTAAACCTTCCTCTTTGGGTATACAAGAAAACAAATCTTGAATATCAATGGTAACAAATAACTGTTCAGGATTCCATAATTCATGTGTGAATAATCCCAAAAATTCCCACGAATCTTTAATTATGTGCTTTATAGATGCATATATGTGCTTCAATTTATAATCAATATACTTCCCAAAGGGGAATACTTTACTATTACTTCCAGAAATAATAGGCCTAAAGGGAGGGTCAGATAGGTCCTTATGAATCTTGGGAATCCCTTTAATAGTTGCCAGTATGGGAAAGTCCACCTTTAAATATTTATACAAAACCTCATCTATTCTATTCTCTAATAGAAATTCTTCCAAATATGAGTCAATACGTCTATATGAAATATTAACTTCATTTAATGATGATACCTCATATTGATCTGTATTGAATAATATTTCAAACATTTTATTAATATATTTGATGTTATCATATAGTACTACCCCACCCCCTTTGTCTGCTGCCAATACTCTTACATTATTCTCTTTGAGTTTCTCCAGAGTTAGAATAGCCTGCTGGTTTGCTGCTCTGTATTTATTGTTATACTTCTTTTTGTTATACAGTGAATATATTTCCTTGTTTATAACATTCTCAAAGGAGATTAATGTCTTGGCAAGTGGGGGGGTAAAAGTGCTCTTCTTTCTTAATCCATCATCGTACCTATATTCTGTGTCATTTTGGAAGAAAATACCAAGATTTAATTTCCGAAGAAACAATTTGGTCTCAACCAGGGTATCAGTAAGGTCCATTGATCTATCAGGAATGTATTTCATTCCCTTGGTCAAAATTTGTATTGATTCAGGGTTGATATTATATGCTGTATAATTATATATTTTAACATCCCCCCCTGCTTCTAATATGTTGGGGAATGTAGGGTCAGTTATCTGCCCAACTGGCACTATCGCTAACATCTCCCCTACACCAAAGGGCTCATTATTCCATATTTCTTTCATTGTCTGTAGTTGCTCCACCTTTGGTTCACCCTCCCCTGTTTCTTCAGAGTCGGCCAATTTTCCACTTCCCCATCCTCCCATAAAAAATCTTGTTCAGGGATATTAGGCCTATGTGAATTACGTCTCTCTTTACCATATATATTGTTTTTGCCTCTTGTATTTCCACTTCTCCATCTATAAGCCCTCCCCTGTCTATACTGCAAAATGTCTCTTTGTAATTTCCTATTCTTTCGTTCAAACATTTTTTTTTTTTTTTTTTTTTTTTTTTTTTTTTTTTTTTTTGTTACCATTGATATTCAAGATTTGTTTTCTTGTATACCCAAAGAGGAAGGTTTAGAAAGATTTATGTGTAGTTTGCAGAAACACAGTGGATACTCTACTGAAGAAATTACCTTGCTTGCAGCCTTTATGGAACTAGTGTTGGATTTTAACTACATCTATTATGAAGGTGAATACTTTAGACAGGTATCAGGAGTGGCTACGGGAGCATCTTGTGCTCCCATATATGCCAACCTTGTGCTACTAAATTGGGAGGAGGAATTTGTACTGCACTCTAATTGGATGAAATCAATAACAACGTATGTCGATTTTTGGACATTTTCATCCTATGGAAGGGTAGCAGTGACATTAACCGACTTCCTACGGTATATTAATCAAACAACAGGATACCTAAGATTTACATATAAAATGGACAAAGAGGGGATTAACTACCTTGATACCTATATTTCTAATGATGGTACATCCTTTCAGTCACAAATATATAGGAAGGGCACATATAGTAATAGTTACCTACACTATGAAAGTGCCCACTCTTATCACACCAAAAGAGGCATTATAAAAGGACAGTGTATAAGGGCAGCAAAAATGACAACAACAAAGGAGGGCATGATATCTGAATTAGATTTTATTGGTAGAGCATTTATAGAAAAGGGTTACCCAAGGGATATGGTAACAGATATTATAACATATGTGTCTAGTGAATGGGGTCGGAAATATCCACCCT
>NC_056730.1:567072420-567154920 GCF_019279795.1 Protopterus annectens
TGTATGTGTAATATAGCATCCCATGTTAGGACAACAAATATGGGGTATACAAACCTTACAAAACACTGGAAGCATATATGTGCACACACTCCAAATGACATATTGTGGAGGCAGCTTGTCATGTACTGATAGCATTCACTCTTCTTAAGTACACACCTGCTATTAAGTACAGGGCCACAATGTCACACCAAGTAATGGTCTGCTGTCCAAGATGTATGTCCATGACATTTGTCCAGTCACCTACAACAGAGGCAGCCATGGCTTGCACACATCTTACAAAGCATGAAATGTATCTCATATTTGAAAGGTAGGAGTCAGGAGTGGGAAAAGTAACCTTACCTCACCTTTGCATATACCATGGCAAACAGTGCAGGCAGTGATCTAGGGGTGTATTAAATATGGGACAACAGTGATGTAGAAAATAAACAGATGCCCATCCAATACACATGACAAAACATGTTGCAAACAGGTCATGGAGGCTGCCAGAGACATGCAGTAACACTGATGGAGTTGCAGGAATGTCTAGCAAGTACTGTTTGTGTAGCATCTGTGTCAAGAATCAGTAGGATTCTGCATAAATGTGGCCTATGGGTAAGGGTAATCAGACATAATATTTGTCCCACATGAAACATCATCCAGGGATCTGTACAGGTAGCATAAGCATAACATAAAGTCTCTCAAAGGCATGTGTTGCAATGTGTAATGTTGTCACGAGACCAAGGCTCAAACCTACAGGCAGTATTCACAAACATATGTGTGGTACACAAGCAACAACTCACTCCACCTCAGGGTCACCATTTGAAACACTGCAAAATAATACTCATGTGTGGCCCATAGTTGTCAGGCATCTGCAGTAAGGCTGAGGATGGGGAGGGGTGTCAGCTTCAAACACAACAGTGAACTGAAGCATACATACAAAGCTAGCTAAGAATGGCTGTATCCGAACACTGTCAAAGTTATGAATTGTGCCAGACATAACCCAGACTCTACAGCAATAGTGAAGCCACTGTGTGACCTCCAAGGGCTGTGTACATGAGCTGACCTTGCAATCTGGCAGAGTTGTGGGACCTTTGTAGGTCAGACAAACAAAATAATGTCAAGAAAAGCTGGGCCATGCTAGTATACCCCTTCCAGGAATAGTGACTGCTGTAGGTTGCTTAACAGGTGTTTCAACAAACCATTGTTTTAAGGGTGTGCACACTTATGCAACCCAAATATTGCATGCATCTCATGCAGCATCTCCACGACTAACACATTTGTTTGGTACTGCATTGGGTTGCACAGGTCATATGTCACATATCAGGTGTGTGGAATGTTATCAGATGCAGTACTGTGGCCTATCATAGAAGAGGCTGGCATGTTAACACTCCTCATATCCAAATGAAGCTTTGAAGGTTGTCGGTGTAACTGGATTTTATTGCAGATACATGCACTGCTGATGATGAGATCTGCAAATCAAAGGTCAGGCATTATTATAAGCAAACATAACTGGCAGACATCTACACATTCAGCAATGGTCTGTACACTTGTGAGGTATGGTGCACAGTACATGCCAGTGTGCAATACAGAAGCACATCAATAATGTGTACATGGGTGCAGTGTGTTCCAGGGGAAGGAGCATCCCCTACTAACACAACTCATGCATCACAGAGATGTATATTGCTGGTAACGAGGATTACACATGTCTGCAGTGCATGCTGTTGAGTGCCATATGTCATGCATGTTAACTGCCAGGTAATGAAAAGTCTGTGTAATATCTTTGTGCCACATCACCTGTGTGTGTGTGTGTGTGTGTGTGTGTGTGTGTGTGTGTGTGTGTGTGTGTGTGTGTGTGTGTGTGTGTGTGTGTGTGTGTGTGTGTGTAGAATTAAACCATAATGTATAGGTCTTAATTTAGATGTCTTGTATGCCCCTCACCGGTGGTGAGGTGGGCCAGGGTCCCTCCTGCAGGCAAACTAATGTTAGTGTCCATACAGACTCTGACAATGATAATAGGCATAGTGAGGCACAGGCAGGGTTGTCAGGGGCTGCATCTGTGCCATTGGTTGGCATCCCACTTTTATCCACACCATCCCCGCACACAGTCACAATGTCCACACATACCTCATCACCAGTGGCCATAGATGAGGGACAGTTTGCGGGTGGTGTAATGGGACAGGAACGTGTGGTGACTATGGCAAGTGTTTCTGTACATAGCAGCCATAGGCAGATGACTGGTGGTGTCTCACACAGGCAGATGGACAAGGGTGCTTGTACAAGGGCTGCTGGCCATCATGCCCCTGGCAGAAGTGTCACAGCAGGTGTTAACAGATGCATGTTTTGGCCCATCATGGGGGTAAAGGCACATATGGAACGTTACACCAGAGATGGTCTGAGGCCCCAGTGTGCTCTGAGGCTCCAGTGGGCTACTCTTCCTGCTGTACATGACTACATCTGTTATCATGCAGATGCCCACTGTTATTTTGCAGGGGTCATGGATAGACGGTTGGGTGAGATGATGGGAATCCTCAACCATGTGGTGTCTGTTTTAGAACATGTGGTGGGAGTAGGGCATTGGCCATGTGGATGTAGGTCAGCAACACCAGCAGGTGGAGGTCTATGTGGACATGCGACACTCACTCCTGCTCTCATAGTGGTAGTACCAGCACCATCACTACAGGGGGGGTGCTGTCCACACCATAGTGCAGTAAGCCATGTGCACGTGGTCCTGGCTGGAACCAACAGGAATGCATATCCAGCAGACAAATGTCATCATCAGGGAAGAGTACCATAACTTGACTTCTGCCTGATGATTCCCATGCAACCCCTGGCAGGTGCAGTTCCCGACACAGTGAACTGTACACCCGGCCATGTATGGTACACAGCTGTCCAACATACACCTGTATGGGGCAGCCACATGGCAAAACTGTGCAAACCCATACACACACACACACACACACACACACACACACACACACACACACACACACACACACACACACACACACACACACACACACACACATCACCATCACAGCTAGGGCACCTCCATGCCTACACACACCACGTCTGCACAGGCCATTTAATGAACAACCCCCTAACCTACACAGATGATGTCAACCAAATCACTCAGCCTAGGTCTCTAGCATACACACACCACACCCTGTGCATGTGATGATACCTGTGCCACATCCCTGTCATCCATACCATTGATGCAGGGACATGAGCATATGGTTCTGATGCACATGGTGTATGTACAACAGTTTAGCAATGTAATGCTGTTTAAAGTGTTATCAGCTGGAATTCTTCATACTTATGCATCAGAGTGTGTAGCTGTCCAGGCATGATGCATTATTGCTGTTATTAACACTGACTGAATGCAGTCTCCATAATGTATTCTGTTTGTGTTCTAAGTGTCTGTGTGTCAGGAGGATGCTATTCTGCTGTCCTTTCCTACAAGGGGTGTGGCACTGTGGTAACATATTGACTGTGTCATATCCTGCGTACAGCTGAATGCAAGTGACAGGTCTGTATAACAGTTACTGCATGTGCCACATGGCTGATAGGTCTGAGGGGTGTATACAGGGGAGTGCATGGTGGCTGATATAAGCAGCTCTTCTACAGTGGACAATAGTAAGTGTACTGCGTAGCGCACACCAAATGTTTGTGAATAACACACACACACACACACACACACACACACACACACACACACACACACACACACACAGGCTTTTGTGTTGATGCAATATACAGAGAATACTGTTCACATCGATGTACTTCATTGTGCAGAGAACTCATGCTGGCATTTGTAATTCCACCAAGACCAAATTGCCAAAACATCACATCAGTAAATAATCAGTCCGCCGAATTTAATTTCATTGGAAATGGTAATGGCAGGATATATGTCCTTTTCTCCAATATACTGCAATCCTGGAGTTGTTATACATAGTTGTGCTGGTGTGAGGGGCACAGCCCCTCACATTGGAGGGTGTGGGGTGGCATAGAACCACACATAGTGTGATTAACAACTCCTTAACCTCTTAACATAAACTGGACAGTATAACAGCACACTAAGTGGGGGGATACGCACAGCAATACCCCCAATGTGGGTGGCTGTGTCCACAACAACCACACCCAACTATGCACCAACTCCAGTATCACTGTACATTGGGGAAAAGGCCATTTACACATCCACTACTATTTTTGATGGAATGATTTTCCACAAGATGATTGCTTTGCAATGTTACCATTTGCCAGTTAGTTATTGGACAGATGATCTCCTGGGAAATATATTTTCTGGAAACTGCAGTAGATCTCTTCACATACACCCACACTTACTTGGCAACACTGAGATTAGAACCCCTACATAGGTAGTCATTGCTACTAATGTGTTTGGCCCACACACCACAGAGCTTGTAGGGTGAGGTGTGTCCCAACCTTCCTGTAAAGGGAACAACATCAGCAGGCCTTGTACAGTATGGTAATGGGGGATGTACTGGGTATTAATGGACAATACATAGTATAATATGCTGTCATACACTGACAAACACATACAGTCATAGACACATTTGACAGATCTGGGTTTAGCAGTGCTGACTACCTTGTCAGTGAGTCCATACTGTTACAAAGTTTTTGACCCCAGCACTTGCATCATTGGGCTGAAGAGTGTCATCAGTTACCTGTGTAGTTTATGCTCACAGTGGTCCTCATACAGTGGACCTTGGGACATGTACTGGGGGTACCATGGTGTAAAGACAGTATACCCAGCACCCCCAACCCACAATGGATATTGTACTCACTGAAACCCATGATAATGCTCTGACATACCCACAATCACACATTGACCAGTACTGCAATACAAACCTTTGTCCATCTAATTATTGCTACTACAGGGATATGCATTTATTGCACACCCCACAGGAACAGTAGGGTGAGTGTTTTGCCATGGCTCTCCTAATGTCAGCAACATCACCATCCCTTTTAATGTATGGCAAGGTTTAGTATATTTGGATGATGTGGCCTCAGAATGCTGTCTCCTACAAATATGCACACTCACACAAACACACACACACACACACACACACACACAAATACACACACACACACGCACACATTTGCCAGGACTCAGAGGGTAACCCACACCTATCTACCTATTTGTAGAACACACAAACACTGTTATACTCAGTAATGCACACAAACACATTTGTCAGTACTGAGGTCCATAGGTGCAGGTGTTCCTATGCGTGTACCATGCTAATATCCATGGAGAGCTGAGAAGAGTAGGGCATGTGCATACACTGGTATCATGGCACCTGATATTTGTCAGCAGGCCATTTATCAGCTGATGCCACTTGAGTGATCCCCAGGGAGACAGTTATAGTCAACATCCACTCATCTGGTTTTCTCTTGAAGAGGGCCAGTGAGTTGCTCCAGTTGACATACATGCAACACATATTGCATAACATGGCCAGTGTCTGGATTAAGGACCTGTACCCAAACATGTTCTGTTGACTGTGGTAGCCTGGTTGAGGTATCCATGGCATGTGGTGCATACAGACTGGGGTTTCCTAGCTGTGGCTTTCATAACACAGCTGGGCAGACATGTCAGTGTCAGTCAATCGATGATTATCTGACATCTGCACATCTGTACAGAGGACATACAGAAAGTAGATAGACAACAGGTTATGCATTAGGATGAATGTTTTGACAAACAGATGTCTGAGACTGATAGGTATGCCATTACTACATTACAGCAGTCCTCAATTATATGTCCATAAAAACATGGTAGTCTACAGTTACTATCAACATAGCAGATCAATATCCACTAGGAGATACATAAACACATACAGCTCAAACACCAAGAACACAATAGTCAGTACTCAGAGTCCAGCTTTGCATGCAGGGGTGCATGGTTCCAGAACTACAATCTGCAATCTACACTTACTTGGAAAAGCACTGTTAAAAGTAGTAATGTAATGATACCATACATGCAAGTGTGACTGCATACAACCTGGGATACTACCCAAGTATGAAACACATACACAGAGAAGGATTGTGGTATTACCCATGAATACTCAGGTCTCCCATACAGTTTACTCACACCCCTTGCTATTGTAAAGACAGCACATAGAAGCATGTTATGTCAATGGAATTAAATACATTTATTAAAGATGTCATTACCCTGCTATTTGATCAGACTGGAATGTGGTTACTGGTTAACAGGGCTGGGCTATGCATAGTAGGTGTAAGCATTGCTTAAATGTAAATGCTAAACAGATTTGCGCACTGGTAAGCGAAGCCTACACGGTGTGAGCACATATTCATTTAGCCATAATTTAGCAGCACTTAGCTTCATGCAAACCCACACAATCCTGCTTTAAAGTGCCATAATCACCCTTGCTCCATCACCCCTTGTTTGCCCAGCAACAGAAGAAATAGCCTATGCAGGTCTTGAACCCAGGACCCTGTACATTATAGTCAAAGCACTTAACCACTAAGCCATCTGAGCTGTGAGGATGTCTGTTGCTTTTTCAAATATATCATTCAGTAAACATACTGAATAGTAGTGAACAACTGCTTTGACTACTACAATTGTTTAGTACTTGTAAGTGAAAATAGTGTTGAATCAGTCATGTTCTTATATGTAAATATACACATATCAGATTAATATGGTGGGATACCTCTGAGAAGGTATATACAGCACTCATATTTACATATAAAAGGATATATATATATATATATATATATATATATATATATATATATATATATATATATATATATATATACACACACAAACACACACACACACACACACACACACACACACATATATATATATATATATATATATATATATATATATATATATATATATATTGGTCTACTGCTTTTCGTCGAATACCACATATTCGAAAAAGAGCAGTAGACTGCTCAGTTATGTGAAAGTGCACTTATTCAAATGTACACTTTCGCGAACTCAGCTTCTACGAACAGATTGCACCACAGTGGAGGGCAGCAAGAAAACATGCTATGTCCTCCACTGTGGTGTGGTAGTTACGGACCTTAGGGTTAGGGCGTGGGTCATGGTAAGGGGATAGCCCTACTAACTATCCCATTACCATGACCTGCACCCTAATCCTAAGGTCCATAACTACTTCACTAAAATCAGTAGTAGCCCATTCGACGAAGTGGGTTTCGCGAAAGTGCACTTTCGCATAACCCAGGGTCTACTGTGTGAGTTCGAAGAAGTGTATTTTTGAACTTGTACAGTAGACCCATATATATATGTATATATAACATATGCCCATGACATGTAGTGGAGGCATACCTCAGCAGCATAACTCTCAACCTCTTAGTGCAAGGGAACGTAATGTATGTATTGCTGTTATAAATGTAGAATGTTGCTACACTGCCAGGGGATGTGTCAACATACATGTTGTGAAGGAAGGCTCTTCTGAAACTGACATGTATGCCAACAGTTACTGGCAGACATCATAAAAATCATCATAGTGAAGTATCACACAAATCACAGTAATGATCCTGTGGCATACAGAAGAAATATGAGCAATAATCATGGACAGTCAGAAACAATCTGGTCAGTCGGGAGGTATACACAGAACTCCTTAGTGCAAGAAATGTGGAACGAGCCTGACAAAGGGGATGTTTAAAGCCATGAAAATGGGGATATATCAGAAATACTGGAGCAGATAAGCTCACACAGTTGATGCATTCTCAACCTCCTGTCTGTCCTAACACATATTAACTGGAGGAGCAGAGGTCCCAAGCCTACATACTTCACACTAGTTAGTGACATACATCTTCACAGCAGCCCACTGCTTTGTCAGAAATACACAACAAGCATGGTGGCCAGGCAACAGTACATCTGATGAATATCTGGACATAACATCACCCTAGGGTAAATACACTGAGCTGCTAGGTATGTCACCAACCACTGTCTATACTACAGGCAGACTGCCACAACACTAACCCAATGTACCCATGGGGAATACACATGTAATTGCAAATATAGCAGGCATTACAGACATGTAACAGCATAGAGTAACAGACACCAGGGTGAAAGTGCATACCCACAACCAATCTCAAACACAGTCACAGTCACATGATGATAACCCTAAGTAATAGTACAGTATATCTTATATATTTTAACTAGGACTGTATAATTCAAAAGCCATCATCATGTTTGCCACTCACACACTAACCCTACATATACTAGCCCAAGTCACAGTGTAGTCTGGTGCCTGACCGGGTAAGGGACATGTCTCAGTCTGGCCCTATAAACATATAGGCTGATAGGGTATCAGAAACTGGAGCAGCATGCAATGTCAGATAGAACAGGACCAAGAGCACTGACATCTACCCCAGTATATACACTGGCCAATAACATATTCACAATACACTGCTACATAATACAGACACTTCGCCAACAATCACCATAAGTACACAGACCTCACTACTGTACAGACTACAACAAAATGACCAGGTTTTGTCCTCAAATATTAAGCCTGCTATACATTACCTGTCTGGAAGTCTGATATATCACTGGCTTGATATCAGGAATTATGTCCTTAAATAATGATATACTGTAAATATTCACCTCTTACTGCATGACATATGAACAAAGGGTGACGAAATTGGGGGACAGAGGCACAAACACAGGACCAGTATTGACATATTGCAGTTATAAACTGAGAACATTGCTGGTGTAACAGGGTTTGTTGTGACATATCCTTTGCTGAGGGATATGAAGTAACACACATGGATGTCACTATTTACTGACTACAATCATCAGAGTATACTACTGCATTTATAAATACAGAAAATGTCTGAGGAACACACCAAATCTGTGACTCCAAACTGGGCAGTCTGCAGATAGCCCTACAGGTGATAGTTTTCTCAACCACATAACACTGTCATGCCAGACTTTAAATCATGCAGAACAGCCATATCCACACAAATCCTGTTAAACCAACATTACTTCAAATGTAGAGCAGCAATACTTACATTCTGTCCCCATGTCTGGAACATCCCCCTCCAGTTTGTTGGCCTGTCTCCACAGTGTTTGTTGTAAGAGGTATTTCCAACTACTCTCTGCGATGCGGTTTGTCAAACACCCACATGAAGTCCTGCTCACAGTGAAGGAAAAGGCCAACACCCACTTGCAGTGCTTAGTTATAGGAGTGTGTTTCCATGCAATTGGCTATAGGAATGATACCACAGCTGTTCTACATGCAGTTATCAAGTGGGGGACTCCACTTCGTGTACAAGCCATCAGCTGATCATGAGCATTACCTACCAAAGTCAAGCCGCTGCCCATGCAAAACAGATGCATTTTTCCACATCTAACAGAGTGAGAGAGAGAGAGAGAGAGACAGAGAGAAAGAAAAAAAAGGAAGAGGGAAAGAGCCAAGCATGTTTGTGTATGATCCATGGGTGGAGAGCAGTCTCTGGGTATTATAATGGTTGCTTATATATACATTTATGGCTGTGGATTCTCTACAACAACCTCTACAGTGTTTGACAACTGCTGGCCTTGTAATGTGACATTGGCACATATGGGTCCTCAATATGTAATGATTGCCTATATATACATTTATGGCTGTGGATTGTTTACAACAACCTCTATGGTGTTTGACAACTGTTGGCTTTGTAATGTGACATTGGGACATATGGGTGTTCAATATGAAAATGTGGCAAAACCCACCATCCAGTGGATCCTGTTATTACACAATCACACCAACACCCAACAAGGATACTGATGAGACACACACGCATTTGCCAGTATTGAGTTTCAAACCCCTACCTAGCTATGCATTGCTACTACATGTGCATGCATCATAGAGCGTTTACACCAGAAATCTGTCCAAAGATATCTTTGAAGGTGAGTAACATCAGCAGCAGTGCTACAGGAGGGGAAAGGAAAGTGTAGTAAGTGTGAATGTCCACAAAATCAGCTGTCATCAAAGACACACACATCCACACACATTTTCACAGTTGCCAGGACCAGGATTAGAACTCCTACTTAACTAGTGTGTTAGGCTATGGTATTATGCAGTTATCGCAAGCACCACAGAGCTGATATTTTGGAAAGCTGTCCAAAGGTATTTTTGAAGGTGACTGACTTTAGTAGTAGTGCTAAAGGAGGGTTAAGGGAAGTGCAGTAAGTGTGAATGTCCACAAAATTAGGTGTCAACAAAGAGACACGCATTTTCACAGTTGCCAGGTCCAGAATTAGAACTTCTACCTAGCAGGTTTGCTACACTATGGTATTATGCAGTTATCGCAAGCACCATGGAGCTTAAATGTTGAAGAGCTGACCAAAGGTATATGCAAAGGTGATTGACATCAACAGCAGTGCTAAAGGAGGGGTGAAGGGAAGTGTAGTAAGTGTGAATGTCCACAAAATTAGGTGTTAACAAAGACACACACACTGTCACACACAAACACACATACTTTCACAGGTGCCAGGTCCAGGATTAGAACTCCTACCTAAGTAGCTTGCTATACTATGGCATTGTGCAGTTATCACAAGCGCCACAGAGCTTATATGTTGGTGTGCTGTCCAAAGATATCTTTGAAGGTGACTGCCATCAGCAGCAGTACTAAAGGAGGGGTAAAGGGAAGTGTATTAAGTGTGAATGTCCACAAAATCAGGTGTCAACAAAGACACATACACTCTCACAGTTGCCAGGACCGGAATTAGAACTCCTACCTAACTAGTTTGCTACACTATGGTATTATGCAGTTATCACAAGCACCATGGAGCTAATATGTTGAAAAGCTGTCCAAAGGTATTTTTGAAGGTGAGTGACATCATAAGCAGTGCTAAAGGAGTGGTGAAGGTAAGTGAAGTAAGTTAAATGTCCACAACATCAGATGTCAACAAAGACACATACACTCTTGCCAGGACCAGAATTAGAACTCCTACCTAACAAGTTTGCTACACTATGATATTACACAGTTATCGCAGGTGCCACAGAGCTTACATGTTGGAGAGCTGCCCAAAGGTATCTTTGAAGCTGAGTGACATCAGCAGAAGTGCTAACAGAGGAGTAAGGGAAGTGCAGTAAGTGTGAATGTCAACAAAATCAGGTGTCAACAAAAACACACAGACACATTTTCACAGTTGCCAGAACAAGGATTAGAAATCCTACTTAACTACTTTACTACGCTATAGTATTACACAGTTACTGCACATGCCACAGATCTTAATGCCTGAGATTTTACCAATGGGTTATTTCAAGGTGACTGACATCCGCAGGAGTGCTAAAGTAGGGCAATGGGAGGTGTAGTGAGTGTGAATGGCCTCAAAATCATTCTTCTCCAAACACACACAATTTAACACTTGTCATGTCTGGAATTAAAACTCCTACAATAACTAGCGTGCTACACTTCCGCATTACACAGTTATCATGAGTGCCACAAAGCTTGCAAGGCTAAGACTTGCCCAAAGGGTTTTTTCATGATGACTGACATCAGCAGGAGTGCTAACATGGGCAATGCGAAGTACAGTGTGTGTGAATGGGCCAAAAATCATGTCTCTGGAAACACATACACACACACACATACACTCACTCACACAGAACTTCACATTTGACAGAACTGAGTTTACAAATGCTACATGAATATCTATTTGTACTATTGTGTTACACAGTTATCACAAGCACCACAGACACTATAGGGTTGAGGGCCACAAAAAGGAATGTCTACAGTGATTGACATCAGCATATCATATGATATAGGTCAATTGGATGTGTAGTGGGTGGGACAGGCCTCATAATGGCATTCTCTCTGTCACTATCTGTCGCTCTCTTCACCACATCTCTGTGCATGTATGTTTGACATATTATAGCCTGCTGGCCTTAGATATGTGTGAGTATTCCTATCCAACGTGTGTGCTAAGCATAACTGGTGTGCAATTTGGTGTGTGTGCACAGACATCTGCAAATGACAGATATTGGAGCAATGCAGCAATTGCCTCATGTACACAGACAACCCTCTCCTCCTACCACCCAGCGCTGCAAACTGTGAGAGATGCACTTATATAGCCAAACTGGATGCAAAGCTCTCTTCACCCAAGACTGGACTAGACAGTCAAGAGGAGAAGGTAAACACTTGCACCACACCACACTCATCACATAGTCCCTAAAAGCCTACACCACCAAAACACACACATAGCAGCACAAAACACACAATTACATTCACTGAGGCTCTCAATAAAAATCTGCTCAAGCAACAGAGACCTCCAAAGCAGAAATGCAAGCAACATCCACCCCCCAGCACAACCCAAATGGCACATAGCCCACAAACTCAGTATGCCACTCAACCACAGCCCATAAAGCATAACAACATACCAAACACTCTAGTCATAGGTGACTCTATAGTCAGGCACAGTGATGCTCCACTCACCAGGCTAAACAAGGAAAAAGTTACTGTCAGCTGCCTGTTGGGTGCCAGGATCCACCACATAAAGCACTCAGGTCACTCCACAACAAGTACAAATATGACTCTGTCATTGTCCATGTTGGTGTGAATGACCTGAGATGTACCTCCTTGGACTACATGAAAAGAGACATGTAGGGGCTCTCTGATCTTGTAGCCCAGGCAGGTATGACCCTAGCCCTGAGTAGCATCCTGCCATCACCCAGAATGATATCACAGTACAAGGACAAAATGATTGACTTCAGCAATTGGCTACGCTTCTGGTGCCATTCTAAGGGGATCCAGTATCTGTCTGCTTGGGATGACATGATTGACAGACCACGATGTTTTGCCAGAGGTGGCCTGCACCCGTCACCCTTGGGATTCCAGATACTGGCTAAGGCTCTTGCCACCCCTATAGTGCCTTTTTTAGGCAAGGTTTAAATCTCAGATTCACCAATGTAACAGGTACAAGCAAGCAAAATCTGAGGGTAATGTACTCAGTGCTAGAAGTCTAAACCTCAAAATGCATTAACTCGAGGCACTCCATAAAATGGACAACATCGACATCTGTGCAGTGACAAAGACCTGATTCACAGCTCCAGAGAACACCACTGCATTACCAGACTATAATTCATACCACACCTTTCAGCCACCTAACCTGGACTGAAAAACTAAAGGAATAGGTGTGTCCATTATCATTAAGGATATCCACACCTCCAGGCTAGTTGCTCAGCTTAATGCATCTGAGAGTATCCAAGTGCAAATAACTCTGGGCAAGACTGCAATACAAATTGTAACTTGCTCCAGATCCCCACCATGCCCCAGGATTCCCACTCCTCATTTCTTGATACACTGGAAAATATTAAGGTACAACCCAACACCCTAATAATGGGCAATTTCAACTACCCCACTATTGACTGGGAAAACTACTCATGTACCAACACTTTTGCTCAACATTTTCTGGAATTCATAAATTCCAATGCCTTGGATCAACTTATCCACACCCCCACCAGGGGCAGCAATATCCTAGACCTGGTCATTACCAACATGGGTGACCGGTGTTCCACACCAAAAGTCAATTCCTTGTTGGTCAGATCCGACCACAAGCTAATCACCCTAGACATGCACATCCTGCCCCCACCCCCCATTAGGGAAACCACCGTAAAAATTTCTCCAAAGCCAACTTCACGCTTCTTAAGACAGAAGTGGCAAACTACATGACATCCATGCAGACAGACAATAGAGGTACGACTGCTGAATCCTACACAAACGCACTTTATAAGCACTTACATGAGTGTGTGGATCGTGGTATCCCTAACAGAACCAAGATGCTATCCTCCAAGAAAAGGAAGCCAATCTGGTGGTCCCCTGCCATAAACAAACTCTTCAACAGAAGAAAGAAACTGTTGCAAAAAAAGAGTAAAATCCCATGATTGGAGAAACACCCTGGTCAGCCTCAGTAAGAAGCTGAGAGCCCTTATAAAATCCTCCAAAGCTAGTTATGAAAACAAAATTGCCACTGATTCTAAAGGCAACCACAAAGCATTCTATAGCTATGTTAAGAATCTCAATGGCAACACTCAGATCTGCTCTGAGTTACAGCACAATGGCACTAAATATACAGAAAAAAATGATATTGCCAACATCCTGGCAGATAGGTTCAGTGCTAACTTTAACCCCCTCTCACCCCCTAAAGGGCCCATCTGTATACTGGAAGAATGCAAAGTTTCTGTAATCATTGCTGCACAGGTAAAAAACACTCTCTCCAAAGACAAGAACACAGCATCCATGGGACCTGACAACATCCCAGGCTGTGTTCTACACAAACTACAGAATGAACTGGCACCCCACCTAAGCACCATGTTCAATCTTAGCCTCACCTCAGGCTTTGTGCCCACTGAATGGCACACAGTGACAGTTATCCCACTCAACAAAGGGGGAGCCTTCATGGAGCCTGGGGACTACCGCCCCATTAGCCTAACGAGCCTGGTCTGCAAGGCCATGGAATGTATCATCATGGAACTTATAAACAAAGACATTGGTAATCTCCAAACTCTGGACCCCACCCAGTTCGGGTTTGTAAAAAGCAGATCATGTCTCCTAAACCAGATAGACTTCTTTGAAGCAGTCACCAAAGCCATAGACGAGGGTAAGGTGGTTCACACAGCCTATCTAGATCTCGCCAAGGCTTTTGACACCACCCCCTACTCTGGAATTATAAATAAACTCACTAAACTAGGTATAAATCCCTATGTCACAAGATGGATTGTCAAGTGTCTCACTGACATAACCCACACTGTGAAAGTAGCAGACTCCAAATCCGACTTCAGATCAGTGACAAGTGGAGTACCACAGGGTTCAGTCCTGGGTCCTCTCCTGTTTGGTATCTACTTTTCTGAAGTACAGGCTAACACAGAAGGTCTTTGGCAAATGAAGTTCACAGATGACTGCAAACTAGGAGCCATAATCAAAACTCCTAACGATGTGGACTTCCTATAAAAGGGCCTCACTGAGACAGATACCTGGTGTCAAAGCCATGGCCTCAAGCTCAATGCCAAAAAGTGCATTCTCATCCCCTTTGGTAAAAACTCTGTACCCATTAGCTACCACATAGGTGGTAGTCTACTTAATACTGAAAGTGGGATAAGAGACCTTGGGACACAGGTGGACAGTAGTATCTCCTTTGATAATCACACTGCCGCAGTAGTCAGGAAATCCTTCTGTGTGGCACACCTCATCACAAAAGGTTTCTCATCTAGGAAAAAAAGAGGTCACTGTTCCCTCTGCTCATCACTCATTAGACCCATTATAGAGTACAATACCCCTTTTGGTATGTACCTCACAAGACATCTACAACAACTGTAAAGGCAGCAGAAATACCTCACAAAGAGGATTACTGGCCTCAAACAGATGCCCTATGCAGACCATCTCAAAAAACTCCAGCTTTACTTCATCGCATATCGCCTACTCAGAGGCGATCTCTGCCTAACATACAAAGCTATGTCAAACCCAAAGCTGTCGGACATGCTCCACTTAAAGAAATCCCTATCCCTCCAAGCTACACACTCTATGGACCTAAACCTTGTCACCAAAATAAACAGAACATGCTGGAGGGATAGATTCCTGTCCCAGAGACTTCTCGTACTCTGGAACAAATTAGCTATCTATATCAAACAAAGCTCATCATTAGCACTCTTCAAGAAAAATCTTGATGATTGGATGGGAAATAGGAAATTCACTGCGGGGATCACCTCTGTGGCTCTGCTCGACAGGGGCACAGGAAAATAATTTTCTTGGGTGGCGAAAGCCAGGGTACCTTTTTGGCTAGGCTTATGCAGGCCCTAGGGCCAATAGCCTAGTACCTACCTATGAACCTATGAACCTATGTATAGTCCACTGTGTTGTCAGACATGGGCTTCATTTGTCTATGTGTAGGAGCATGCCCAGTATGACCTTCTGTATTGAGTGTGTGAAACCATTCCAGGTAGGGTTGTACTCCAGTCCAGGGTTTGGATTTCTACACCTACAGCTAATAACCTGTTTCTGCAGGATATCTGTAGATAGGTTGACAATATTGAGTCAAAATGGGTGAAAGATAGGGGAATACTGTAACTACTGCTGTCTGTGCTGCTTGTGTTACATGGTTGGTGTTAGCAGAGATATTCAGACATATGTACTGTTTTACACTGTGATATATTATGTTATCAACTACTGACAGATAAAATTATTTGCTCACAGTTATTTACCAGGAAATACAAGATGAATGAAGCTGAGTCCAGTATTGTGGTCCACAGCCTACACATTCTTGCACACTCCTGCCATTCTGGAGGGGTAGGTACAGACACTTGCTGATGGGTCTGTGTAAATGGTCTAGCACCTTGGTAGTATGGTGACTGAAGATCCCCTTGTACATATATCAACTTAACAGAGTGGCGATATCCTGCTGTGGCCATATCTCTCAGCTATACAGATTCACCCAGGTTACCCAGAGGCAGGGCTCATATATCTGGTCAATTCCCCTTTACATTGTGGTTTACAAGCAGGTTTATAGCCACCCATTCCTGGGTTTGCAGGCAGGGGTAGTATGGGCACACATCAGAGTTTCAGACTTTACACACTCCATGACATCCATGCTTCTACACCCCGCCCCGTGTCATTCTCTCCTCTTCCTAACATTATGTGAGCAATATCTGAGAAGTATTCCTATAGTTGGCCCTTCATCCCAGTGGTATTTATGGATTGGTCCACAGTTCCTGCAGTAGGACATGGGGGGCATGCTAATGCAATTTGTCAACATGGCCTTGCATTTGTGTTCTGTTGACTGTATTAGGTTGTTAGTTAGGACCCCATGAGATACCATACACTGGCACTATGGGTGAGGCACAGGCCTTTGACAGAGGACTGTAGTCCATTTGGTAGTGAAGCAGGCCATCTGTAGCAGGCCAGTGCATTCTGTCACTCCTACATTCCCAGGCTGCAAGTCATTGGATTCCCCTGGGGTGACAGGGTAAGTGTGCGAGGTGTTAATGGCAATACTTCCTGTCCATACTGATCCATTAGTCTGGATGCAGGCAGGGTGCTGCTTACAGCTAGGGACACATCTGCATAGGACACCTCTTCAGCATGCTGCATTCTGTGGGTATCCCTATACAGATGTGGGGTCATACTGTACTTATTGCCAACAGAAAGGATATGACCTTTGATAAACCTGTGGCTGATAGTGGGGTGAGCTGAGTGCATGTGTGGTATGGAAGCTACTTGCAGCTGACTCACAGATATACCTGGAACATTTTCCTTATGCTGCCTTGTTTGGGGACATAGGCAGTCTCTCATTACTTCATAACTGTGCCTTTTGTGGTCTGCCAGTGATTGGCCAGACTACATCAGTATTCCATACTACACGGACAACTAATGTGCTGCTGACCTGTATGTACAATTCCAAAGTTGTGTGCAGTTGACAGTTAAATTTTATGTACTCTGTCTAGGGTACTTCCACCTGTGTACTGTGTGTATGTCTGGGCCCACATTCATGGCATGTCCATCTTTCAGATGGTGACAGATTTTGACATCTTGACAGTGAGTATGGACGACTGCTGACATGGGTATTGCTGAGAAGAAGTGTGATTGACACTGCAGTTTTCAGAACATGGTCCTGTCAACCACAGTACTGCCCATAAGCCACCAAGACACAACCCTCCATGCCTACATGCTGACCACTTCCAGACAATACTGAACACACAACAACCTAACACACAGACCCATGCATATTGTACACATGCAACAATATATCCTGCAGATTGGGCCAGCTCGGGTAATCTTTGCTCCACTGATATTACTCCTCACACTTACATGTTACTGCATTTCTACATAGGATTGTGGGGGGGGGGACACCTGACAACTTTAAACATTTGCTATGACTGTACTGGTATTTCAGGTACTCTGTTGGCTTCCATTTCATATTCTATTCTGACCTATCATGCAGACTGGAGGCATATCATTAGAGTACAGATATTAGGTTTTATTGACCTACATTTCAGTTTCAGACTTCTTGCTCTTCAGAACGAACATCCAACTGCCTGACCTGTTGTAGTCTGTCTGTGTAGGTCTGGAAGGGGGCTGCTCTCCATTGACATCAATTGGAGGCCTTGACCCAGCCTTTCTTTTTGGTCATCTTCACCTGTCCTGCTGGCTGAGGCTGGTGGTGGGTATGTGAGCCTCAATGACATGCATGTGTATGTGTCCTATGGACACACACAGTTATTTGGGCCACCAATGTACTGCAGTGGGATTTGTCACCTTGTCTAGTACTGCCTGGTATTTCGACACCAGTATCTGTTATGGATTTCATGCTGCCCATTTAGATTTCCACTATCTGCTGCCATCCCATTCAGCCACCCGATTCCCTTGCATGCTCGCATTCATACCATACATACAACTATCAGAACATACTACTCCATTCAGTAATTGATAGGAAGGGTGACTTACCTTGTGGCTGGGCCAGTACTGAGGATGGTGCTGGAGGCCTGACTATGTCAGATGCACATAGTACACTACCTATACATGATAAAGCACAGGTAGTGTCATGTTTGGCATCCCTTTTACTGTATGTTCAAGTCAGAGAGAGAGGTGTCATTCCCTGGGTCCCTACCATGTCAGTGTAGGTGCTATGCATTGCCTCTTTGCCAAGGCCTGAGCATACTGGGCATGCCTCCTTCTGCCTACAGGGGAAGGTTCAGATGTTCCTCCTCTGAGTCCTTCTGTTCCTTGGCAATGGTGGGGGGGGGGGTTGTGTGGCCCTGCCCTGTGCTGTTCCTGCTGCAGCTGTTTCCACAGGATCATATTATGTAGCATGACATATACTATGAACATTTGTGTACATGTAGCTGGGGAGTACTGCAAGGCTCCACCAGATATGTCCACACAGCGGAACCATGACTTGAGCATCCCAAACACATGCTCTGTTATGATTCTTGTTTGTGCATGTGCCTCATTAAGGCGTTCTTGTTCAGGTGTGTGTGCATTTCTGAGGGGTGTCATCAGCCACGGCTCCAGTGTATAGCCAGCATCTCCCACTAGGTGGCCATATGGGATGTTCCCACTGGCAAATGACTGGTATAGCTGTGTCATATGCTAGATGTGGGAGTCGTGATAACTTCCAGGGCTGCCAGCACACACATTCAAGATAATGCCCTGGGCATCACACTTGACCTGGCAGTTGATGGAGGGGAAGCCCTTGTGGTTTATGTAGACCCTACCCTACTCACCAGGTGGTACTTTGATGTGTATGTGCATACAGTCTATAGCACCCACTACCTCAGGGTATTTTGCTATTTGGTGGAAGAGATGCATATTGCTGGTCAACGCCTCACGGGTTTTGAGGAAATATATGTGCTCACCGGCATGTGCTGACATGGCATCCAGGAACTGGTGGAGTACCCTGGATGCTGATGCCTGTGAGATCCTCATGATATCCCTAGTTGGCCTTTGGAAGGTACCTGTGGCTAGTATTCTTAAGCCTACACATACCTTGGTATCCACTGCAATGGGTTCCCCTCTGTTGGTTCTGTGTGTAAGGCGGGGCCGGCACAGCTCAACAATTTGCTGCAGAATGTCCCTGTCCACCCTATAGCACTCCACTATCTCCAGCTCATGTAGCCCCTGTTAGGTTACCCTGGGCCTGTACACTCTTCTCCTCCTCCTCACTGTGGGATGGTCGTCAGCATTCACATACTCACCACCCTCAGCCTCTTGCACATATTGATGTATGAGAGTGACAGCAGCCCCTAACATTTTGTTATTTTTTTTCAGGTAAAACTTCCCTGTCTGTATACACCAGTGGTGTAGAGTTTATGGGAAAAAACAGACTGAAAAGTGTTTGCATAGTTTATAGTTGTGTGCTGGTCTGCTGCCTGTGTAATTGGCTGATTCTGATACATTTCACCTGCCAGCTATGCTAGTTCTCCTTGATTGCCTTCCTACTGCTGTTTCCCCTTCCCACTTCCTCCCTCTTTAAGCTACAAGGCGCACCACAAATACCCAGTGCTCAAATGTCAACAGTGCTGCCATTTCCTCTTTTTTTTTTTTTTTTTTTGATTTAAAGCTTGGTGCAGGGCGAGCAAGCCCATTTAGGCTATGTACACAGTGCTCAGGCACATCTGACACCCCCCCTTCCTTAGCTGTGCTTAGCTAAAGGCAAACAAGGGCCATAAAGATTTAATGAGCTTACAGCAAGCATGACACACCACCTTATGAAGTCATTCAGCTCCTAGACTTGCACTGTTGTATTGCTGTACCTACATGGTTAGATAGAAACTGACACTTTGAAAAAATCTATGGTTCAGTATAACTCCCCTCATTTGCATACCGCAGTGTGTAGGTCATTAGTTACTATACTTAAACAGACCCTTTCCCCTTGACAACCAGTGTTGCCTGGTATTGTTTACATTCTGCATACCATTGACTATAATGGCAAAATGCAGAATCTTAAAATTGACTTTTCCCTTTTTTTTTATTTTCGGCACAATCCCATTTGCACGCTGCTGCCCTAAGTTTAAATGACCGAGATCGGCCAAAAAAAAAAGTGTAATTTTTAAAAAAAAACAATCTGTTTTTAATACCAATGGCCTTATATTTGGCCATTGGCATGTGTATTAAACATAATACATGCTTTTACATGAGCTGTCATGCCTCCATTTTGTCAGATGCTGAAATTTACTCACTTATTTTCTGAATATATTTCTGCACTGACACTGTTCTAGCAGGGAGACCTGGCAGCTTGCTGGATCACAAAATCACCTCATTTGCATGGTTTTCACCAGCAAATGAGATGATTTGCATATTTGCTAGTGTTCCATGCTGGAACAGTGTAGGGCCGCTCATGCACGTGAAAACGACACTTTCCTGGATTGCTCAGCTGCCATTACCCATGCAGGAGCTCCTACACTGTTCCTGCACAGAAAATACAGCTTCCTGAATCCCGGGGTCTGTCTTTCCTTCCCATGTCCATATATTTTTTTATACTTTCAAAAATCTCTAGATCATATTCATTATATTTTTGCACTTCCTCAGTCACTTCTTTTTTCCAAACAGGCCAAGGTTTCTTGGTCTATATAATGTTTTTCATAAAACTGATGTGCTAATGAACACAATTTTTATTTAAAGCTTCTGACAGTTTTTCCTGTGCAAGTATTTTTCTTTCCTCTACTTTCTCTCTTAATCCTTTTGTGTATCTCCTGTCTGGAAATTCTGGGCTTCTAGTAGCAATACATAATTTAATTCTTATCCTTAATAGTCCACTCTATCATCTTTATGGATCTTTTTTGACTCTTATCAGCTATTCTTATTTTTGTGGACTACTACTTCCTTCTACACCTGGCCTAACCCCATTGTTGAAATATTTCTGTGTTTTGAGGATTCTACACCATCATTTTTTCTGGTTCTGGCACCAGTTCACTTAAGAGGATTCAGCATTTCTTTTATCCTGGGTCTTGTGCACCCAGCTATCTTTTCTATTTTTAACCTACTTTTGTCCATGATATATGCTATATAAAATACAGTCTATATATCACTGTTATCTTGGTGAGATTTTGTGAAAAATATGGTCCACCTCGTGAAGGTACTCACCAAGACATGAGGATGAGTTCAGTTTCAGCAATACTACTCTCCTTTGCTTGTTGATTTATTACCTCTCCCTTTGGACCCACTGATACACTGGACTGATGTGCCTGCAGCTTGTTTTGGACTACTAACTTTTGTTGCCCTTCTTCAGTTTGTGTGATGAGACTTACAGACATCAGGTAGCAAGCCTAAAGAGGAAAATGTTCAAATATCCTGATTTTGTTTTACATTTTTTGAAGCTTTTAACACATAGTGACTCAAAACTGTTCTGATTTGAGTGAGTGTATTCTTGGTGGGACACCAGTGGCTACTACTAGGAGCCAGCAAAATTAGCAAGACAGATGGAGTCCATTTTTAAAATTCCATTCAGAAAATAACAGTCAAAAAAGCCAATAGAATGAATGATCCTTGCAGCCTGTATTCTCTGATTAAAGAAATTTCTATAAAGTAAAATGTTTTGATAAGCATACTGGTACTGTATGCTAAGTAGTCCAATCAGATACCAATTCATAGAACCGTTCTCCATACTTTGACCATGATTCGTAATGACTAGGTGAGCCTCAGAAAGCTGACTAATCACCCATGTCATTTCATTGGGCGGGGGGGGGGGGGTCAGATGGAATAAAAAGCTCCAATTTATTCCATATACAAGTTTGATATTACTTGCTGTCTTTCAGCCCAACTAAATCTAAAACTGCCTACAAGTAAGAAAACATAGTGAAATGTACAGTGAGAAATTGGTGTTGTATAGTCCAAATTACAGCAGTGGTAACACTATAACAGGAAAGCTACCACAAGAACAGTCCAGTAATGCAAAGTAAGTCAGGTAATGAGTCTGTGCATCTTCAATTTAATGGAAAAAATAAATAAAAGTTTTCAAATTATTAAGCTATGACTTTTCCTGACTTAGTGGGAAAGTCTAGCTCAGCAGCCTGATATCACCAGCAATTCCTCATTTTAGGTTGCTTTTCATGTACACATATTAGCCAAGATTGGGATTTTTTTAAACTTCATTGCATTTCTAAAATAAATGCAAGAAAAAGAAGGGCTAGAAAATGCTGAGAGCAAGTATTTTGGAATATGGTCCCAGTACTAAGCCTGTTTATAGATAGGCCTTAGACTGAAGTAAGTCACTTACACTGAGAATATGTCTTTTGGAATCAGGGCAGACTTAAGCCATTTTTTTTCCTGAAGCAAAGAGTTTGTTTAATCTTCATAAATATAATTTTGCTAAATTTCATTGTTTTTCTCAGAGACATAAATACTTGTATTAATGTTTAGATGTTTCTAATAAACTCCCCAAGTCAATGCATCCATTTGATAATGTGTGAAAAGTAATCAAAAGCATAGATGTAAAGCACATACAATTTCATATATTTGTAGAAATCATTTTTTTAAAAACTACCTGAAGCTTTTTGATCGCATCTGCAAACTTGGTCAGCCAGAGTCCCTTTGTGTTGGCTTGAACTTCAGAGAAGTAGATGCCAAATAGGAGAGGACCTAAGACCAATCCCTGTGGGACACCACTTGTAACTAGTCGGTTGTCAGCTTTGGAGTCTGCTACTTTCACAGTGTGGGTTCTGTCAGTGATGTGGTGGACCACCAGATTGGCTTTCTTTTTTTGGAGGAGCGTCTTGGTTCTGTTTGGTATGGCCCGTTCCATGCACTTGTATATGTGCTCATACAGTGCATTGGTGTATGAATCAGCAGTCATGCACCTATTTTCCATTTGCATGGGTGTCGTGAAGTTAGCCACCTCTGTTTTTAGAACCAAAATTGGCTTTGGATAAGTTTTTTTAAGGTTGTTTCCTTTGGGGGGGGGGTGAAACTTTAAATTAGCATGTGAAGGAAGTATGGCTTATGCTGATGATGATACATAACCATTTCCCATTCCAACTCTCTAAGTAAAGTATAAAAGTATGACTGAAAAAATTAATTCATTTGCTTTAGCACTAGAGAATTGTTGGTATACAAGTTAATCGCTAAAATATTTAATTGATTATTCTGACCATATCCCATTAAAACGATGACCATTCTTCATTAGGCTCACAACTCACCGCTAATGCATGGGAGGTCCTCCTATTAACATGCACATTTAAAAAGAGAGAAAATGTGGATATTTGGTAAAAAAAAAAAAAAAAAAAAAAAGCTGAAATAACAACTGTGGATGAATTAGGTATTGCAATCAGAACATGGTCACCATAAATAACTAAAGCAGTATTAGCAAGGTTTACACTTACATGGTAATAATAAGGAATGCATTTATTAATCATGTATACTAAAGGTTCCACTGACAGAATAAGAACGCAAGGTAAGGTAAGGGAACAAACTTCCCTTGTCCTAGGCTTTAATATAAATTTCTAAGAAGTAAAGGAGCCACACTATATCATCTGATATATTTTATTATATCATTTCAATAATCTCTTAAATTTATTAATAAGCAAATGAAAAAAAAAAACATTCTCTTAAAAACAGAAAAGGGGAAAATCCAAAAAAAGCTCTGGGGGTTAGGGTTGGCATAATGGATAATGTGTTTAATCAGCGAAACAAAGTAAATGGCTTTATTCTTACCTTTGAGATGGGAAATTTGGTTAGGCTATAAAAGGTTCTCAATGACAGATAGCCTTGTATGAACCTATGAACCTATCAAATGTTTTCTCAGTATCTAGAGGAAAGCTGGTTAAGAAATGACATTGACATCATTGATAACATTGAAAACTTTCTTAGTATAATCCTATAGTTTATCTAATTGCAGGCTAAGTATATTGCTCAAGACAAGGTACATTATTAATTATTTGTGAAATGCAAACCTTTACTTAATTTGGGTACTACATAAACTAACAACCCTTTCTATGACAAGATGATGGAAAAGTAAAATGAGACTGACTTTTAAAAGAATGAAAAACAATTCAATAATTTTGTTTGCTTCTTTAAATAAGAATCCACATAATTAAGAATGTAGGTTCATAGGTTCATAGGTAGGTACTAAGCTAATAGCCCTAGGGCCTATATGAGCCTTGCCAAAAAGGTACCCTAGTTTTCGCCACCCAAGAATATTATTTTCCTGTGCCCCTGTCGAGCAGAGTCACAGAAGTGATCCCTGGGGTGAATTTCCTATTTCCCATCCAATCATCAAGATTTTTCTTGAAAAGTGCTAAAGAGGATCTCTGTTTGACATAGATAGGTAGTCTGTTCCAGAGTATGGGAAGTCTCTGGGACAGGAATCTATCCCTCCAGCATGTTCTGTTTATTGTGGTGACAAGGTTTAGGTCCCTAGAGTGTGTAGCTCAGAGAGATTGGGATTTTTTTAACTGGAGCATGTCTAACAGCTCTGAGTTTGACATAGCTTTGTATGTTAGGCAGAGATCGCCTCTGAGTAGGCGATATGCGATGGAGTAAAGCTGGAGTTTTTTTAGACGGTCTGCGTAGGGCATCTGTTTGAGGCCAGTAATCCTCTTTGTGAAGTATTTCTGTGGCCTTTCCAGTTGTTGTAGATGTCCTGTGAGATACATACCAAAAGGGGCGTTGTACTCTATAATGGGTCTAACGAGTGATGAGTAGAGGGGAACAATGACCTCTTTTTTTCTGGATGAGAAATCTTTTGTGATGAGGGGAACCATGTAGAAGGATTTCCTGACCACTGTGGCAATGTGATTATCAAAGGAGAGACTACTGTCCACCTGTGTCCCAAGGTCTCTTATCACACTTTTGGCATTAAGTAGACTGCCACTTATGTGGTAGTTCATGGGTACAGAGTTTTTACCAAAGGGGATGACAATACACTTTTTGGCATTGAGCTTCAGGCCATGGCTTTGACACCAAGCATCTGTCTCAGTGAGGCCCTTTTGTAGTATGTCCACATCATTAGGAGTTTTGATTATGGCTCCTAGTTTGCAGTCATCTTCTGTGTTAGCCTGTACTTCAGAGAAGTAGATACCAAATAGGAGAGGACCCAGGACTGAACTCTGTGGTACTCCACTTGTCACTGGTCTAAAGTTGGATTTGGAGTCTGCTACTTTCACAATGTGGGTTCTGTCAGTGAGTCAGTTGGCAACCCATCTTGTGACATAGGGGTTTATACCTAGTTTAGTGATATTATCTATAATTCCAGAGTGGGGGATGGTGTCGAAAGCCTTGGCGAGATCTGGATAAACTGTGTGAACCACCTTACCCTCATCTATGGCTTTGGTGACTGCTTCAAAGAAGTCAGTCAGGTTTAGGAGACATGATCTGCCTTTTACAAACCCGAACTGGGTAGGTTCCAGAGTTTGGAGATTACCAATGTCTTTGTTTATGAGTTCCACGATGATATGTTCCATGGCCTTGCAGACCAGGCTCATCAGGCTAATGGGGTGGTAGTTCCTGGGGTCCATTGTTGCTCCCCCTTTGTGGAGTGGGATAACCATCACAGTGCACCATTCAGTGGGCACAAAGCCTGAGGTGAGGCTATGATTGAGCATGGTACTTAGGTAGGGTGCCAGTTCATTCTGTAGTTCATGTAGAACGCAGCCTAGGATATTGTCAGGTCCCATGGATGCTATGTTCTTGGCTTTGGAGAGTGTGTTTTTTACCTCTGCAGCCATGATTACAGGAACTTTGCATTCTTCCAGTATAGAGATGGGCCCTCTAGGGGTGAGAGAGGGGTAAAGTTAGCACTGAACCTATCTGCCAGGATGTTGGCAATATCAGTTGGTTCTGTATATTTAGTGCCATTGTGCTGTAACTCAGAGCAGATCTGAGTGTTGCCATTGATATTCTTGACATAGCTATAGAATGCTTTGTGGTTGTCTTTAGAGTCAGTGGCAATTTTGTTTTCGTAACTAGCTTTGGAGGATTTTATGAGGGATCTCAGCTTCTTACTGAGGTTGACCAGGGAGTTCTTCCAGTCATGGGATTTTACTCTTATTTGCAACAGTTTCTTTCTTCTGTTGTAGAGTTTGTTTATGGCAGAGGACCACTAGATTGGCTTCCTTTTTTTGGAGGATAGCATCTTGGTTCTATTAGGGATAGCATGATCCATGCACTCGTGTAAGTGCTTATAAAGTGCATTTGTGCAGGATTCAGCAGTCGTACCTCTATTGTCCATCTACATGGGTGTCATGAAGTTTGCCATTTCTGTCTTAAAAAGTGTGAAGTTGGCTTTGGAAAAGTTTTTTACGGTGGTTTCCCTAATTGGGGATGGGGGTGGGATATGGATGTCTAGGGTGATTAGCTTGTGGTCAGATCTGACCAACGAGGAACTGACCTCTGGTGTGGAACACCGGTTGCCCATGTTGGTAATGACCAGGTCTAGGATATTGCTGTCCCTGGTGGGGGTGTGAATAAGTTGATCCAAGGTGTTAGAATTTATGAATTCCAGAAAACGTTGAGCAAAAGAGTTGGTACATGAGTAGTTTTCCCAGTTAATGGTGGGGTAGTTGAAATCGACCATTATTAGGGTGTTGGGTTGTACCCTAATACTTTCCAGTGTATCAAGAAATAAGGCATGGGAATCATGGGGCATAGTGAGGGGTCTGTAGCAAGCTACAATTTGGATTGCAGTCTTGCCCAGAGTTAGTTGCACTTGGATAATCTCGGATGCATTATGCTGTGCAACTAGCCTGGAGGTGTGGATATCCTTAATGAATATGGACACGCCTCCACCTTTAGTGCTTCATTCCAGGTTAGGTGGCCGAAAGGTGTGGTATGAATTATAGCCTGGTAATTCAGGGGTGCTCTCTGGAGCTTTGAACCAGGTCTCTGTCACTGCACAGATGTCGGTGTTCTCCATTTTAAGGAGTGCCTCGAGTGAGTGCATTTTGAGGCTTAGACTTTTAGCATTGAGTAGCATTACCCTCAGATTTTGCTTGCTTGTACCTGTTATGGTGGTGAATTTGTCATTTGAACCTTGCCTAAAAAAGGCACTATAGGGGTGGCAAGAGCCTTAGCCAGTATCCGGAATACCAAGGGCATCTCTGGCAAAGCATCGTGGTATGTCGATCATGTCGTCCCAGGCAGACAAATACTGGATACTCATAGAATGACACCAGAAGCTTAACCAATTGTTGAAGTCAATCATTTTGTCCTTGTACTGTGGTATCATTCTGGGTGATGGCAGGATGCTACTCAGGGCTAGGGTCATACCTGCCTGGGCTACAAGATCGGAGAGCTCCTCCATGTCTCTTTTCATGTATTCAGGAAGGTACGTAGGCCATTCATTCCTCCAACTTTAAATTATTTTTAAAAATGTAATTCCTTCCTTGGTTTTCAAAATATTAAATGATGAAAGAACCATTGCCGATCTCTGCTAAGCTTTGGATATCTATTTTATTGCTTGCTCAAAAGCTTTATGCAGTGAAAGAGATAACGTAACTTTAATTGAAATATGTTTATCAGCAGTATTTTCACAAAAAACTTAGCTTTAATAGCCATACATTTTAGCCTGTTGTAGAAGGTAATGACTTAGCCAGCTTCAAATTTTCCCTATAGAATGTGACTTTGTAGTCAATAATTTCTTTTAAGTACATTTGTAATTTCTCAACAACAGCTATATCGACTTTGTGTTTCACAAAAACAATAAAGAAAACAAACCAAATAAATCAAAAATAGCCTTATACCCTAAATTCCCATATTTGTACAAAGTCCCGTCCGCATAAATGATTTACTATTTAACACACCCTTAATTTTGGTCCATTAAATGACTACATAACTGTGCCTCATTATCCATTTTGGAAACTCTAACAGCCTAGTAGAGAAGGAAAGTTATCAGTTGTTTAATTTCTCTTCTTAGGACCACGATAGTAAACAGAGATATGAAAGCAACAATAAGATAGGTGTTCGATTAAACAGATACCAATGACATTTTGAAATATTCATATTGCATTGGTTCTTCACTAAGTATGAACATTCTGTACAAAAATGAATGCATTGTACTGTCAAAGAATCCGTAGAATCAAAATCAGTCAGTTCAACTTGTTTGTTAAGCACAATAATACATTTTGCTGAATGTGTAAATTTAATACTCTGTAAGTGGGCATGATCTAATCTATATGTTAATGAATTAAAATATCCAGAAAATATTAATAATCCTTCACATTGTGATCAGTGATCAGTGATTTTAAAGGCATTGTTTGGGGATATATAAACATAAATAAAGGTACAAAACATCATAAAGATCAATTATTATTTGCAAATGTGCTTACAATTGGAAAACATCTTAGAGCATTATGGGTTAAAACAGTAATGGCCCTTTTTCCCAGCATTACTAAAACAGGAACTAATAAGTTAGCTATATGTATTTTACTTGAAATAGGACAATAGTAGGCTATTGGCCAGGAGGCCCTTAAAAGCCTAGCCAAGACTTTCACCCATGCTTCCACAAAGTCAGCACTGGCCCAGCAGTGACACAGGTGGAATCCCAGCGGTGTATTTTTTGTTTTCCATCTAGTCATCCAGCTTCCTCTTAAAGAGGGCTAGTGACATACTCTGAGATGCTTTGACATGGAGAGGGAGTCTATTCCACATACAGGAGAGCATTTGGGACACAAATCTATCCCGCCAATGAGTTATATTAATGTCACAGACCAAGTTGAGGGTTTGCATGTGGGTTGCGCAAGTTGTGTTTGACTTACGGATATGCAGCAACTCCATCAAGGCTGGGTCTGAGATGGCCTTGTATGCCAGACACAGGTCACCTCTGAGCAGTTTGTATGAGACTTAGTAGAGGGACAGGGCTTTTAGCCTATCTGTATAGGATAGGTGTTTGAGACCCTGGATTTTCCTGGTCAGGAACCTCTGTGGTGTCTCCATCTGCTGCATGTGCTTGGCAAAGTTCTTACCAAAGGGGGCATTGTACTCAATAATGGATCTAATAAGGGAGGCGTACAGGAATGTTATGACCTCCTTGTTTCTGGATGAAATACTCTTACTTATGAGGTGGTCTATGTAGAAAGCCTTCCATACAACGGAGGCAATGTGGTGGTCAAAAGTCAAGTTGCTATCATCCTGGGTGCCCAAGTCCCTCACAACTGATTGCATTCTTAGGACATTGTTATTAATGTGACAATTAGCAGGGACAACATTTTTCACAAAGGGGATAATGATGCATTTCTTGACATTCAGTTTGAGGCCATGCTTCCGGCATGAGTCATAAATTTGGGTGAGGCCCTCTTGGAGGATGTTCACATCACTAGGGGAATTGCTGAGAGCTCATGCCTGAGTTCATGTAGGATGCAGCCAGGGATGTTGTCTGGGCCCATGGAGTCTGTATTTTTTGCCTTTAAGAAGGCATTAAATACCTGCTTCCTGATGATGAGGGGAGGGGGGGCAGTGCTAGGGATGTCCTGGTTTACTGATGGGGGGCAGAGGGGTGAAGTTTTCACTGAACCTGTCTGTCAGCAGGTTGGCTATATCTACAGCAATTGTGTATGTGGTGTCTTGACCACCAATTCAGAGCAAATTTGGGTGTTACCTTTGAGACTGTGGATGCTTGTGAAGAAGGCCTTGTAATTGTCCTTAGTCGATGTGGCCAATTTGGATTCAAAGTTAGCCTTAGTGGATTTCACCAATGACCTTATTTGCTTGTTTAAGCAAAGAAGAGATTGCTTTCAACTTGGCATCTGCTCCTTCTTGGTCCTGGACAGCAATTGTTTTCCTTTATTATAGAGTTTGTTTATTGCTGCTGTCTACCAGACAAGTTTGCTCTTCCTTGAGGAAGACAATTTGGTCCTGTCAGGTATTGCTGAGTCCGTGCAACTATGTAGGTGCCCATATAGTTTTTTTTGTATAGGTTTGGACGTTAGTGCTAGTTCCAACTGAAGGGACGGTGGCTCTGAAACTGTTCATACCTCCTCTCAGGAGACTGTAGTCAGCTTTGGAAAAGTTTTTTTGTTTGACTCTGGCAAGGGGTGGGTCAGGGGAGATGGCAACTTTGAAAGTGATCACTTTATGGTCGGCTCTAACCAAGGAGGATGACACTGTAGGGGTGCTACAGTGGCTACTCATGTTAATTAGTACCAGGTCCGGGATATTTTTCACCTCTCATGGGGGTGTCGACCAGATCCAATACACTGGCACTGATGAAGTTGAGGAATCTGTGGGAATTTGTGTTTGGCCTAGAATAGGTCTATGTTCCTCTTTGGTCAGTTGAGTTTCCTGCAATAGTGTCTTATCAACCCTAATATGTTTAAAATTCTTTAAAAAGCCTTCTCCTTTTAATTTGATCACAAATCTTACATGGATTCCATGAAATAATATGTGAATTCATAAAGTACATATGTTAATAATAAACTACATTTTTCAAGTGCATCAAAAGTAAAAACACATGGCTTTGGAACAGAGAAAACAAACCACAAAATTTAGTGAGGTGAGAGTTCCTCAATAAAGCAAAAAGGCAGTATTGGCAATATTTATAAAAATAAGATTTCCTACAGTTTGATGGCTAGTAACTGCTTTAATCACAAGGGTTGATAAAATGGAATAAAAAGAGAAGACTACAAAAAGCAAGTGTGGTAAAAGCCTACAAACATGGGCAACAACTAAATGGCTAATGTCTGCCATGGAAATATTAATGTATAAGTCTGCATACTAAAGAATTTATATAATACTATCAACTTACAAGCAGAAACATTTACCTTCAAAACTGTAAACATACATAGTTTATGATAAAATGTTATGTTAAAATGGGGGGGGGGTGGAGTCAAGCTGAAAATTATGCAAAAGCACTTAGTGGTGTAAATGGTGGAGTCCAGTTGGCATAATGGGTAAGGCCTTTGATTCCCATGCACAAGGTCAAAGGTTCAATCCTAACTTCTGATCAATACCTGCTTGAATGTTGCTTGTTCTCCCTGTGTTTCTGAGGGGTTTCTTGCACCTCTGGGGGAAAAATCTCAAACTCACCTAAGAATGGGACTATGGGCAGCAGCAGTACAGACTCTAAATGGTGCTCTATAGGAAGAGTTGCATAGACCAACCATTTTGGGCATCTACTGTGCTGTGCAGTATCCTAAAAATAGGAGAACATGGATCATGGATCATGTGCTGAGGCAGAGCTAACTACTTGACAGTGTAAAAATATAGCTCTAGGTGATCTGACCGTGTTGACTAATGTCACCATGGTATTTGCTGGTCATAAGTGGATTGAAGACTACGCCGACTTTGACCTATGCCATGGACCCATGCTAATGGTGGGATGGGTGTTACATACCTACTATGAAGCCCAGCAGCACTGGGTCATTAAGTTACCAGCCAGTGTCCAGTTGCCAAGTTTGGTTTGCCTGGGAAAGCTCTGTCAGGTTACATTGGATAGCTCTGTTGAGTGAAAGCTGGGCACAAAACAAATCAACCTACCAAACAAGAACTAAGAATTGCCACACTCAATTTAGGCTCACTGACAGGGTGCAGTTTGAAAGTGGGTGACATAATGGTAAGAAGGAGGCTTGACATCCTATGTATCCAGGAGACAAGGTGGAAGGGCAGTGCATCAAAGCCACTTGGCTCATGATCGAGAGTCTAGTACTCTGCAGTAAGAAAGGCAAGAAATGTGGTAATTGCAGTGAGGTACAGGCTTCAGAAGACAGTGAGGGATGTCCTCAGAAGAAGTGATAGACTCATGACATTCAGACTCCAGGGTAAGGATAGGGAATTCAAAATCTCAGCCTAAAAGCCCCACAATGGGGTTGTGATAGTGAGCAAAAGAATACATTCAGATAACAGTTGCAGGGCCTACTAGATAAATCAGGATAACATGAATTGGTGTTAATAATGAATAACTTTAATGCACAGATTGGGACAGAATAGGATATGAGTGTAAATAGTATACATAGTTATTTAAGATGTTATTTATAAATACTATGATTTGATTCAAATGTATGTGAAAAATAAAAATAAATTGAGAGAACAGGATATGAGGACTGCCTGGGTCCACATGGGTGGAGCAATAGGTATAAAAAAAGAGAGGCCATTTTAGACTTCTGTCTAGCAACTGGCTTGATTGTACCCAGCTCAGAAAGAGAGACAGCCACAAGATCACATACAAAAGTGGCCAACATGCAACTCAGGTAGACTTCCTCCAAGTAAGGAAAGGAAAGTGAGTTAGAATCAGCGATTGCAACGTTCCCCCCAGTGAAACAGTCAGCCCACAGCATAAACCACTGGTTGTCACAATCAGCTGCAAGCAATGGTTATAGAAAGCTCTAAGGCCAACAGAGACCAGGTCAGTGACCTGGAAGCTGACTGAAGAAAGCACAACAGTTCAAGCAATTACTCAGGGCTCCAGCACTTCAAGAAGAAGAGGAAATAGGTGGCATTCTAGAGGAATGGCAGCTCTTCAAAACAACATATATGCAGCTAAGTCAGGTATGGAAGAAAGGTACATAAAAAAAAAACTGGTGGTAGAATACAAAAGCTCAGGAACTCATCAAAAGAAAGGAGTACAGAAAAAAGTGGGAGATAGAAAAGACAGACCAGGCTAGGAGGGAATCCTGGTTGGCTAACAAAGAGGCCAAGAGAGGAATTTCAATAGCAAAGAACAAGGCATCCGAGGCATTTTACCAGCTTCTGGAAAGCAACAAGGTAAATGGCACAAGGAAACTCTATCAAGTTACAAGGCAAAGTCAGAAAGATAAAGTAAAAAGTAAGACACCCTTCAAAAGGGGATGCAAGCAACAACTTGCTCACCATTTCACAGGACATCAAAGGCAGATGAAAGGAGTACTTCCAGCAGCTTCTGAATGAAGAAAACCACACAGAACTTGTACTGCCCCAGACATACCCTAAAATGAGAAAAGAAGAGGGGCCCATGATAGAACAGGTAAGAACAGCACTAAGGAAAATGAAGTCAGAGAAAGCAGCAGCCTCAGCTGAGGTCACAGCAAATATGATAAAGGTACTGGGTGAAATAAGAGAGAAATGGCTCCTGTGGGTACTCACAGCAGTGCTGAGAGAAAGGCGCAATCCATATAACTAAGTAATAAGCACACTAATGCCAGTGTTCAGGAACAAAAGGAACATTCACAATTGTGGGCAATGCAGAGGCATCAAACTCATGTCACATTGCATGAAAGTTCTGGAGAGAGTGACTTATAAACATATACATCGAGCAGTAGAAAGTAATATGGAAGATGAGCAGTTTGGATTCAGATCAGGGAGCAGCACAACTGACCTGATGTTTGCAGTGAGACAAATAGCTGAGAAGAAGCTAGAGATGCGTAATGACTCCAACTGGGCATTCCTAGACTTGGAGAAAGCATATGAAAAGGTCCCAAGAAAGCTTATTTGGCAGTTCTGTGGTGATTTGGAGTCTCTGAAACATTGGTAGAATTCATGCAAGCAATGTGCAAGGATGCAATGACTCAATACAAATAGTGTTCAGTCTTACAAAGGGGATCCCGGTCGGAGTGGTTGTGCATCAGATTTCAGTTCTAAGCTCACTGCTATGTATACTGGTGAAGGACTACATTAGCAAACAGGTCAGAAGAGACAGGTCAACAAAGTCACTGTATGCAGACAATGTGGCATTGCAGGCAGACTCTGAACTTTAGCATAGGGTAGAGGAATGGAATACAAAACTGAAGGCACATGGGATAAAACAGTACAGATAAGGCATTTATAATGGGAGTAAATGGGGACAGTCAGAAAAAACAGTTTAATGTTTCAAGTATCTGGGAGGTGTGGTTGAGGAGAAGGTAAGTCTAAATGAGGAGGTCAAAGCTAGAATCAGAGGGGATGCAGCCAACTGGCACAGAGTGTCAGGTGTAGTATATGACAGAAGAATGCTAAAGAAGCTGAAAAGTAAGGTGTACAAAACAGAGGTGCATCAAATACTACTGAAAGGTACATAAACCTTGGAAGTAAAGGCAGAGCAGTTGAAGAAGCTAGAGGTGATGGAGATGAAGTGCCTGAGATAGGTGGTAGGATGCACACTGTAGGACAGATGAAGAAATGAGGACAGATGCCAAAGTGGGTCCAATTACAGAAAAGGTCAAAGAGAACAGATTATGGTGTTTCTGGCACATGTGCAGGAAATCAGAAGACAATCTGGTGAAAAAGACTTGGGACAAACAGGAAGAATACAAGAGGAAACAAGGCCATCCATTAAACATGTGGATGGATTGTGTGAGAAGACCTGAGACAGTCAGGCATAAGTGTTGAAGAAGGCAAGAGAGTGGCATTGAATAAGGAGAGGTGGCAACAAGTGACACAATGCCATGACCCCATGCAGAAAATAGGAAAAAGGGGGTTCATGATTGTAGATCAGAATGCATGTGCTGTGTTCAGGGTCTTTAAGATGCATGTCAAATACGTAGCGTACATGTATAAATGCCAGGCACGTGCCATTCCTAGTGCCATTTTCAGAGTGTAGCCAGAGAGTAAGCATGTACAATTCCAGCAGTCAGCTTGTATATAAGTTAAAGTCAGTAAACTTCTATAGTGATGTGTTTGTATATAATAAAGCTGGTTGAACAAAGACTCTTCTATTGCATGTAAAGTCAGAGAGCAACATGGTGTCAGAACCAGGATCACAGAGAATAATATTTGGAACCATGAGGTGCAGAGATGACAGTGAAGGTAAACTAAAAGAAAGGAGCACAAAAAAAGAGCCAGAAAAGAAGCAAAGGTAATGTGAATACGCACAAACTATTTATTTTATAAAAAGGAGAAAAACAGAGCATTACAAGGGCACAAACCACATTATTAAACAAGAGGAAGGCCCAAAAGGTTTATTAACTAAAGGAAATGTTTAAAATAAGATATTTGACAAAACAGTTATCAGAAAGGCAAAACCAGCATGTTTAAGGCAAAAATGAGTAGGGTTAAAGTAAAATGAGCGTGTTTAAGGCAAAATGGGCATGTTTAGAGTAAAAAGAGCACAAGAAAAGTACAATGGGCATGAAAAGATATTAAATGAGCAAAACAAATATAATAAGGACAAGAAGGGCATATTAAACATAAATATAGCAAGGTGACTGCATGTTTATTGGCAACGTGCTGTGTTTTGGCATAACTACGACTTAGTATTCTATCAAGGGCATAACTAAAGTTATTCAAAGTATCTCAAAGTGTGTAAAAGTGCTTACATTGTGTGCTTATTACTGTGTATGTATTCTGAAGACTTTATATATGTGCAAAGTACAACTATTTCATGAAGTACAGTCAAAGTACAGCTATTTCAAAAAGTTTCTTGTGTTGGGTGTCTATTTGCAAAGTGCTGCCATTACAGAGTTTCTTGCACTGTAAAGGGCTGCCTAGCAAGGTACCACCATTCTGGGGAAATTTCAGTGTGTTGTGTACAGTTTATTTGCAAAGTAGTTACTTCAAAATGTTATTGACTCTGAGCTTCTCTTGCCCAGTTCATTCATATCATGAAGTTATTTCAAATGTTTCTTAAAATGATGATAAATTACTTTTGCAAGACAATTGCCCTAGAGACTTATTTTGCAAAGTCCAGTTACATAGAGGCTTGCATCTTATAGTTATTTGATATGTTTCTTGAACTGATAAGAGGTGATTTCTTGCAATACAGTAATTTCAAAGGTGATATAGTGCCCGAGAGAGTTATTTCATAGAGTATGCCCAATAGCATAGTTTCGAAAAGCCCAAGAGCATAATTTCAGAAGCACAAAAGTATAAGAACAAAGTTACAAATACTGGCATAAATTTTTCACATATGTGTATGCGTGGTATGTGTTCAGATGGATTTTGAAAGCCCTTACCACTTGTATTTGATCAGAATACTGCAGAGAATTGGAGAATATTTGAGCAAAAGTACAATATTTTTACACAAGCAGCTTATTTAGATAAAGATGCACGCACCAAGGCATTCATTTTGTTAAACCTAGCTGGGTCAGAGGCCAGAAAGAGACCATTAACTTGTGTATGCACCAGTAGTATATGAGGGAGAAGATGAAAATTGTCATATTATTGTACAGGCTGAATCAAGGGAAGACCCCACTGTTTGAAGCGCAAGTTCAGAGAAATGTGTAATTCCCCAGACAAATATTACATTACAGAGGCATTTGTTTTACACAAAAGATCAGAAACCAGAGGAAACTTTTGCAGCTTATATAACTGACCTGAGAAACAAAGCTAAAACTTGTTGATTTGGTGACCTAAAAGATGAGTTAATAAGGGACAGACTCATGTGTGGCATTAATAGTGCTACTGTGAGAAAGATCTTGCTTCGTGACAGTGATTTAACATTGAGTAAAGCTATAGAGATTTGTCAAATCCATGAGGTGACAAAAAAATACACATGTATGCTTGCGAGTGACAACAGCATGGTTTCAGCAGGCCCCAAAGCAAATGTAGATAGTATGCAACATGTGGCAAACAGAAATAGGCCTAAGCACATGGCAGCCACAGCCCCTGCCGACTTAGCAAGGAAACCACATAGCTTGCCAGCAAGTTCTAAGGCTAGTTCACTTAGAGGAGCATGCTCCTCAGTACAATAGAAGCATGACTCAGCAAAACCTAAGTCCAGCTTCATTGTTAACTGTCACAATTGCGGTGCAAATCTTGAGTCTAAAAGAGAGTAATGCTTGGCATTGGGTCAGCAATGTCATAAGTATAAAAAAGGAACCTTTTTCAAAAGGTTTGCATATCAAGTAAACCTCACACAGATGTAAAGAAAGGTCACACAAAAAGGCAAGTTGCTCAAATAGAGATGCAACAGTCAGCTTTCTATGTAGATGGTGTATCAGTAGCTGGTGAAAGAGCTGAGCAGTGAATTTATTATCAAAGAGCAAAGTGATTTACACTGTCCGGATCAATAGTAAATCCACAGAGCTTAAAGTGGACACTAGTTCAAAGTGTAATGTTATATCAGCAGACACATTTGCTAGAGTGAGAACTAATGAACAACTCAATGTGGCCAGTAGCGTGAAACTTGTTGCTTATGGAGGTGAAGAAATTCAAGCCAAAGGCTCAGTGATGCTTTTATGTTATTTGGCTATGAACTATTACAGCTTGTTATTCTATGTAGTTCATAGACCTGTGCAGTAATTAGTGACTCTCAAAGGTAGCGTGAGAATAAATCTGCTGTCTTTTACCAAAGAAGTTCATCACAGAAGTGCATCTCCTACTTCCAATTTTTCTGAAGCCATTTTCTCTGAGTATGCTGATGTTTTTGATGACAAGTTGGGCAGACTTCCAGCTGTGTATTCCATGAATTAGATGCAGAAGTCAATCCAGTAGTTAGACCAGCAAGAAGAGTTCCAATAGCTATGCAGGATAAAGTCAAGGCTCAATTGGATAAAATGGTGCAGCAAGGTGTAATTTGTCCAGTTACAGAATCAACTGAATGGGTGTCATCCATGGTAGCAGCTCACAAAAAAGGCTCAGATGAAATCAGAATATGTATTGACCCAAGAGATTTGAACAAAGCATTGAAGAGACCATATCATCCAATGTGCACAGTCGAAGAGGTCGCAGCCCTAATACCAAATGCCACTGTCTTTTCTGTCTTGGATGCAAAAAGTTCATTTTGGCAAGTGATGCTTGATCACAAATCCTCATTACTAACCACTTGTGGTATCCTGTTTGGCAGATACAGATTCCTAAGGATGCCATTTGGAATAAATTCTGCAAGTGAAGTCTTCCACAGTGCAATGAAGCAATTTTTTTCAGGTTATCCTTTTGCCATAATAGTAGATGATTTATTGGTTGGAGGCAATGGTGAAGCAGAGCATGACAGAAACTGAAAGAGAGTTCTAGACAGAGCACGCGAAGTAAACTTGAATGTCAATCTTCTGAAATGCAAATTCAGGCTACCAGAAGTTACATATGTAGGTCATTTATTTACCAGTACTGGCTTGAGACCAGACCTGACCAAGCAAGTGGCTATCCTTGAAATGTCATCACCAGACAATATTCAAACTCTACAGCATTTCCTAGGCATGGTCAACTATTTAGGCAAGTTTATACCAGACATCAGTGAGTTGACAGCACATTTACAAGAGCTAACACGCAAAAATGTTGCATGGTCATGGTTAGAACATCACCAGAAGGCATTTGAAGACCTTAAGCAGAAAATTGCCACCCCACCTATATTAAGATACTATGTGAATAAACCAGTCATTCTTTCCTATGATGCTTCAAAATTTGGTCTTGGTGCAGTTATACTTCAAGAGAGTAGGCCAGTAGCCTATGCATCTAGAACATGTACACAAAGTGAGATTCAGTATGTGCAAATTGAGAAAGAACTTTTAGGAATGGTATTTGCATGTTCCAAGTTTCATGACTGTATTTATGGTCGAGCTATTCAGATTGAAACTGACCACCAACCTCTAGTTACTATTCTAAAGAAGCCTATGCATTCAGCTCCAGCAAGATTACAAAGAATGATGCTCAAATTACAAAAGTACAACTTTAAAATGCTCTATACAAAAGGTAAACTACTCTATCTGGCTGATACCTTATCCAGATCACCCAGAAATATGACAGAAAAGATTGACGCAGAGAATTTTGACTTTGACGCGATGGCAGTGTGTAATTTGTCTACCATTAGGCTTGATGAGTTAAGAAATCACACAAATACTGATCCAATTTTGCAAAAGTTCAATCATTAGATTAATGTTGGATAGCTGTCAAAGCAATCTATTGTACCACCTGAAGTGCAAACCTATTTTCCTTATAGAAATGAGATGTTGATGGAAGATGGCATTATTTTCAAAGGTCCTAAAATTGTTGTTCCTGCTTCCTTACAACAAGAATATATCCAGATTTTGCATGATGGTCACCCAGGTTCCACATCCACTAAGAGAAGAATGACAGAATTAGTATTTTGGCCTTCATTACTGAAAGACATTGATAAAGTACTTTCTTCTTGTTCAATATGCAATAGTACTAGACCGCATTTGCAAAGAGAACCACTTCAGCTAAGTCATGTTCCTGAACTACCTTGGTCAACAGTAGCTACTGATATCTTCGAGTGGACCAATCAACACTAATTATTATTGGTAGACTCTTATTCAAACTGGTTTGACTTACTGCCTAACTTAACATCCACTACTGTTGTTACTAAGTTGAAACATCATTTCTCAGTCCATGGTAGTCCACACAAAGTTATCTGTGTCAATGGTACTCAGTTTACTAGTCAGTTGTTTCAGAAATTTGCAAGAGCATGGGACTTTGTACATGTTACTAGCAGTCCTGAATATCCACAGTCAAATGGACTAGCCGAACATGCAGTGCAGAGTGCAAAGAAATTACTTGAGAGGTCAAAGCATGATAATACTGATTTCATTTTGAATTTACTTAATCTCAGAAATATACCCCGTGACGATATTCTTGGCTCACCTGCTCAAAGACTTCTTTCCAGGCAAACCAGAATGACACTACCTATTAGATCCAGTTTATTGAGGCCTAAAGCTAAGAACAACAGAAGCATAAAGGCTCAACTATTCAAGAAGCATTCAGTTCAGAAGTCCAGTTATGATAAATCAAACAGATGTCTTCATCCATTGAGGGAAGGAGGGACAGTGAGAATACAAATGGTGAAAGGTTTCGACTGGATTGGTCAAGTTTCTGGAATATGTGCTGCGCCGTTCCTACCTTGTAGAATCTGAGGGTATGGAATACAGGAGAGATCAAAGGCATCTGCTTCCTGTACCAGAATCATCATCACAACATTGTTTCATTGACACAGACTCTAGATCTCAGAGTGAACCAAATGTTGTTCCCATTCCAGAGTGTGTTCCTTCTTCTGATTCCATTCCTGAAGATGTTCCAAACAATTCTAAGATCAAACATTTTACAGAGACAGCTCCAATTGCTAAGCCCAATTCCCAGTTTTATGTCACACGATATGGACGAGTATCCAGGTCCAGTGTGAAATATGCAGCAACATAGACTTAACTGTGTATATATGTACCTTATCTCATGTAAATGCATGATAGAGAACTGTCTGTGATATCTGCATGTCAAATAGATTCATAACATTGCATGTTTCATTTTTTTCAAGAGGATGTAGATCACAGTGCACTTGCTGTGTTCCATGTCTTTAAGAAGCATGTCAAAGACGTAGTGTGCATGTATAAATGCCAGGCACATGCCATTCCTAGTGCCATTTTGAGAGTGCATCCAGAGAGTAAGCATGTATGATTCCAGCAGTTAGCTTGTATATGTTACTTAAGTTAAAGTCAGTTAACTTCTATAGTGATGTGTGTGCATAAAATAAAGCTGCTTAAACAGAACCCACAAAGACTCTTCTATTGTGTCCAAAGTAGGAGAGTGACAATGGTGATGATGATGATGATGATGATGATGACGACTTAGAGGTGCAATATTAACAGCCCACCTATATCCTCAGTGAACAAGAGGATAGATTATCACAAAACTAATTGGTAAGAATCTTGTAAAATATAAAGAACTTAAAAGTTCTCCAGGAGAAAGCATGAACTGATCCATCATTTCCAGTTGTATTTGTCCTTTATGAGAATTATGTCAGTGAAGCTGACTTACATTAAGTGTACAAAGCAGGAAGCTGAGGTTTCAGTCACAGAAGAAACTGAAATATCCAATAGTTGCAGAAGATATAGGTGTACAGCATTTTCAGAAGAATAAAATGCATGATCAGGTTAAATACTGCAAATTTTAAAATAGATGAACATATAATTCACTAATAATGATATCTCAAATTACTTGCTTAACAAGATTTTCAAGAATTCAATTTCTGTTGCTTCTAACATGAATATCAGCATCTTCAATTTTCTGTTCATAGGATCATAGCATCATAGGAGATTACTAGGATACTGACCCAGAGGTCATTTTAAGCCTAGCTATTTCATCCCATTGTGATACCATAGAAATGCTAGTCAATACCCAAGATTGCATTTAGCAATGACTGCCCATGTCCAGGAGAGTTGTGGGTACTATCCCCAGTAAGAAATTATGGTGCCTCATCCACTAGTCCAGGTTCCTCTTGAACAGTGTCATAGAGGTGCTCTGTTTCACATGAATTGGTAGCCTGTTTCAAATACAAGGCAGTCACTGGGAGATAAATCTGTCCCTGCAACATGTCCTGTTTAAGTTGCTGGCCATATTTATGCCCCTGGAACAGGTAGCACTAGTTCTGTTTGATTTACGGATATGCAGTAAGTTCATTAGGTTTGAATCTTGGATTGTTCTGTAGGCCAGGCATAAGTCTCCCCTAAGAAGTCTATATGATATAGAGTATAGTGACAGGGAGTTGGTCTGTGTAAAGCACATGCCGGAGCCCCTTGATCTTCTTTGTTAGAACTCTCCAAGGTCTCTCCAGTTGCTGCAGGTATTTTATATGGTACATGCCAAAAGGGATGTTATACTAAGTTATTGGCCAAATTATTGGCCAGATAAGTGCCGCTTATAGATGGGTTATAACCTCTTTTGCTCTTGTGGAATGCCTTTACTAATCAAGTGTGCTATGTAGAAAGCCTTCCTTACTACAGCAGACACATAGTGGTTGAAGTTAAGGTCACACTCAACTTGAGATCCAGGTCCCTTACCACTTCTTGGGTACTTAGGGTATTGTTGTTGATTTGATAGTGTGAGGGGACATTGTTTGTGCCAAAGGGAATGATGATGCATTTCTTTGCATTCAGTGTGACACCATGACTAATACACTAGTCACTGGTCTGCATGAAACCCTCCTGGAGTATACTGACATCACTTGGGAATTCAATGATTGCACCTAGTTTACATTCATCTGCAAACATGGTCAGCCACAACCCCTTAGTTTTGACCTGAACTTCTGAGAAGTATATACCAAACAATAGGGGTCCTAGCACTGAGCCCTGTGGTACCCCACTTGTAACAGGTCTGCTGGTTGATGTGGAGTCACCCACTTTGATAGTGTGTGTCTGGTTTGTGAGCCAGATGGCAACCCATCTTACAATGAAGGGGTTTACATTCAGTTTGCTAAGTTTATTGGTAATGCCTGAATATGGGATTGTGTCGAAAGCCTTTGCCAAGTCAAGGTATGCTGTGTGCACAGATTTGCCCTCATCAATGGCCCTGGTCACATTTTCAAAGAAATCCACCAGATTTAACAGGCACGATCTGCCCTTGACAAAGCCGAATTGGGTAGGATCCAAGGTTTAGAGGTCACCAATGTCTTTATTTATGAGGTCCATAATGATACGTTCCATGGTTTTACCGATGAGGCTGGTCAGGCTTATGGGTCTGTAATTCCCCTGGTCGCTGCTAGGCCACCTTTGTGGAGGGGAATAAATATTGCTGTCCTCCATTCCGCAGGAAGAAAGCCTGTGGTTAGGCTATGATTGAAAAGGGTACTTAATGCTGATTCTAGTTCATGTTTTAGCCTGTTTAGAAGACAGCCTGGGATGTCATCTTGTCCCATAGAGGCTGTGTTTTTTGCCTTGGACAAGGCTTTGAGGATCTGCTCTTCAGATATGTACGGTGGGAGGGCTGGGGAGTTTAGGGAAGGTTTGTAATAAGTTAGGAGGGGATAAGGGAGTGAAATTTTCACCAAACCTATCCGATAGCAGGTTTGCTATCTCTGTGGGCTCAGTGTGTGTGATACCGCACATGCTTGGGTCCTACCTACCTTTAGGCTATTGGGTCCTACCTACCTTTTAGGCTATGTATAGAGCTGTAAAAGGCCTTATGGTTATCCTTAGCTGTACTAGCTAAGTTTTTCTCAAAGGAGCCCTTAGAGGATTTGACAAGTTGTCTTATTTGCCTGTTGAGGCTGAGGAGGGTTCTTTTCCATTGTTGGGGTCTTGCCCTTGTTTTCATGGACAGCAACTTTTTGCATTTATTGGAAAGATTGTTGATGCTGGATGTCTACCATGGCAGCTTTTTTTACTTGGGGCTCTGGTTTTGATTCTTTCTTGTACAACCAAGTTTATACACTTATGCAAGTGATTGTAAATGGCTTTAGTGTAAGCTTCAGAGTAGTTACCACTTCCAGCTTGGGGTGGGGCATGGAATTTATTTATCCCTTTACCTAGGAGGGCATAGTTTGCCTTGGTGAACTTTTTTAGTCTGATTTCGTCCTTTGTGAGCTCTGGTGTTTGTGCTAGCTCAAAGGTGACTGACTTTTTGTCAGTTTTAACTAATGAAGGTCCAACGGTTGTGACAGTGCATCTCTTTGAAATGTTGATAAGGACCAAATCTAGAATGCTTGTTTCCCTTGTCAAGGTATGAACAGACTGTCTGAGAATGGCTTGGGTTAATGGTGTCATCTGTTATCTCCTTGGGGGTGCAAAACAGTTAACTAGTCTCCCTCTGCAAATAGTTATTGTTATCTATCCTTCCTCATATTTGAACTGTGGATAATTAGTGGCAAACTTTCTGGACCATTATTTTATGCAGACATTGTTTTTAGTAATAATACAACCTTTTCTGATATCTCTGACTCAGCACAGTCTGTTTCTAGCCACTTTAAATCTGCATTTGCTATGATCAGGAACACTGTTTCAAAAAGGTTATGCACTGTCAGTACATTACTCTGATTTTGTTGGTCATTCCCAAGGTATACTTTGGAATGTTTGACATCTGTTGCAATTGTTGCCTAAGCCTTCATGGGAGGGAGCTAACTAGATATCATAAAAAGCTGTGGAAAAGGAGCTTCAGTTTTTTGCCACTCCTAGGTGCTCCTGTATCATATCTATCACTCTGGAACATAACTTGGTTACAGTTTTGCAGTGAAGTAGTAAAGTGCAGTTGTGTAAGTAAAACTTACCATGAAAGTAGATGTTCAAAAGATGACTGCTGCAGTAACCTTTGCTATATGGGTTATATTCTGCCAAGAATATAACAGCTGGCCAGTTCCCAAAGCTTCAGGGCAAATTCCATACACCCAGCCTGTCAGGCAGCTCAAACAGAGCTGTGTGGGTGCAAAGCCCTTCAGAGCTTTCTTGTCAACAGAGAGGAGGGAAGGAGGTTTGGGCTCTGAAAATAACCGGGTAGGGGCAATAAAAATAAATGTCCACACCCTGGCATAAAAACCCCACAAATGGGGGGGTGGGTCATGGGAGGGAGAGGCTTCTGCAGCAGAGATCATCTGAGCATCTACTGTTATGGTAAGTTTTATTTATACTATTTATTTATTTATTTTATTTTTATTTTACATTTGTTGACCGGGATAGTCCAACTGGATGCATGTCCATTTTCAGCGGAGGCCCGGGGGAAAAGCACCAAGGGAAAGCAGATACAGCATTACATAATACCAGCATTACATATTACAAACAGACTATTTACAGAGATTACATAAGTAAGCAAGTTAAACAAGTTCCACAGGTTAGAGTTAATCCTGAGCGCAAGTCAGGATTAAATTAAATTACACAGTGAAAACCAACGGTAGACCAATAAACCAGGAAAACAGAAAGCCGAACCTACTATCCCCAGTCCGGGCAAAAACACGCTGTGTAAACTACGACTAGTGCACAAAAGTCAGCAAGTGAAAAGTGTAAGTCCAGGAACCATACGACCAACGAAAATTTTAACGCTTTATTGAATAATACACGTTTTCGCGGTACACCAAGTCACCGCTTCATCAGAAAAAATCAAACAAACTAATGTTCACTGCCATAAGGATATTTAACCAACGTACATTACGTGGCAATTAAGTTAAAAGCAATTTTAAAAGAGCTGAAGCCCTTGTTACTATGACATTAAACAAGCAGTTAGTAAGAACAAAAATAAAAATAAAAGCAACCAACAAGTACGTAGAACAAATGATTCAACAGTTATGTGGAATTAAAAAATACACTGTGAGTGCAAATAGTAATGCTTATTTGAAGTTAACATTGAGTAACTAACTAGTTTTCATATAAATGTTAAATTAATTAGTTAGTAATTTCTTCACAAAAATTGATAATACTAAAATTCTTAAAATTGTGACTAATATAAATATTAAAGGACAAAAATATTAAAAAAAAAATATTAAAAAAATATATTAAAAAATGTAGACCGATACCAAGCCATCAAAATATGAGTTATTATACAAGCAGATTTACCTCATATACCATGTTACAAAGAAAGTCAAACCTGTCATGGAGAATATATAAGTACATGGCAGGGGAATAAGAAACTAAGAAACTTTGAAGCACAATAATAACCTACATACTAGCCAACATAAAAATGTCAGTGAAAGAACTAACAATTAAATGATGACTATAAAAATAAAAAGCCAATTAACACCTAAATAAAAAGATTACTAATACAACCTAATTACATAGTTTAACATCTAAATAACTACTGTTAGTGCCTAAAGTTAACCACTTAAAAGTGGTTGCAAGTTTTATGTTGCAGTTAACAAGCTAAAAATAGAAACCATACTTAAATGAAGTATATGTAAAAAATGTATGGAAAATATATAAAAAAATTTATATAAAAAATTTTATATAAAAAAATGTAATAACAACCACATATATTTCAACCTATTAAGACAATATATTTTAGATGTGTATGTGTAAAAATTTTTTGATATATATATATATATATATATATATATATATATATAAAGATGAATATATTTATACAAATTAATGGAGCTTAATTAAAAACTGTGTGAGGTAATAAAACTTAAAAATGTTTCAAACAAAGTACTTAGAGAGTATCAAAGAACTACCAAGGTCATATGACACCTTATAACAGAGAGATATATTTCAAAGAAGTTGAAAAAATAATATTATCTCAAATAGCTCTTCAATTTGAGAAAACAGGAGATGTTACAGTATTCATTAAGACCTGGGATACTAAAAGAATTCAAAAGTAACTGCCATTCTAATTCACGTTTCTCAAGAAGAAGGTTAACTGGACCACCTCTAATAGTCAACAGAATTTGATCAATGGCCAAAAAACAAAACGTGTGTCCTGTGTATTTAAGACAGTGTCTTGCTAATGCGTTACCTTCATTTTTAGTTCTAATAGCGTACAAATGCTCATAAATCCTATCCCGAAGTCTTCTATCTGTTTTTCCCACATAAAAGGCATCACAGCAGTTACATAAGGCAAGATACACAATAGATTTTGAGTTGCAATTAAGCCTTAGGTTGATGTAGTATTTCCTGTTTCTTACCACAAAAAAATTGCTGATTTTAACGTGTTGACAATATTTACATGTCATGCACGTAAAAGAGCCTTTAGACCTAGTAGTAGTATCAATCCTATTATTATTTTCAAGAATTGCTTTTAGATTATATCCTCGTTTGTAAACAAATCTTGGAGAAGAGCCTAATTTTTCATATAATGACTCATTATTCATAATGAAATGCCAATTTTTTATTAAAATATGTTGAATGGCAGCAGAGTCATTGCTACATGTAGAAATAAAACTAATATTGTAAGCTGAAGTCAGATTATGATCACAAAGATGGTTTGCTGAAGAAGCAGAGGAGACGCTATTGACTAAACAGAGTGGTGTTTCTTCTTCGCGTATGGCAAGCTTACTAAGTAGCGGGGGATACCAACCATTAGAACGCTTACAATTTATCTCTTCCAAAAGATCAAAAAATAAATTAATAGGATACTCTCTACTCAAAAACATACCTTTTAATTTATTGCATTCCTCTATGAAAGCACTTTCCCTACTGCACATTCTAGCAGCCCTAATTAATTGGCCCTTAATAATAGCCCTCTTCTGCTTATAAGGATGTAAACTGTCAAAATGTAGAAAAGAATTGCAGTAGGTAGGTTTTCTGTAGATGGTAGAGAAGTATTCTGAATTAGAAACATCTTTATATAGTTTAACATCTAAATAGTCGATCTCAGAAGTTGAAAAAGTAAAAGTAAAACTAAGGAAAGAGGTGGATTGATTAAACAGATTCATCAATGAAGTTGCTTCATCTACATCACCTTTAAACAAAATAAATAAATCATCTAAATATCTGGTGTAAAAGGTGATTTTACTCATTAAATCAGTATTAGAGAGAAGGAAAGTCTTCTCCCAGTATGCCATAAAAAGGTTAGCGACAGAAGCACCACACGGTGAACCCATCGCTATACCTTGTTTTTGCAAGTAAATGTTGTTATTAAAGGTGAAGAAATTGGAGGTTAAAATGATGTCTAGGAGCTCTGAAACCAAATCAATTTCTTTATCAGAAGCCTTTAAGTAGCTAAGCATGTACGAAATCCATTCCACTGACTCAAGGTGTGGAATGGAAGTGTAAAGGTCAACCACGTCGACCGTAAGGAAATTCAAAGAAGAATCAAAGTTAATGTTACTAATATTTTGGAGAAATGTCCAAGAATCTTTACATATACAAGGTAGTAGTTTCAGGTATTTGGACAAAATAGTTTCCACAAGTTGAGCACAAGGGTAAGTGATTGATAGGCGACTGTCTATAAGTGCTCGCATAGGTGGATTATTAATACTCTTGTGGATTTTCGGAATTCCGAAAATCACAGGAGTCATTGGCATATTGATGTCTATATAGTTGTACGTGTCCAAATCTATTTTGCCACTAATAAACAAGTCCCTAAAATAACCTCTTATTCTCATCTTAGAAGAATTCATTTCATTGATAGAGGACAAAGTGGAAGCAGGGCTGTTTAAAATTATTTCCATTTTCTCTATATAGGTGTGGTTATCAAAAATTACCAAACCCCCACCTTTGTCTGGTTTTATCACTCTAATTGCAGAAGAACGAAGACGTTTAAGACAGTCAGATTGTTCTCTTGAAATGTTATAAAAAACATTTTTCTTCTGTCCAGTGTGTGTTTGATGAAGGTACCTGAGGTCTACCTCACATGCATTCTCGTACAAGGACAACCCAGAATGAAGAGGAGGGTTAAAAGTACTAGCCAGTTTAAGTTTAGGTTGACCAGAAACTTCATTGTTGTCAAAAAGTATTCTTAAGTTGAGTTTCCTAACATAACATTTTAAATCAATTAAAGTCTTAGCTAAATTACAATTCTTAGTTGGAATAAAGGTGTTACCATGTGCTAAGAGATCGACTAAACAAGGTTCTAAAGAAATACTAGAAAAATTATAAATAGTAAAATCACCCTTAGAATTAGTTAACAGCTCTAAGTTATGAAGATGTGTTTCGTTAGAAATAAAGTCATGAGGAACAATTAATTCCATGGGTTGTTCCATTTCTTGCGGTTGGAGTTGAAATTCCGTTGGCCTAAAAAACGACCATTGTTGGTATTGTTGTTATAATTGTTCTGTCTGTTGTTAACATACAGTGGTGGGCCATTTTTGTTCACATTCTCTTGGATTCTATTACTACTAATTACACAGTAAACTGGTTAACAGATTTTTACACATTCTAGAGAGAGTTAGCCAGGCTTGATACATTGACATAGCCAGTTAAGTGACAAATGTTGTTTGAGTCTAGTTTTAAATTGACCTAGGGTGGAAAGTAAGGTAATATCAACTGAAAGAGAGTTTCAGGATCTACTTACAGAGTTTGCAAAGAGAGAGTGTTATACATATACTACTTTACGTTCATAATATTTATCAGTGTTGCAGTAGCCTTTGCTATATGGGCAGGTTACCTTAGATAACTACATTTGGGGAGGTGGAAGGAGAAGAGTCCAGGAGACCCTGGATAATGGTCTTAGCAAAGCTTGAGCTGGACCTAGAGAAGGAATCAAGTTTATAGCACTTTGTGAAAGTATGTACAGGGAACCAAGTGACAGCTACTAGAATACTTCTAGAATCCCACCCTTTCCTAAAAGCCATAGATATAGCCAAGGCCCTGGTATAGTGGGCCTTGACCCTAAATGGAATAGTCTTGTTATGGTGAGAATAACAAAAAGTAACGAACTTAGCAACAATTTGGAAATAGTCTGTTTTGGCACAGGTTGTCTCTTCTTACCTTCACAAGAAATGACTGATTAATCTGAAGATCTGTGGACATCTAAGGTATGGAGTATCCTTTCTCTCTTTTTAGGAAAGAAAATGGGGAGCTGGATAGTTTGGCTTAAAGTAAACTTGGATACCACTTTAGGTATAAAATAAAGATTAGTTCTCAATGAAGACCTGTCCCTATGGAAAATGAGGTAGGGTTGACAAACCATTAGAGCTTGCAACTCAAATACCCTTCTTGCAGAGGGCAAAGTAATCTCTAAAACTGTTTTCATCTTAAGAACCTCAAGTCAGCAAGATTAGCTGGTTCAAATGGTGCAAGTGTTAGCCTCTCTAACACAAAATGTTAAAATCCCAAGGAAAGACCACCAATTTTCTTGGAGATGTCTCATACAAAACGCATTTCAAGAACATTTTGACATGAAACTGTATTGAAAGAGGAGGCTCCATGGACAGATATAGTGAAATGACAGATAGATTAACCTTTATAGAGGAATAAGAAAGGCCAGAGGATAATAACTCATACAAATATGGTAGAACCAGAGAACAACTCTCCCTGAATAGGTGCTGGTTATGATGTTGGCACCAACTAGAAAAACTTTTCCATTTGCCAATATATGATTTTCTAGTAACAGGCTCTCTTGCTTCCATTAGTACCTGCTGCATGTCCTCAGTAAACTGGTGCCTAAAAGGAACCAAGACCCTATCATCCAATCAATTGAAGTTGATTGATGCCAGGGGTGTATTAAACACCCATGTTCTTCTGTGAATAGATTAAGTCTGTGAGGAAGCTTGTGGTAATTGTCCCTGGCCATTTCCAAAAGAAGGGAGAACCACAGTTGCCAAGACCAGAAGGTAGTCACCACCATGATCTTAGGGGATTCCTTATCAATCATCAGTAGCATCCTAGATATTAGTGGGAAGGATAGGAAAAGCTTACAGGAACATTCATGTCCAAGGAAAAGAAAAAATCATCTGCCTTCCAGGCCTTCTTGCATGGAGTCCTGGGACAGAATCTTGCCAGTTGATCATTCAGAGAGGAGGGAAAGAGGTCTACTTGAGGAACTCCCACATATAGACTAAATGTTGGAAGACCCCCTGATCTAGTTTCCATTCATGAAGGTCTGCCCTGGTCCTGCTCAGCTTGTCTGCCACATAGTTTTGCTCTGATGGAATGGAAGATGCCTATAGAGTAAGACTGTGCTGTGAAGCTATATCCCATGGTTAGTCCTAAAAGGGGGTACAAGCTGGTTCTCCCTTGCTTGGTGATGTAGCACATGACTGTGGTATTGTCTGTAACCACTTGAAGAGGTCCCAGGGAATAATGATGGTTCAGAGAGTTGAGTGCCTTGATTAAGGTAAGCATCTCCTTTATATTTATATACTTGCATCTGCTCTTGGTGTTCCACACCCCCCTGCACTTTTATCCCTCCTGAAAGTGTTCCCCAAGCAAAGTGTGAAGCATCTATGGTGACTAATTGCTTTAGAGCAGAGAGGGAGAAAGGGAAACCCAGATTTAAGGATATCTATTGTCTCCAGCAAAAGATTTTTCTTCTGACAAATCCCAGCATGGGCATTTTTAAAAATAAAGGGTGCTGATGCTGGGACCAAGGAGATTTCAGCTACCACTGCATCTTTCTCATTTGGAGTCTTGCCAGGGGTATCATGAGAATGATAGATCCAATGAAACTCAAAATCATGAGGTATTTCCTTGCAGTGGCCAAAATATGAGTGGAAAACCTTCGAAATATAGCTAGATAAAACTTTTTTTCCTGTGGAAGAAAAGTTCTTTGAACTGAGGTGTCTAATTGACATACCAGGAACACACTTCTGTGTGAAAGAGTCAAGAAAGACTTTTGAATGTTCTCTTGGATCTGTCAACCAAGAGATAGAAATTCTTGACACTTTGAAAAACACTCAGCAAAGATAGGCAAGTCTTCTAAATATGGAAAAGCTGAATAATACCATGTAGCCTGCAATGAGCTATAATTGGAGCTCAACACTTTGAGAATACTATTGGTGCAGTGGATAGTCCAAATGGTAAGACAGAGAACTGATAATGTAATCCAGACACACAAACCCTTAAGAAACATCTGAAGTCTGGATGAATAGGAATAAGATAATAAGCATCTTTTAAGTCTCTTGTTGCCAAGAAACTTGAAAGAGGAAGAAGAGGTATCAGGTTGTGAAGTGAAATCATTTTGAACTTGGGTGCCATCACAAACAGGTTTAGGAAAGAAAGGTCCAGAACTGGTCTCCAATAATTTTCTATCTTTGGCACTAAGAACATCATTGAATAAAAACCCTTGCCTCATGTGAAAGAGGATCTGCTTTTATTACACATTGGAACAGCATGTGGTGAAGAACCAGTGAAAACAAAGGAGCCTAATCTGGAGGATGACGAATGACCCCCTGGAGAGGAGGAATTTCCTCCCAGTGCCATCTGTAACATTGATGAATGATTTTCCAAACCCATCTGTCTGAAACTCTGTGTTGCCAAAGAAAAAATGGAGATTCACACTTTTTGGATGATAAAAAGGGCCAGGGTAGAAAGGGTTCATAAGGTCCTCAGAATAGTCATTCAGACTTCTTGGACTGTCCTTGATTGTAGGAGGTTTGAAACTTCTTTTTGGAACCCCATTGACATTTCTTCTTAAGCATCTGTTTACCTGTATTTTGTTGAGACTATTTATTCTATTTTTTGCCAAAACTGGATGAAGAAATTGCAAATCCCTAGGAAAATTTGCAAAAGGAGTGCTGAAAAACCTTAGAGATTCCTTGGGTCAGCTTGCCCCTTTCATCACACATTTGATCACCAAATCTCTATCTGATGGAGAATTTAAAAATCTAAGTTTTAACATCATCCTGGAGGTTCTGAGAATGCAACCATGCAAACATCCTCAAAACAGTACCAGTGGCTATAGCCCTGGAAGAAGTATTGACAGAGTCACACACATTGTAAACAATGAGTAGTGACCTATGCAACAGAAGAAACTAAATTATTTAAACCATTTTTATTTCCTCACAAGAAACAACTGCATATAAATCATTCCTCATACTTTCACATTTAGTCAGAACAAACTTTAACATAAGAGCCTGACAATTCAAAAGTCTGAAAATCAAAGTTGCAGAAGCATACGCATTTTCCCCATACCTATCAATAATTTTCCCATCCTTATCAAAAAGAGTAGGATTGGAATTAACTAAGTGCTTATCAGCAGTGGGATCAACTAAATCTACAGCTGCTGGGTCAGGTTTGGAAATAGGGTATAAAAATTTAAAAGACTGAGGAACCTTATATATCCTCTCTGCCTTTTTAGGGGCAGTTAGCTGACTCTAAGGAAAATTCCAGGCAGTAATACACACATCCTCTAAAGCAGACAGAACAAGAGGGACTGGTGTGGGTTCTAAAAAATCATTCTGTAACAACTCATAGTATTTTCTGAGAGACAGAGAAATCTCAGTGTTCTCCCACTGAAAATACAGACACATTCTTGCAATAGTCTCAGTGAAGGAGAAACAACCAGAAGGAGAATCAGAAACTGAGCTCTCCTCTGAGTCTGAACCAGAATCTGAGGAAAAAACCCTATATACATCCTTGCAACACCCTGTTCAGTTTCAGAATCTTGAATATTTCAGGAAATGAAGACTCTCACTTTCTTTTACCAGAAACTACCTTACAAAAGGGATCAATAGCCTGAATTAATCATTGAGCCAGATCCAGTAAACTACTCCTATCCAAAGAAAATTGAGGAGGGCTAAATATGTGTTTGGTTTTCTGGGGGGTTATTTTGACAGGAAAAGTGCAGCCAACCATGTTACTAATGGCAGCAGCTTCCCCAAGTATGGGCACAGCATTTGAACATGGCATCCCTGTTCCCTCTCCCAGGACCAACAAGAGTGGCTCTCCCTTGCCCATTGAGGGATCCCAACATCCCAACAGCTGCAGAGGATGTGGCTAAACTGTCATCCATAGTGGCTGAAAGTGCTAAACCAAAGGGATCAGGGGTAAAAGATAAGCAGTCTGGGTACAACAAATAGCCACAACAGAGTCACCCACCTTGCAGCTGACGCAAATTGCTAGCCTGATGTGGTAGCAAAGACTGTTTACCTATATTTTTCTTTTTGTAGATGGAAGAAGGACTAACCATGAGACTGGTAGTCTGTTCCATGGTCATGTCAAAAATGGTGCCTCAACCCTGAGCAAGACAAGCAGTAATTGCCTACAAACACTACCAGTCCAAAAATGATTTTGACAGAAAAACACAGTAAAAAGCATTTTAAAACACCATGCTAGTCCCAGATAAAGGGAAATAAACAAAACTTCTACAGAGAAAAAATGTTTTCATTTACTTTACACTACTTTTAAACTGACAGAAAAAAAAAACAAGCGCTCCATTTAAAAGTGTTACAGTCTCGAAACAGTCTGTTAAAACACAAAACTCCCATCTTTAAAATAACTTTCTTAAATAGGAAAGTACTAAAATATCCACAAAATTAAGAAAATGGAAGTTTTGTTCCCCAAAGGAAAGTTATCTGCCCAGCAAAGGAAAACACAAACTCAGTGTCAGTCCTCAAAAGCTTCAGATGAGCATACACTTCATCAGCAATAAAGCTCTGAAAGGCTTCATGCCCAAACTTGTCTTTTAATCAACTCAGCTTGAGCTGCTTGACAGTTTGAACACATGGAAGGTGCTCTAAAACTTTGGAAGCTGGTCAGCTGTTACATCCACGGCAGGATATAACCCATATAGCTCAGGCTACTGCTGCAGTTATCAATGTGATGAACATACTTCTTTGTTGCATATCGTCCTACACTTTTCCAGCAGAACTGTTGGAATATGACATTTTGTTAACATTTCACTATTTTTTATGACTATTTCAAATACATTTACTGGGTCAACAGTTGCTACATCTGCAGATTTCATGGCAGTTATTACTATGTTACCTTATGTCCTTGTATTTAAATGCCAATAATCATAGCATAATATGAATGGGGACCAGTACTGTAGCCTGTTAGAAGCTAATATGAGTACATAATTTGTTGGTTAAGAGATGATACTAGTAAACAATAATCTGTCTTTAGTGTAACCCATTTTTGCACATAAATATTTGTTAAATGTCTGTACTTCCCATACCAGGTTGCAAACTGTTCTCTTCTATCTGGGCGTATCCACATTCAGCTTTACTCAAAAGACTTGAAGTAAATGTTGCAGGTCTCTTCTACTAATTTGTCCTAATTGTGACAGAGCAGCACCAGAAGCATCAGATGCCTACGTAATATGCAAAAACAATGAAGTGAATAAGCCTGTCCCTAATGCCTTTAGTTTCCATTAAAATTTCCAGTGACTTTGTGGCAGTTACATTTTCAAAGTAAACAATTTCGTCTTTGAAAAATACATCAGTTTCATTATCTGATCTCAGCTTTACTCCTTTAGCCTACATATAATCATTTGTAAGCTCCACAGGTACTCTTTGGTTGCCTCTGCAGTCACAAATGTAGCATCTTGGTAATGCTGCATATTAGGAATTCCTTGAAATATTCAGTTTCATGCTTGATGATCAATAACTTGCATGGACACCACTCTGGAACTTCTTAGATGGCCCTTTCACTTCTGTTTATACATATCTCTGTGCCATGGTAATTTTTAAAAGATGTTTTTGGCATCAAGGATGCAGTAAACAAATAATTATATAAAACATTTTTTAATATTGTCAGGAGATACTGTGCAGCCTTTACCAATGGACTGAAAGTGACTGAAATTTCTGAATACATGAATTTTCTTAAATTGCATTTCTTCAATACCATTACTATGGCTTTAGATAATTCCCTGCTCTTTACTTTAAACACCATCCCAGAATTTTACAGACTGAGTTTCTTCTTTTGAAATTAAAACATAAGTTACTGCCTTTTTCTCACGGAAATGTGTGCTTGGTTTTGGAGTTAGCTTTGCTTTCATGTGTTTTATGAATTTATTTATGTATTTGTTTATTGCACTGTTGTTTGCAAATACTTGCTCTGCTTCTTTCAGTAAGTGTGATAAGTTTTCCTCTGCATGTACTTATAAATTCATCTAACTACAATTTCAAACTTCTGAGAAGAGCACCTGTTTATATAACATCTGTTTTCTTTCATCACATAAATATCAATTCAAATACTGGATCTTACCTTCATGTGTGGCACACAGGTTTAATTTGCCAATATAGTTTGCATGTTTTCTTTTTACTAATATAACAAAGCAGTTTTCCATCAAATGTTTTAGCTCGATCTAAAAAGGCAGCATCCATATAAAGAGCCATTAATATCCATTGTATCTCTAGTTGTAATGTAGTATTGAACTGGGTTGATTCTAAACGAATGACCAGTTATAAAGCCATGTTGCTATAGGTCAGTTTTTTAACGTAAGATAACAGTAATCAGTTTTAATATGATCTTTTCAAAGATTTTGCAAATTACACTGGTAAGACTAATAAGTCTATTATAACTCATCAGTATGATTTCTGTTCTTTAAAGATAGGAACAACTAATGCATTTTCCAAACTTGTGGTACATAGTTCAAGCGTACGCAGTTCTGAAACAATGTCACCAAAATATGTGACATGATTCAAAAAAATCCAGGTGTGCTGTCAGGGCCTGGTACGCTGCTTGGTTTTAAATTAATTTTAACATTCTTGCACAATATCTTCTCTTACCTTTAGACACCATAACCAGAGGTGTAACGATATTTACAGGTTGAATAATTCCTTATTTTCAAGTATTGTACAAAAATGTCACTGAAAAAGATAATATTGTCACCTTCATTAGTCATTATAGTGCTCTGGAACTGTAACTAAATTACAAAAAACAATATTTTGTTGTTTATTCATCATTGCGCTCATCATATTTTCTATTTTCCAGTACCTCATAATTTAATTACTTTATACAACAAAATTCTCCTCGGTAGGTCCCCTGCTTCTTAAAAATTCTCAGACATTTTCCCTCTATTCTTTATAGATTTGTTTTACATTTTCTTTTAATTCTTCCCAGGGATATTTATTTATTTATTTATTTTATTTCAGTTTGATTACCGGGGAAGTCCACTGGGCCAAGAAGTGCCCATTTTCAGTGGAGGCCCGGGGAGAAAAGCTCCACTAGCAATACAATGAAACATGGTTACATAAAGTTAATGGTATAATACAAGAGTAAGATTCAAGCAGTCAGGAAATACATTTACATAAAATGTGCAAGAAGAGCAAACATAATGATATACCTTATATTTCTCCATAACATTGTTATACTATATATTTCTGTCTTCAACAATCTCATTAATTTTCACCTTCCATAATTCTATTTTATTTTCATATTTTTTCTATCCATCTTTTCTTCTTTACCACGTCTTTTCCCTCCTTCATATTTCCATACTTCCTCATGTCTTACATATAAGTAATGTCACCAAAATATGTGACATGATTATTATTATTATGATTTTCACAAAAAAATACAGGTATGCAGTCAAGGGCTGGTACACTGCTTGATTTTTAATTATTTGTAACTTGTAAAACAATATCTTTTTCAATCTTTTGACAGTCATAATCAGCCCATCTTTCACTGGATTCAGTCTTGAGCTGCAAGAAAAACTAAAACAACTATTTTGAAGATCTTTTTCTCCATTTTAGCATGTCCATCCCCTAAATATGCTAGTTTTTCTAATATGTGAATAGTTAACTACAACACTTTTTTGCTAGATGATGGATTAAAACATCCTAACATTTATAGTTTCTTCCAACATTATTTTCAACTATTTCATTACATTTTCATTCTCTCAGAATTTCACTCTGAACACAGTTATTTCCTATTATAATACATTCCACTTGTTTTCACCAAACCATTAGCTTTTTGTCTTATTTAACAGTAAACCAGATTCTTTAATAACTCTTCCACTCATATCACTACTTCCCTTATCAATATTGTACTTTTTGCCACAATAATTAAATCATCTGTATATGACAGACAAATTGATAATATAACTCTTTTTCTCTTCTCCTGTTTTCATTACCAGTACAGGGACATACTTAATGGCCATCCTTGTTAAACTACTCTCCCAGTTTTTATTTTTTTTTCTATACAATACCAGAAACCACACAGCAAATCCAAAAAAAACATGTAAAGAACTGGAAAAGGAAAAGCACCAATGGGTGTTCACAAAAAATACTTTAATTCCACAGAGCTTAAGAGCTTTCTTCCATTTATATCAACAGACTTCTTCAGAATCTACTTTTAAATGCTTGAAAACACATTACTTAAATGTCCCTCTTAATAATCACATGTTCAAAAAAACACCAATTGGAATACAGGTGACGATGAACACAGTTTAAAAGCACTACCCACTTAGGGCTCATTCTTTTAAAGAGCCATGTAACTAAAACAATAAAATACATGAAACACACACACACACACACACACACACACACACACACACACACACACACACACACACACACACAAAACATTTAAACACTAACCCATATTTAAACATCAATATATTTACATAATACCATTCATACTATATATGACCGAAGCTTTAAAATACTGGAAATTAAAGTATTCTCATTCAATTTTGGGGGTGTAAGTGCATTCAGCCTAATTTGGCACATGAGTTTCTTAGTCTCAATAAGATATTTCCATGGGACCGCTAAGATCCTTTATAACAATAGGTTAGTATTAAGCTAACTGCCCTTGCAAGTCATTTTAAGCCTAGCCAATTATCCCTTGTGAGACTCAAATCCTGCACCTTGTGCTTGCAAGATAAACACCTTAACCATTAGGCCACCGTCCCAACAGTATCTAAACCAAAAAAAAAAAATTGATGTCTTGGAAATTTCAAAACATGTTTAAGTAAGACATTATGCTACTTTTTATTTTTAATATCTAGCCTGTGCTCATAGATACGGTCCCTCAGACACCTTTGTCTCTTTCCTATGTAGAACCATTGCACTGTTGGCAAAGTACAAGATAGATCATTCCTACTCAGTTACAAGTGCAATGAAATATAGACTTGATCTGAATTGTGGTAATAACAATGTCGTCCTTCTCCAAAATAAATTTACACTGTGAGCACCTAAAAGTACCCAACCGTTTGTTAGTAGAACTCATAGTCACTACTTCTGCTGCTTCAAAAAACTACTTTAATGATTTCACTTTCCTGTAAACAATATGGAGAACTTCTCCTACAGTTTCAATAACTTTATCAAGCAGGAAAAAAATTATCCTCTTATGTATCTGTGAAATGTTGGAAAAATCACTATGAATGTAGTAGTAAAGAAATTAAGGTAGTTGTTCAAACCTGTTTTTTTATGTTAACAAGATTAAAATTGTCTTCATTCATAAGAAGTGGTTTGAAAATACAATTTCTTCTTTTTTAAGAGCAACATCCTCATGAATTTTCCAAACTAAGTTCCTTGGATATCCCTGAGCCATAACATACCAGCCAATTTTTGCCCCTCTGCAACAAACAAATCATCACCTGAAACCAAGTCTAATGTATTGACCTTTTACAATTCCTTTCTTTTGAAATCCAGGATGGCAGCTAGAGTAGTGCAGCAGTCTATTGAAATATGTGGGGTTTCTAAAACTGTTACTGATAGGTCTCTTATTAACAAAATTGTTACTCATTTCCACATCCAAAAAGTTGATTTTAGTTGAACTAAAAGAGTGGGTAAACTTTAAAAACGAGATAGGTGAATTTAAATAATCCATAAAAACATCAATATCATCCTCTAACCCATTCCAAACAATAAAAATTTCAACCAAAAAAGTACACACCCCTGTTAAAATACCAGGTTTTTGTGATATAAAAAAATGAGACCACAATAAATAATTTCAAAACTTTTCCTACCTTTAATGTGACCTATAGCCTGTACAGGTCAATTAAAAAACAAACAAATCTGTTAGGGGAAAAAATATAAAAAATAAAAAAACATGCAATAAGCTGGCTGCATAAGTGTGCACACCCTTAAACTAATACTTTGTTGAAGCACCTTTTGATTTAATTACAGCATCCATTCTTCCTGTGTACACACCTGACATCAATTAAAGAGACTCTGATTAACCCCAAATAAAGTTCAGCTGTCCTAGTAGGATTTTCCTGACATGTACTCAGTTGCCTGCTACAGCAAAAGCCATGATTCGCAGAGAGCTTACATAGCATCAAACGGATCTCATTGTTGAAAGGTATCAGTCAGGAGAAGGGTACAAAAAATTTCCACAACATTGGATATACCATGGAAAACAGTGAAAACAGTCATCAAAAAGTGGAGAAAATATGGGACAACAGTAACATTGCAAAGAACTGGACCTCCCCCCAAAACTGATGAAAAGACAAGACAAAAACTGGTCAGAGTGGCTGCCAAGAGACCTACAGCAACACTGAAAGAGCTGCAGGAATTTCTGGCAAGTACTGGTTGTGTACTATACATGACAACAATCTCACGTATTCTCCATATGTCTGGACTATGGGGTAGGGTTGCAAGAAGGAAGCCTTTTCTTACACAGAAAAACATCCAGACCTGGCTAAAATTTGCAAAACAATGCATCAAGTCTCGCAAAAGCATGTGGAAAAATGTGTTATTGTCTGATGGGACCAAGGTTGAACTTTTTGGCCACAATTCCAAAAGGTATGATTGATGCAAAAACAACACTTCACATCACCAAAAGAACACCATCCCAACAGTGTAGCATGGTGGTGGCAGTATCATGCTTTGGGGTTGCTTTTCTTGGGGCTTTAGTCAAGGTGGAGGGAATTATGAACAGTTCCAAATACGAGTCCCCTTTGTCCAAAACCTTCAGGCGTCTGCTTGAAAGCTGAAGATGAAGAGGAATTTCACATTTCAACATGACAATGACCCCAAGCATACATCTGAATCAACAAAAGAATGGCTTCACCAGAAGAAAATTAAAGTTTTGGAATGGCCCAGCTGGAGCTCAGACCTAAATCCAATAGAAAATCTGTGGGGTGACCTGAAGAGTGCTGTGCACAAAAGATGCCCTTGAAATCTGACAAATTTGGAGTTCTTTTGCAAGGAAGAGTGGGCAAATATTGTCAAGTCAAGATGTGCCATGCTGATAGACTCTTACCCAAGAAGACTGAATGCTGTAATTAAATCAAAAGTTGCTTCAACAAAGTATTAGTTTAAGGATGTGCACACAAATGCAACCAGTTTATTGTACATTTTTATTTTTTTACATTTTTTTCCCTAACAGATTTGTTTGTTTTTCAATTGAATTGTGCAGGTTATAGGTCACATTAAAGGTGGGAAAAGTTTTGAAATAATTTATTGTGGTCTCATTTTTTATATCACAAAAAACTGGCATTTTAACAGGGGTGTGTACACTTTCTATATCCACTGTACATCATCTAAGGGGGGGATTAAACTTGTTAAATACAAACGTCTTCTCCCATTGTAGCATTATAATATTTGCAAAAATGGGGGCAAAGGAGGCCTCAATTGCCACCTCCTACTTTTGAAGAAAATATTGTCTGTCAAGGAACACAAAATTAGTCTTAAGTACTGTTTCCATTAAGGTGTGCAAAACATCAGTTTTGTTGTTACCCAGTCTATTAGATTCTGCCATGAATTCATAAAGCCACTCTAAACCTTCTGAGTGTTGCATGACATTAAACAAGTTAATAACATCCATTGTCAAGAAAATATTTTTTTCCTGAAACCTCACATTTCTTAAGTTCATTAAAACATCCCAGGAATCATGGCACAAATGACTGAAAGAATTTAAACAATATTTTAACTTGACATCAATAAATTTGGCTAAAGGGTAGATTTTAGATTTACCAGAATCCACAATAGGTCTCATCCGGGAATCTGGCACATTTTTATGTATCTTTGGTATCCCGAAGATTAAGGGTACTGTGGGGTATTTTACTTTAAGAAAGGCCAGCTATTCAGGACTTATCTGTCTTTAGAAAACCATATCATGCAACATGCAGTCAATCTTTTTATAAGAAATGTTTACAAAATTAAGGAATTTAATTTTTTTCTCCCATCCATCCATTCACAATAACTTTCACACATGACATTTCATAGCATATTTTTTTATAATGGTCAACATTTCTTTCCTATCCCAAATGTCTCTCGAGTTTTCCATATCACTTCATGACTCACCTTATTAAATGCTTTTGCAACATTACATCACTAGCCTTATTTCCTTTCAAAATCATATCTGGTATATCTTTTACATTTTATGAACATTTCCTTCACCTTATAGGTTTATAGGTTAGTACTAGACTAACTGCCCTTGTGAGCCATTTTAAGCCTAGTCAATTATCCCCTGGGAGATTCAAACCCTGTATCTTGTGCTTGTAAGGAAAACACCTTAACCATTAGGCCACCCTCCCAACCTCTTCCCCCTTCAGTCCAAAACCCCTTTTCCTATAATTTCATCCAAAACATTCTGCATCATTTTTGTATTATTTTCACAAAGATTAATTCCCAGTGTTATTGGTCTCAAACTTTTTATACATTTTTTCATCTTTTTTCCATACAAACTTAATTACTCCACAACAAATACGTTATCTGTTATTCCCTTTTCTATATATTCATTTAATATTTTACAGAATATTAATTTCTCATTTTATTCATTTCTTTATAATATTCATGACCTAATCCATCCATTCCTAATACTGATTATTCCTTTCCTTTATTATTTCTTCAATTTCTTTCATAGTAATTTCATTTTGTAGAAAATTCTGAACATTTTCACATTTTTTCCAATCCCTTCTTTTTGTACTGTTTCATTTTCATGTACTCTATCCATAAACTTTCTCAAAATTTACATTTTTTCATTCTTCCTGTATCTAATATTCCCTTCCTCATCAAACATTACATTCATTCTTCCTGCTCTTATTTTACTCCCCCCCAAAAAAAATTTGAAACTTCCTTGTGTTTTTGTAATCTTTGTTTAAACAGCATATTTCAACTTTTCTCTGTGTGTTTCTACAGCTCTATTTCTACTTTCATTTTCTGTCATCACATTGCACTTATCATGTATTTTTGTGATTTCATTATATACTCAATTATTCCTTTGCTTCTCTCTCTCTTTTTATTCAATCAAAATATTTTCTTGTATTTTTTATAAACACTCTAGACTACCAATCCATTCAGGTTTCATAATATATTTTCATTGTCATGTGCTGTTCTCATAAAATCTTATGTTCCCTTTTCATTTTGCCCACTTTATTAGTCTCTCCAATTTTTTTACTCCTTTCTTTTCTTTTCTTACTTCTTTGTCATTTCCCTTTAAAGCCCACTACCCCTCAATGATCTGAGAACTCAGCCATTTCTACCAGTCTCTTACTTCTTTCATACCTTTTAAATACACCACATAATCTATTTCAGTTCTGAAAGTTGCTGCTTTTATGTGTCCTTTTGCATTTTTACTATTATAAACCCTCGGTGTCTTATAACTTCTCTTATTACTTTAATGCATCCTATGTTATTTCCCCCGCTCCTTTCTCAAATTACACTTAAGATCTCCCACCATAATAATTAACACATTTAATGGGTTAAATGTTTTAAGTTCCTCAAATACTTTTTTCATTTCCATGACACTGATATGCACATAAACTACAATTATCCTTATACACTGTTTCCTTTTTCTTACATCCTATACTGCTCACCTTCCAGGAGCTACTATTATCACATCTAATATCTTTAGCTCTTCACTTTAAAAAACATCCCCATTGCTGAATGCATACCCTTCCTCATTGGACATATAATAATTTTACCCTGCGTTGCCTTCAATCACCTTTTCTCTTCCTTCCTGCATACAGTATCAAATAAACATATAACGTCTGTACTTGTTTTCCATCATTCAGTAAGTGCAGTACCTCTATTATCTTTTTAAATGCTGTTTACAGTTATTGTTAATATTACTAACTCATTTGTCCTTTTTGTGTGTTTCTTATTTCCAGTTTTTTGTTTTTATTTTCCATCTACTCACCCTCCCAAATTGATTTATTTTCCTTTTCTTCTTGCTTTTTCCTGTCTGAAATGCTCTCCCTTCTCCTTGTTCCATTCCTAGCCCTGCACATCTGTTTTTATCTTGCACTGTAATACTTTTGGCTCTTTAAAACTTTTCTCCTCTCATTTCTTTCATCCTTCTACATACATTTTTTTTCTTCAATTAAATCACCCATTAATACTTTTTCTACCAGTTCCTTCAGTTATATTATCCTCAGAGTTACTTTTTTTCCTGAAATATTCTCTTATTCTTTTAACCTTTTCTTTTGTAGTAAAGGGCAGCCAAACCAAAATGTCCAACTTCATTTAATTTTCTACACTTAGGCCTGGACGTTTTGTGGTTTGTCCCCTTTCTCAGCATTGACCACATATTCTTTCATTATAGTCTTTCACCAAATGCTTCTCATCCCAACAAAAATGCTTTAGGGTGACACCAATACCTCATTGTTTGCCCTTTCCATTTCAGAGTTATAACATTTGAAACCTGTTACAGTTTCGCTTCTGCACATCCAGTGTCACCCACACCTTCCACCTCCTGTCCAAACATTTCTTTCATTGTGCATTTGTTTATCTTATCCATCTTATTACAAATAGATTTTTTTAAGTTCCCTATTTCAGATGTTCTGAATTGTACATTTGTCTTTATCCTTAACTTCAATCTCAAATGCTACAAAATATATTCCTGCAATGGTGCAAATAAGCTGTTTTCTCCACTTTATTCTTAAAATTTTCAAGTAAACTAAAATTCTGTATTTTAAACACTGCTCATAATTTCATACCTTGTCTTCTTTCATCTTCAGTCACAATATCGTTCTTTCCTTTGTTTACTATTTCTTCTCATGTAAAAGTTTTTTTTTTACTGCTCACAGCAATTCTCTGTTGGTGGGCATGCCTTTAAAACCAGCCTCTCCACTGGCCATGCATACCAGTAACTTCTGGTAATCCAGCTTCTTTTCCTGATTCATCTGGCAAATATCCTCTGTTTCCTCTCCCAGCACCCCAGCCACCATAGTACTCCAACTTACTTCCTCATTAGCATTTGGCTCATCCCGATCCATCATCTCCATTAACACAGAAGTTTCCAGACCTCCTTCCTCCAACTTTATAGCAACAATCTCCTCTCTTTAAGAATCTGTGATATTTCAGTATTCAGCACATAATGCTTAACAAATCAGGGACAAATCTCATCAGAATGAGGGACAAATCCAGAAATAATCAGACAATCAGGAACACTTTTAAATTTTTAGCCCTATTAACTTGAGACATTGACAGAATAACAGAATGTGAAAATATACATTTTCTGAATGAAAGGAAGTCTGTAACTGTAATTTTTGTCATTATTTATTAAATGTAATTCACCACCTTTTCAACAAAAGTCACCAATTTCTGGAGGGAGTAAGAGGGGTAGAACTAAAATCTGAGTTAAAATCATTGATGTCCCTGAATAATTAAGAGAGAATTAAGCAGTATGATTCTTTTTTTTTTTTTCAAATAATTTTTTATTTTATTTCACAAATAACAAAGCATACAAAAAGCAGTATGATTCTGCAGCCTTCCATTTTCCTGCTTTCACTAGTCCTAGCCCTCTGGTGCCACCTAGTGCTCAGGAAGAGTAGGGATAGTTCCCTAGTGCACTTGTCAGATTTCCTGTAGTCAGTATAAATACAGCTTTGTGTCTCTTCCAAAAAGAAGGCATTGGCTAAGTGGGAATAACCCAGTCAAAAAATGAATAAATAAAATAAATAATATAACTTCACTAACAAATGCAGTTACAGAAAGTTAAATACATACTTTGCCAGTGAAACTTTTGGAGAGAGGATGAGAAAAAAATATAAGTAAAATATTTTTTTAAAATAAAGAATGCTTTTTATTTAGTCTCTCTAACATGTGAAAAGTAAGGAAGAGGAGTGAAAACTTTGCAAAAGAAACACAGACAAGTTGATTTCATAAAAGCATTCAAGGCTGGTTTTGCTGATTCTGGTAATGAGGTACCAGAAGAAATAGCAGGAATCAGCAAAACAAAGAATGCACAAATGAGTGAATGTACATTAGTGTGAATCACATATGCTTGACTTTAAGTTTTATACAGTTTTGGTAAGATGGAGTACACAAGAACATCAATGTTTGAATGAAAAAGTGGTGGTTGTGAAGCTGTACAAGATCATGTTATAGCAGTCGATGTGTACGTTCATGGGTTAGGTAAGAGGATAGGTTCAGTGTTGTCCATGTTTGGGGTTGTGTGTGTTCTGTCTCCTTTTTTGTCTTCTGTAATGGCACTGTTAGGAAAAGGGTTTCTAGTAACATAATCTGTACGCCTGGGATTAGGAGCAGGGGTAGCGTTAAGGTTAGCACACGAATAAGATGTGCAGGGGTGGGATGAAGCTCTACTCACCCAATCTTAATCATGTCTAATAACTCCAATACTATAACTGCCCCTAACCTCAACCCTACACATTATATTACTAAAATCCCTTTACCTAACAGTACTAACATTCATACAAAGCTTGATATGGCTATTGTAGCTGTGGATTACTGATACAGAGCTTTTTTAGTTATAGAGAAGTATTCAAAGTTTTTGTGATTCACTCTTACTTATTTTCAATGCTTTGTGCAACCAAAACAATTTTGAAGTCAACTATTTGAAGTTCTCCCTTTTGTGCATTTAACCTATAATGATATAACCACATTCTGAGATTATCCCTAGCAAACAAAAGCCTTGGTACTCTGGGAAGAAGAGTCTTGTAGACCATTTATTGCTTCTTTAATTCTTTCACAAGATACTTCAACATGAAGGCAGACACTTCTAAATCAAATGTGTGTAATCTGTACAACTCACATAAGTTAATCAAGGTGAACTCCTTGCATTTTAGTTACCTGGCAGAATTTGTCATGTATGAAGCAATCTAAAACATGAAAGGCTAGAGAAAGTGCAGTGGTATACCTTTGCGGAGATATGGTGTCTGATCTAGCAGAATGCCAGTAAAATGCCTGCCCAGTTTTGCCTTACATTGTAAAACTGAGAGGACTGTTTGTCTGTCAGTTCTTTATAAATATCAACAGATATGTGTTTATTGAGGGACCCTTACAGCTGCTCAGTTTCCAGCTGGTTGAAATCTAGGAACTAACAGTCAGGGGATCAAGCAGCTATTTCTCCATCTGTCCACCAGGCTGAGCAGCTGTTCAAAACTGAATGTGAGTTCAGGGTCTCAGGCTATGACTGTCTCATCACAGAACTTGTAAGTGGGGAAGGAAATGGAAAAGGGAACTTTAGGTTTAGGGAGGAAGGGCCTTTTAGGTTTAGAGAGCACTTGGGAGTTAATGCTAGGTTAGGGAGGGAAGAGAGATTTTAGTTTTAGGAAACTAATTACGATTTGGGTCAGAGCTAGAGTTAGGGAGGTGAGGGGATTTTAGGTTTATGGAGTGATTAGGAGTTCATTCAAAGTTAGGGTTAGAAAGGGGAGGGGATTTTAGGTATAGGGAGTAGTTGGCTCAGAGTTAGGTTTATTGATGGGAGGGAAATGTTGGGTTTAGGGAGTGACTGGAAGTTGTTTTCAGGGTTAGGGTCAGGGTTCTGACAGGGATAGTCAGCATAGTGGTAGTGCACGGGAATCAGGGTAGTGGGAGTTAGGTCACCTGCTAACATGAGTGAGTGGCAGCAATGAAGTGTGCTGCAAGCTAATGGCACACAGGCACTTGTACGATGGTTGAAGAATGAACACTGCTCGTTCCACAGGACGGTATTCACCAGTAGTTTATTACAAATCCAAGTTAAGCTGTACCCCAGCCTTCATCAGAACAAATAAAACATCTAAAAAGGTGAAATATATACACATACGTCTCACAATCAATCAATTAAATAATTAATCAGATGGTACAAAACCGCCAAAAATTTAAGGATACATGATACATAAAAACTATTTACAATACTCTAAACTCAACACTTCAGTACCCCAGATGTAAACATGGGATTCGTACATATAAATAAAATAGCAAAAAAACTCTAAAAACATGTGTGGGTATGTAAACAAAACTAATGCTCTCCCTATGGGTGCATATATACGAATGTAAAATATAAAATTCATACAAAAATTCATACAAAAAAAATCACGTCCAGGTAGAATAAAAACTACAGCACAAAAGAAAAGTGCTGCTAAATAATTATTCCAACGCTAGAAAAGGTTTAATGCTGATAAAATCATTGAGACCGGGTGGTCTCGTGGAATCTGTTATAATTTGCCATTTACTTTCACACGATGCCAATTTCATTTTCCAATCTCCTCCGAAGGGTATAATGTCCACCTGTTCAATAATAGAAAATAGGAAGCTGTGATCATCTCCCTTTTCCAATATATGCCTGTATAATGCATTTTTAGTGTCATGTTTCCCTATTTTATACAGGTGTTCATAGATATGCCTGTTCAGCTGTCTCTCTGTTTTACCTATATAATGTGCGTTACATATAATGCAGATAGCGACATATACAACCTGTTTGGTTTTGCAGTTACCCCTTCTACATCTAATGGTGGTACGACAGATATCATCAAGTTTTATAATCTTATTCAAATTAATATATTTGCACTGTTTACAATTTCCACATTTGACAGTGCCTTTGAATATATCTGCATTTTGTTTAATATAACTACCTCTTTCCAATAGTCTCTTCAAATTAGGGGCTGTTTTGAAAACACATCTCGGTTTAGTATCCAATATATGGTCCTTGTCCATGGCCATCAAAGTCACCCAATGCCTTTCCAAAATTTCTTTGATAATATGTGTACTGGGGGAATACATAAGGACACATACCCTACCCAGAGATACACTGAGTGTTCCCTCATTTATGGTCGGTTGATATGAACCTAAGAGGGGTGGATATTTTCTACCCCATTCGTTGTGAACATAATTGATGACTTCAGTGACCATCTTTTCAGGATAGGCATTGGGTGACTTTGATGGCCATGGACAAGGACCATATATTGGATACTAAACCGAGATGTGTTTTCAAAACAGCCCCTAATTTGAAGAGACTATTGGAAAGAGGTAGTTATATTAAACAAAATGCAGATATATTCAAAGGCACTGTCAAATGTGGAAATTGTAAACAGTGCAAATATATTAATTTGAATAAGATTATAAAACTTGATGATATCTGTCGTACCACCATTAGATGTAGAAGGGGTAACTGCAAAACCAAACAGGTTGTATATGTGGCTATCTGCACTATATGTAACGCACATTATATAGGTAAAACAGAGAGACAGCTGAACAGGCGTATCTATGAACACCTATATAAAATAGGGAAACATGACACTAAAAATGCATTATACAGGCATATATTGGAAAAGGGAGATGATCACAGCTTCCTATTTTCTATTATTGAACAGGTGGACATTATACCCTTCGGAGGAGATTGGAAAATGAAATTGGCATCGTGTGAAAGTAAATGGCAAATTATAACAGATTCCACGAGACCACCCGGTCTCAATGATTTTATCAGCATTAAACCTTTTCTAGCATTGGAATAATTATTTAGCAGCACTTTTCTTTTGTGCTGTAGTTTTTATTCTACCTCGTTTACGTATGAATTTTTTGTATGAATTTTTGTATGAATTTTATATTTTACATTCGTATATATGCACCCATAGGGAGAGCATTAGTTTTGTTTACATACCCACACATGTTTTTAGAGTTTTGCTATTTTATTTATATGTACGAATCCCATGTTTACATCTGGGGTACTGAAGTGTTGAGTTTAGAGTATTGTAAATAGTTTTTATGTATCATGTATCCTTAAATTTTTGGCGGTTTTGTACCATCTGATTAATTATTTAATTGATTGATTGTGAGACATGTATATATTTCACCTTTTTAGATGTTTTATTTGTTCTGATGAAGGCTGGGGTACAGCCGAAAGCGCTTAACTTGGATTTGTAATAAACTACTGGTGAATACCGTCCTGTGGAACGAGCAGTGTTCATTCTTCAACCATCGTACAGTTCTTGTGTTGCTTCTTTACACAGGCACTTGTAGTAGACCCATTTATGGAGCCATTCCATTTTAGCTCATTTTAACATTCAAGTTTGACCAAAACTTCTGTCCTTGAAGACTTTTGATAAGCTAACAATGAGTCCAGGTGAAGCAAATATTGTCCTCATTGGGAGATACTGCTGTTTTCTTCATTGAAAATGGCGACTTCCTCCCAAACATTCTTCATAAGACTAGAATGCGCTATCTTTCTTAATATAGAGGTCTGACACAACACAATGTCTTTCTCAATCCATGTTGACCAAAACACTGGAATCATTTCCACTATCATTTATGGACAGTCCTGTAACCTGCATAAAAGGTTTGACCTCCTCTGCCCCTTGTCACTTTCTGCAATAGTTTTCAGTATCCCACTGTAAGAATATCCAAGTCCTAGATTAATCCATGGCCATCTCTCCAGTTCCTGAGATAGAAAGATAGATCCAAAAGTGTAAAGGATGCTTTGTGTTTTATTCAAGTGAAGCTTGGGATGAGAAACACACGCCTAGATGTTACCAGTTTGATATAAGATGTCCAGTTAGGCCTTCCTCTTCAAGTATGGAAAACAAAATGGAAACACAGAGAGAGAGAGAGAGAGCAAAAGCACTATCAAACAGTTTTCAAAGCAGACTAAATTACTACAAGATGAACGCATTAGTAGATACATTGGTTAATAATCACTGCATAGCAGTTGGCATGTCTTAATTAAGTCCCCCTTTAAGTCCTGTTTATAACATGTTTGCATAATACCTCCCAATTATTAGACCACTTTAGAGAGCCTAACACCTTATCAGACTGAATCAGTATCTCTGCTACCGGCAATTTGTCATAGTTAAAACATATTCATCTAAAGCTGGACTAAATCAGGTCTTCCTTGCCTAATTTTAAGAAAGTCTTGTGAAGAGTCAGCCAGTTTAGGGAGACAAACCTCCAAACTATGTATCAAAAACCTTCACCAAGATTTTTATTTCCAGGGGAAATATAGAGATCAGGCAATAGCTAAGCAGGTGTGAGAGGCACTTTCATTTTTTCACAAAGGGGCAGTTAGGGGCTGGGTGTGCATAATGTGGAAGCATTCCTTTCAATATGGTCTGTTGTAAGATTTGCAATATATATGAAGTGCTAATTCTGTCTTATGTACTTTATAAATGCTGGGGAAAAAACTGACAAACTGCTAGGTGACAGGGCCCAAGTTGCTGCCAGTAATTCTTCTAGATGAAAGATCCTATTTAGCATGCCCACATTGCCGCACAATGTCCAGAGAAGGCCCCTTGCTTGCAGGGAAAAACTGCTTGCTATTCCTTCTTAGAGGAATCTGGTAAATCCCTGAATAAAAGTCCTCTATGATTTTACTGATTTTCTGTGAAAAATGATTTTCATACATTTCCCCTGATGTCACTAAGGCAGTGTATTGCTTGCTCTTGACTTCCAATCTCTTAGAAAGGTTAGCAAAAGTTTGGGGAAATGAGATTTCTTTTGTCCAGTACAGTAGTCGTATACATTCCCACTTATGATGTAGCTAGTCATATCTGACTGTATTTAATTCATATTTCTCAATTTTTACAGCCTCTTCATTTTGGAGCATCAACACCTTGCAACTCTTTACTTGTTTCATAACTTTAGTCTCTATCTCATTACATTTTATGACACTCACTTGTTACCTAGCTTCCTTGAAGCCATTTGCAAATAGTCTTATTTCCATTTTAAAAACTCATCACAGTGCTTTTGATAGGATACCCCTCTCGTGCCTCCTGTTTCTCATATTCTCTATCCCTTCCTCTCAATAGTCTGTCCTGTCTACATTTTAACAGCAGACAGTCAAAACACAACTGTGAGAATGGAGATGATTATGCCTGCCCTAAATCCATAAATTCAAGTGTCACTATACTGTTGCTTGAAAAGAAGTTATGTGTAATCTCTGCACTAAAAGAAATTTACATCAGACATGTAGTATCCAACCAGTAGTCCATCTGCTAGTTGCTCCACCCCTTGGCTTATTTGCATGCATGTATAACCTTCCAAATTTGCACTAAGCTGCACCATCCCAGCTGATGTTTGGTGGAGGCTGGGGAAGCTAGGTGGTTGTTATCCAAAGTGGGGGGATTGGTTCAGGCTAAGTCACATGTTGATGCACAATACATTACAAAGCCCACTGCATGCCAACCCCCAGAGTTTGATGAGTGTGCTTAAAGGGTGGGATTTAGGAGAAAAAAAACAGCAAGCACTACTCACCGGCAGTGCTGCGCTGCTGTAGGTGTCTTAGTCTCCTCATCAGCCTGCAACATGGAGTTAGTCTAGTGGTGGTAAGGAGATCTTGGAAGACCTGGTAGATGAGGAAAGACCCTGATGGCAGCTTGTGGTTGGTTGTAAGGAGACAAGAAAAAATGTATATCTATTTGTTAAAGGTTCAGCTTCATCCTCATTGAATCCACAAAAATTACCCAAAATAAACCTTTGTCTTAGTGTTTGAACTACACAGGGACCACCTTTTCTTCTTGTCACAGGTTTCTTTAACTAAGGACAAGTTAATCATTTTATGAAGAAAAATGTGAATCCCACATTTAGCAGTTGTTATACAGGTAGGTATTCCCCACCCTCTCCAACTCCTGAATCTTGTTTATCAGGCTTACTGTTAAAACACTAAGTGCACCTGAAGTTTTCAGTTTTCAGAGAGCTTAGGAGGCACATTTCAGTATATGCTGTATATGTAAACCTTTCACATTCTGTATGACAAAGCAGCATAACAGAGAATGAAATTTTGTAGCTATAACAGACATTCCACAGAGTGCAGAATATTCATGATAAATATACAGCAAAATAAGGAAGAAAAAGAGACAATAGGAGGCTAGAAAAGACAAAAGACAGCAACAGACAGTGTAACGCAAGAGAATTTTACCATGATAACAAAGGTGTAGACATTCAACACATTATTAAATATATTTTCATTATTCACATAGATATCTAAAAGATCAGACAGTCAGCATGCATTGCGATGGTTAGTCCTGAGTCAGGAATACATTCATCACCTGACTCCTCTCCGAACTATGGAACACATTTCCCCTGCACAGTAGGCATAGTAAAACCCTAATAATTTTCAAACTTCAATTAGATGAATGGATAAGACTCTGTAAATGCAAACAAATTTATTTAACACAGTCAAAATAAATAAATAAATCAATAAATAAAATACAATTCATTCCAGAAGTCACTGCTACAAACTTCTAACAAGGCCAAGTTATGCATTATCACACCTCAGTCCTCCCTATTTCTTCCTTGTATCTCTTTGTCACCTTGTTCTCCATCTTCTCCCAATTTAATCCAAGCTGAACATATTCTGCCTAGCTCATTCAAATTAAGCCTTTTTCTTAACACCATCTTCTGAACTATTATCTTGCCTCCAAAAATTATTTTATTATATCACTACCAGCTAAGATCACAATGGTTGTAATAATGTTAGCTTAGTAGGAATCTAAGAAAGTGTTGAGGGCAGAAACCACAATGAGCTAAATATATTTTTCCTAATCCCATACTACTGCACTGTTGTTATTTTTCTGCAATTGCATAATAAAAACACACAGCAAGAGGTATAGCCCACAAATCCTGTCAGCTGTTAGTGATCAATCTCATGACGGGATGTTTAACCCTTAGGAAATTCTTTACAACCCAAGATTGGGTAGTACCTTCAAATAATTACAATTTATGTTTAGTCATTACAGAAACATCTAAGACCAACTGCAGTCTATATGGAGAAATTAACAGAGCAGTCAAGCTAAATGTGCAATGAGGAATGTGTCAGTTATTCATAAAATTACTGCACATAAGGGCTGCATTGCAGCATTCTATCACTCAGCAGGATGAACATTGGTATGGAAAACACTCTATGGAGCCACTGTGAAATATCTAGGGCGCCCAATAAATGATGATGCCTGCATACAGCAAGATACCTGGTACACTCTTAAATATTATTGCAACCATCCCCACAGTTGTAATCAGAAAGTGAATGTGCAACATGCTTCATAAAAAGACATGCTTTTTACATGTTTTTATTGAAAAGTTTTATACAGGGAGAAACACTAATGTAATAAAACAAATAAATATTTAGAAAGTGTCTGTGTTAACATTTACTCTACATTACTAAGATTCTTTAAACAGCCAAACAGTATAATCTGAACATAGATTAATATTGATCTATTAATAAGTTCAATTTTATTTTTTAATTAAATTCTTTGCTTAATTTACTTGTTTTCATCTTACAATAAAATATATGCTTAATGGATACATTATAAAGCTGCCCACATGTGGTATAATTAATGTTATCTAAAAGCAGCTGCAGAGACTCTGCCATGTAGCCTTCGGGCTGCTAAAGACAAGCAGCTACTGTTGTAATAAATTCAGATCTTTGCAAGGATTTTCTGTTATCTGACTGACAGTTCTGGCAAGATGAAGCCAGCATCTCCCATAGGCCTTTTGTCTGACTCCTCCTCCTCCTTCTTCAATGGCATGAATATTTTTATGTTGGGATAGGTGTTTTAAATGGTCTGGTGTAACTAGCTGACTTCCTGAGAGAAGGTGGTCTGTCGGTGTAAGTATGGGAATCTCTTCAGTCCCCCCCCCCACATCTAGTGATTTACATGGTAGAGCAGATGTTGAATGGGCTCTTCCTTCTAATTTCACTAGTCCATTATTGTCCTTGCTGGTCAAAGTCTGTCTGCTAATGTTTTTGATGTTCCTATCTTGGTAGTCAGTATGTCAATATAATTCTGTGCATCTGCTGGCAAGATGGAAGAGGCCTGTTGCCCTTCATGCCAAAAGCTGAGAGGAGCAAGGGACCACAGATGAAAAACCATTCTAGTGTTTCCAAACCACCTAAGGGATGAGACAAATGCCTTTCGCTTTAAGGGAAGGACATTATTATTTTCCAGGGCAATGCAGACTACAGAGGCAGAAGTTTTCAGTGATGGACAGAGCTCATTTGCTCTTTCTAGAACTACTTTTCTCACATTAAAGTGCCTTGAGACAATGACAATCAGGAAATCTGAAGTCTGATCTTTCTGATGATGCACACTGGCCATATTCCCTTTGGAAAACCCTTTCTAATTAAGATTATTTTGTTTGTTTCTGTTTTAAGGTGATCTTTTTTGTTGTTCAGCGTATGTGACTATACTTACAGTTATCTAGTCTTCTGTATGCACTCCATAACTGATGTGTGTGTGTGTGTGTGTGTGTGTGTGTGTGTGTGTGTGTGTGTTACATTCATGCTTGTTTTATAGAGTAATGTATTTTTGACCATGTACAGCTAGTTTTATGTTACTAGTGTAAGTGAATTTGGGTTAAACTCCCTTATACAGCTATAGGTATGTTGAAATGTGGGTATTCTTTGTAAGATTTCACATGGTGGGTTATGGGAGTTTCATGTTTTCCCAACTGCTGTGTGATCTTGAGGTTGGAAGATACTGTTAGCGGGGGGTGAAGGGACACATGCCCTCTACATGAGAAATGTGGGGGGTAGTTGTCACACTGCAAAAACTTTACTTTTATTTTTTTTTTTATGTTTTTTCACTGTTTTGAGTTTTAACAGAAACCTTTTAATGACTGATAAAGTGCTAACATGGTGTGAAAGCTTGCATTTTTTTTTTTTTTGCTATACGTTTTGGTTTGGTTGTTGCTTGAGCTACCTTTATTTGCTATAGATATATATGTATAATAAGGTTGAACAAGTGGTCAAAGGTTTACTTTATCAAATGTGCTGAGTCATGACACTTACAGGTGAGTTTTCAGTTCATTGGATAGTGCCAGGAATATGTTAGACAGTTTTTGAACAATCTTTACTTAAAGAACTTGATGCACAACTGAGGAAAACTTCTAGGAATTAGTCACATAATTTAACTTTTGAAATGAGTAAAGCTATTCAGTTTCTAAGAAATAGAGAAGATTATGTTATAACTTCAGCTGCTAAGGAGGGTAGCGATTATTTGTTCCAGACAGGATTTTTAATTGACGCTCCTAGGAAGTTAAATAACAATATATTTTTTTTTTATGTAAGACTGGACTATGATCCAAATTTGATGTTTAAAAATGAGATAGATTTTTGGAATTTAGAGAACAACAACACATTATAAGTTCTTATATAAAACAACAGTTAAGGGTGGATCAGCCATTAGAATCAATATTTTCACTCATTGCTCACAATCCACACATTTCTTAAGACCTGTACCAGTTCAATCAATAGTGTTAGGTTGTGGTTCATTAACTGAGCCTCTATCTAAACATGTTGCATTTGATTTAAAGCCATTATTGGGCCATGTTGGAGCTGATCTGAGAGATTCTGCACAGCTTTTTATTTTAATTGATCAGGTTTATGTAGAATAATCAAACTTCTTGTGTGGATTTTGTTAATTTATACACATCTACGTAAACCTCACATAATAGGTATGGAAGCAACTGAATATCAATTTAATGTTTCTGGATTATGTTCAGCAGAATACAAGGATTTTATATTAACATTTCTGAAATTAGAGCTTAGCAAGAATTTTTATTTATTTCAGTAATCAATATTATCTACAGTTAAGAAGTACAGCCACGTTGCAAAATTATCCATATTTGCTCAGATTTATACATGTGCTTTTTAGAATTGCATTTCATTTACAATCAAGAAAATAGTATATTCTTACTATATATTGACATGTCGTCATCGTTTCTCAATGACTATAGACTGGAGGTTTAGTACAGTTATATTATTCTGTGATTTTTTTTTTTTTTTTTTATAAAAATAGCTTTAGTATACAACTTATTGTAAAATTTGATTTTAAAGTGGAAAAATAGCCGGGGAAATGTTATAGATAGGCTTGTATAGGCCCTAGGGCTAATAGCCTAGTACCAACCTATGAAGCTATGAACCTAAGTAATGGATTTCTTAGATGTGCTGGATATTAAGTTGGCTGTTAGGTCCTTTAAGACAACATTGTGTAGCAAACCTTTTAGTAAAAATTCTTTGTTATGTTTTGATTATTGCCAGCCAAGGCTTATTATTGAAAAAATTTTGCCTTTTCACAGTTTCTAAGGGTGTCTAGAATACGTAATGACCATTTAGCTCTAGATAAATGTATGAGTGACAACAAACAAAAATATACTAACGGGGGTATAGTTTTAACAAAATAAAAATGGCAAGAAATAAAGGTTCAGGCTTTGAACAATATTTATAACATCTACCACAACCAAAAAATAATACTAATTCAACTCAGGATTCTTTATGCATTGTTACTGCATTTGTTACTAATGGGTTTTGGATCAGAGGTTTGACTAACTCCTTTAGCCAATTCTCAGAGCAGATCAGAGTTTGGGCAGTGTTATTTCAAATCGTTATCTTTACAACAATAGGACCAATCACAATTTTGCACAACATTTCTCAGAGTTTGAAAGGATTTTAACTTGGGACCCAAATAAATATTTTTAGGGATTGTTCTGATGGGTTGTAGACCTTGTGGCTCACTATATTGTTAAAGACAAATGCTTCCTATATGTAAATATAATAAAAACCTAAAATAGTAACATTTTTAAAAATTGTCAAACAGTATATTATTAGTCTTACCACATATGTATGCGGAACATTTTATATTAATGAAACTACTTGTATATTTAGACAAGGGATTTCCTTGCACGTCAGTAATATTAGCTGCTTCCAACTCTCATTGTTTAAGCATCTTTGCAAGAGGTATAGATTTAGCATAACAGTTAAAGTCTTCACATCGCAAACACAAGATGCAGGATTTGATTCTGACCCCAGAAAAAGCTAGACTTAAAATGGCGCCTCAAGACAGTTAGCCTTGTAGTCACCTATGAATGTATACAACAGGTGACTGTTTTCATATTTATTGCTAATGACAATGCTTCAGGTAAAACAACCAATATTTACTTAAAAATAAATTGTTAAATAAGATAGAAAAACTTGGATTCTGCATTTAAAAAAGTGTTATATAAGGCTGGACTTATTACCTAATTGCATCATGGAGAATGTGATATGCTTTGATATCATCTGATCTGTTTAATATTTAAGTACTTTGTGAAGCACTAAAGAGGTTCCTTAGTGAGTGAAACTGGTTGGACTTAGTGTAGCTATAGAATAAACATATATCTTTTTTAGATATTTTATTGCTGTCTTACACATTCTTGATTTTTTGGGATATATAGCTTTTGACCTCCTTTGTTCTATGCACCACAGTATATATTTATATATATATATATATATATATATATATATATATATATATTTATATATATATGGGTCTACTTCAAAACACCGACATGCCAAAACACAGACGAAGAGAACACCGAGACCAGAAGATCGACAACTGAGATGACCGACAGTTTAAAAGCACGAAACTTTACATGCCCGACAAACCACAATCCCCAGAATCAACAAAACAAAACAAATATCTTTTCCGAAAAACACACATGCAACACAAGCACATCAAAAACCTTACAAACCTACACTAAACCTTACATACACAACTATCTATGCACTAACCTTAACCCAAACCCTAACCTTAAGGTCCATCACTATCGCACACTCACCTAACCCGTGCCCTAACCCTAACTCACTTAACCCGCCCCTAACCCTAAATTCTGTCACTATTGCACACTTACCTTAACATGTCAGTGTTCTCAGCGTCAGGCTTTTAAACTGTCGGGCATCTCAGTTGTCAATCTTCCGGTCTCGGTGTTCTCATTGTCAGTGTTTTGGTGTGTCGGTGTTTTCAAGTAGACCTATATATATATATATATATATATATATATATATATATATATATATAAATATATATATATATATATATATATATATATATATATATATGTATATATATATATATATATATACACATAGGTTCACTTTATAATCCCGAAATACTGAATTTTAGAATCTCGAGATCATAAAGACGAAACCTTAAAATCCTGAAACTCCAGAAGCACAAATTTCAATCGCGAATCCTACGCTAACCATACACCACACATATACACATACATACATCTTCCCCCATACACAAACACACAAACCTACACTACATACAAGCAGGGGGGAAAGCCCCACTGCACCCCCCATGTTGGGGGCTGTGCCCCCCACACCCCCCATATTTAAATATACTAACTCCAAGGTCGCATTACACAGACACATGAAAACACCACCATACAAGCTACATTCCCCTCGCACACACACATCACAGTAACAAAATATACAGACACACACTAAAGCCCCTAACCAAACCCCTTACACATAAATACTTACCTGAACTTCCAGCTATCCATTCACAAACTGCAACACCAAAAGTGCTATTTCAACATCTCTGGTCTTTGGGATTTTGAAATTCGCAGGGTTTCAGAATTTTGAGCTTTCGGCTTTATAGTCTCGGGATTCTGAAATTCGATATTTCAGAATTTTGGGATTATAAAGTGTTTATATATATATATATATATATATATATATATATATATATATATATATATATATATATATATATATAGGTCTACTTCAGAATACCAAAATTACACCTAATCAAAACTTACTTTACCGAGTTGATACCGAGTTGATATCACAGACGTTTGAATAAACTGAAGCTTCACATTAACACACTTTTTTTTTTTTACAGGGAATGGAGGCACTTGGCCAACATGGGGAAATGTGGCTTTTTCTCCATTGTAGTATGATCCCAGAGTTGGTATATTTAATGGACAGGGAGGAGCAGGCCCCATCTGGATGGAACTGACATACTATGGTGTGTTTTATGTTGAATGTTGGCCAAGTGTCTCCATGTCCTGTAAAAAATGCAGTAATGTAAACTTTCAGTTTATTCAATGTTCAGTGATGTCTTCTCAGTAAAGTAAGTTTCTATTAAGTGTGATTTCGGTCTACTGAAGTAGACCCATATATATGTGTGTATATATATATATATATATATATATATATATATATATATGTATATATATATATATATATATATATATATATATATATATATATATATAGATATATAGATATATTTATATATATATATATATATATATATATATATATATATATATATATATATATATATATATATATAGATAGATATATCTATACACACACGCGCGTGCACACACACACACATACACACACTCATATGGTCTATAAATATACTAACCTATATGTTTATGTATGTATGCATGTATGTATGTAACTATATGTACATATTTGTATTAAAGCAGAAGTCTTGAGAATTCTGGTAGGTCAGTGATGGCAGATCCTCTTTGGACAAAAGGTTAGGAACAGCACTTGTATCCCTGCTTAAAACCCACAAAGGTGCCAGGGTAAAGAGACCCAATAAGTATTGTTACGGAAGGCTTGAGAATTCCAGTAGGCAAGTGATGTCAGATCCTCTTTGGGCAAAGAGTTAGGAATATCACTGATGTAATTTTTAGAAGAACAGAACCGAGATGAGGAAATTTACTTGAATTCATTCTTTGCTGGCAGATCGATTTCCAGGCTTAAACAGAACTGTTTCTTTAAAACCGGCCTTGAAAGCCCGGACACTTTCACACTGAGTTATTTTTTGGCGAGCAATTGAAAATGTTTAGTATATCTGATTTTTTTTTATGTTTATATGTTTTTCTATATAAGTGTTCTACTTATTAGTAATGTGAATATTAAGCATGGCTAATATATTTCTAAAAATTATCACATTAAGTGAAATCAGTGTTTAATTGGTATATTAGTCACATGACTATGCTGCTGTTTATCTGATGAAGCAATTGGTATATCGCAAAAGTGCTTACAATTTGTTGTTTGTTCCACTTTGAATTAATTTTAATAAATTGATTACTCTCATCTCTGGTAGTAGTGCACTTTGTATTTTATTTTCATTATTTCTGTTTTTAAGTGCCATGCCTCTATCGTGGTGGTCTCCATTCCTTCGGAATATCACTGCTGTTATATATATATATATATATATATATATATATATATATATATATATATATATATGTCATCATCATCATCAGCCCCCTTTTTTCCATTTTCTCTACATGGGGTCGGGGTATCGTGTTAACTGTCGCCATCTCTCTCGATTCAGTGCCACACTCCTGCCTTCTTCAACACTCATGCCTGATTGTCGCACATCTTCTTTTACACAATCCATCCACCTCTTTGTTGGACATCCTTGCTTCTCTTACCCTCTTCCTGTATGTCCCAAATCTTCCTCACCATATTGTCTTCTGATTTTTTACACATGTCCCCAAACCACCTTAATCTGTTCTCTTTGATCTTTTCTGCAATTGGAGCTACTTAGGCTTCTGCTCTTATGTCTTCATTTTTTCATCTGCCCCGCAGTGTGCGTCCTGTCACCTTTCTAAGGCACTTCATTTCCATCACCTCTAGCTTCTTCAACTGTTCTGCCTTTAATGGCCAGGTTTCTGTACCATACAGTAGTACTGGTCACACCACTGTCTTGTACACCTTGCTTTTCAGCTTCTTTGGTATTCTTCTGTCATAGACTACACCTGATATTCTATGCCAGTTGGCTGCAGCCCCTCTGATTCTAGCTTTGACTTGTGTGTATATGTATATATATATATATATATATATATATATATATATATATATATATTCTATGGGACCTGACAGTATCCCTGGTTGTGTTCTACATGAACTATAGAGTAAGCTGGCACCTCACCTGTGGGCCCTTTTCAATCACAGCCTCACCTCAGGCTTTGTCCCTACCAAATGGCGCACTGTTACAGTCATCCCTCTCCAGAAAGGAGGAGCAACTACAGACCCTGGGAACTATCACCCCATTAGCCTGATAAGTCTGATATGCAAAGATATGAAACGCATCATCATGGACCTAATAAACAAGGATATAGGGAATCTCCAAACTCTGGATCCCACAAAGTTTGGTTTTGTGAAGAGTAGAGCATGCCTGCTCAACTTGGTCAACTTCTTTGAGTCAGTCACCAGACATGTGGATGAAGGCAAGTGGTTCATACAGCCTACCTTGATCTGGTCAAGGCCTTTGATACCATTCCCCACTCAGAAATCATAGAGAAACTCAATAAGCTAGGCATCAACCCCTATATCACTAGGTGGGTTGCAAACTGGCTCACAGTTAGAACCCACAGTGTGAAAGTAGCTGACTCAAAGTCAAACTGCTGACCAGTCACGAGTGGTGTCCCACAGGGTTCGGTCCTGGGTCCTGAAGTCTGGGCCAACACGAAGGGACTCTGGCTGACAAATTTCCCAGACGATTGCAAGTTGGGAGCTATTATTAACTCCCTGAGTGATTTTGACATCCTACAGAAAGGCCTCACTGAGGCCAATGACTGGTGTCAGAACCATAGCCTTAAGCTCAATGCCAAAAATGTGTCATCGTCTCCTTTGGGAAAAAACAGGTTCCCATGAATTACCACATCGATGATAGTCCACTGAAAACAGAAGGAATTATAAGAATCTATAACTAGAAGATGGAACTCTAATGCAGCACTGAAGAAATGCATACTAATGGAGAAAAGAACTAAAGAGCTAAGAACTTTTACTAAGCCATTGGTTAATAGTCCGTGGATGAAAGTTTTGAATTTGATTGATACCCTACAGATGGAACCAAACTCTTCCTAACTATCATAGTTTACATATTAACTAATTATTTAATTACAAATGTTTTATCTGAATTCTTTTTGTCAGGCTGAATGTAAATACTGTAAATAGTTATTGAATGTTATGAATGTATTAAAACATTGTGTTATTTCATCAAAATAAAAACCATTTGAGTAAAAAAGAAGGCATTATGAGAGATTTAGGAACACAGGTTGACAGCAACCTCTCTTTTGACCACCCCATTGCCACTGTGGTCAGAAAGTCCTTCTACGTGGCACATCTCATTGCTAAGGTTTTGCATCCAGGAAGAAATCATTGTCTCCCTCTACTCTTCCCTCATTAGGGAAATCAATGAGTACATTGCCCCATTTGGCATGTACCTCTCTAAACACCTGCAACAATTGGAGAGGCTGCAAAAGTACCTCACAAAAAGGATTCTAGGCCTTAAACATTTGTCCTATATGGACAGACTAAAAAAACTCCAACTATTCTCTGGCTCATATTGCCTACTTAGAGGTAATCTCTGCTTGACTTACAAAGCCTTGTCTAACCCAGCTCTGTTAGAAAT
>NC_056730.1:567157420-567179920 GCF_019279795.1 Protopterus annectens
GCTTGAAGACTAGGTCAGGACTGAGAGCTGGAGAAAGATGAGTTCTGCCCCAACACTGAAGCATGGTTAAAAAAAGGAAGATGAAAGAACAATCGGAAATTCTTGTCAGCTTTATTCATTATCTTTCCACAAACCTTTTAACTCTTACCTAAATGAAGTTACAACAGCCCCACTCCCCACATGAAATTTTTTGTAGCACACCCCAACCATAGCTGTCAATCAATCAGGGACAAATCCAGACAAAATCAAGGAGGGACACTTTTAAAATAATAGTACTATTAACTTAAAACATTGGCAGAATAAGATAATGTAAACTAAGGGATCTAAGTAAGCTAATTTTTTCAAAAAATAAAAGTGTGATCCTAATTATGTGAAAGTGCACTTAAAAATGAAAGTGCACTTTCGCAAATACTGGTTCACCGAACCAGTAAAACAAAAAAATGAAACACTGCAGCACCAAAGCACTCTACAGTGGGAATAAGGGAATATACCTCTTTCCCCACTGTAGTGCGATCTTGGATTCACTATATATAATGTAGCAGGGCTGGGGGGTGCAGGGGGGCTTGCCTCCCTGCAAAACTGCTTTTACAGTATTTTTTATTTTTTTATTTTACCAGTTCGATGAACCGGTATTCGCAAAGGTGCACCTTCACGTAATTGGGATTGTACTTTTGTTTTTCGAAAGAACAAGCTTTCAATAAACAAAAGTAGACCCGAATTAAGATACATTTTTCTGAAGTAAAAGAAGACTATACTCTTAATTATTTGTTAAGTATACTTCAAACCACACACAAATTTCACTGCTTAAACATTTGAGGTCCAGCACCAACGATACATACCAAGCAGCAATTTATTCCAAGACTTATCTCGTCCTGGTGTACTAAGTTTTTTTTTTCTTTTTTAACAACAAATGAACACACTCACTCACACATTCACATATAGACACACATTCTGAAATAAGCAAATCTTTACTGTCTTTTCTTAAGAGGCTAGTGTTGCTGGAACAGCACAGTATGAGAAAAAAAAACACATTTTAAAGAAAAGGAAAAGTTACATTTACATTACACATCCATTCATCACACGATTGTAACAAATGAAATGTGTATACATCTTTTCCAGCATTGTGCAGTTGTCTATTAGCCATTAACATTCACTGACCCTGCATATTTACAGCCCAGACTGCATTCTATGTTCAGAGTGTCCCCACAAATTTAGCAAGCTGAGCATCACATTATGAATGACTGTGACGTCTGACCTACTCTGAGAGTGCTAACTACATTTCTGGCACTCTGCCAGTACCTGATAAAAAAACAATGTGATAAATAATCATAAAAGGCTAAAACAAAACGTGGACTCTTAGCATGCAGTTGTATTTACTTCTGTCACCTGGGAATGTTGTCTGAGCAAAATCCACTTTCAAGGGAGGGTGAGGAGAAAAACTCCAGGTTCTCAAATAAGTCTGTGCATTGGTGCAGCAGTTTGCATTGTCACCTCTCAGCAAGAAGTCTTCCGGTTTGATTCTTGGCTGGTCGGCATGATGCCAGGGAATCTTCCTGGGCTAGGCTTATATAGGCTCCAGGGCTGTTAGCCTAGTGCACACCTATGAACCTATGGTGTGCCTTCTATATAGAGTCTGTCTGTCCTCCCTGCATTGATGTGGTGGGTTTCCTCCCCTGTTATAAAGATATGCATTTCTCCCCGGCCTCCACCGAAAACTGGCTTGTTCCAAGTCGGAATTTCCCAGTAAACAAATGTTAAATAAAATAAATAAATAGTAAACAGAACCAAACACCAGAGACAGAAGAAAAAGAATGGATTGAGCCAAGGCTAGTTTAATATCTGCAGATAAGGAAAGGTAAAAAACTGTACAGCATGCACTTCTAACAGAGAGATCCATTATCCATTTTTAGCGACATATCTCATAGATTTTCTAATTGGAAGGAAGCTACTAGGTGAACTTCGGTTGTCGGATAAAAACACCTACAGTGCAGGTAAGTTATGCCAGCTTGAGTTGCAGAAGGTGTTTGGATCACTTGTCTGCCATAGTTAAGTCACACTTAGTTACTTTTCACTTATTAGTAGTACACCATTTGGCATGGCATAGGAACAGTTTGCAAGTACTTATAGCTTTTCTGGCTACTTATACTGTGCTATATAACTTTTAAGTATATTTAAATTTTGATAAAACGTAGAAGTAGTACGTGTTAAATAAGATACAGTCAAGTCATCTCAAACTGGAATACATTTTGTGAAAAAAGCAATTGAATTAATCAAAGAACTTCACTGGTCTGACTGGTGATGGGTCACTTTCCACTTTTAATGTAAGCTTTTATTCTGAATTTGAAGTGTGCTTATTGACTTGTTTATTGTTGTCTGGAATACATTTTGTGAAAAAGCAATTGAATTAATCAGAGAATTTCACTGGTCTGACTGGTGATGGGTCACTTTCCGCTTTTAATGTAAGCTTTTATTCTGAATTTGGAGTATGCTTGTTGACTTGTTTGTTGTTGTGCGCATTGTATTTGGATTTTTATAACTGTTTATTTACTAGATCAACGATCATCAGCCCAAACAGTGGAGGAAGAAACTATCGGCTTGTGCTTGCTTCAATACATTGTTGCAAAATATATTTTATAGGCTAGAGTTTTGTTTGATAAAATAATAGTATAAGTCATGTGGTGTGGAGTGGCTATTTTATATGATGCTTGTTACAATGAGTTGGCATAATACGAAAGCACATAACATTGCCAGTCTACAGCTAGGCTGTGTTAGGTAGAAAAAAAAATGAATATAACTTGCTTGAGTCAGGCAATTTATAATTTAGTCAACTTTATTGATAAAACATGTTGGTGATTAGTCACAAATGTATGCATTTATGTGGAGTACAGTATAGCCATACCTCTCAATCTCTCAGAGCAAGAAATCTGGACAAAGCCAAAAATAATGGTGGGAGTCATGGGATGAAGGCCCAAAAATAGAGACAGATGTAGTTAGAATAAATGGTTTTGCATTGTTATGTATTTACTGAGGGATATGAAGTCTGAAATTCAAATGTCTGACATTATTTATTTAGCGACTTCACTCTTCATGTTGGTAGCCCACAATTCCATTGGAGTGGGTAGGGTTACATGATTATGTAGGCAAATTTATGTTAATCAGCTTCCAGATTTTTGACCAGTTGTACCTACTTTTCATGGGCCTTTTTCCAGATTTTTGATGTTTTCAGATTGAGAGGTATGACTATATATGTACATATATATATATATATATATATATATATATATATATATATATATATATATATATATATATATATACACATGTATGTATACAAATATATTGCGTATATGTCTTAATTCTGATCTGCACAGGATGGTATGGCAATTGCTGAAGACAAATAATTCAAAGTTTAGAGGTTTTTGTATAGTATAGTAAGTGGGGCACAAGAGGTAACATTGTTGACTTTAGTGTACGATGGTGAATGATGTAAGTGTTCAAATCCTGGTCTCAGCTTAAGGAATTTCTCAGTAGGTGCCATGCATCTTTGTGTGATGATACATGATTCTATATGTCAGCATACACCTAGAAATCAACGTGGTCACAGTATGGAATAAGACTGCATGTATGACCTAAATACTAACATGACTGTTTACCTGTAGTTAAATTTACAATGTTACTATATTTCACTGCATTGAACTTCATAAATATTAGACAATAATCACATTAAACTAGGATGTATGTCTCTGTCAGATAGCTGTCTATTATGTGTAGTGATGAAAAGTGCTAATACTCATCTGTTACTGTCACTATTAACAATATTGTGGTGTATCAGTACCATAGATTTATTATTATTGACACCGCATTCCTTACTATGCTCTATGCATTATTATTTTATGTCTCCTACTAGGCTCAGAAGACTTTGCCCAAAACAAGACAGTGGCGATTAACCACATCCATTACCTGGTGGAACAGTGACGTGAACGAGGTAAGGGAAATAACATGTTTTATCCATTTATTTGACTGATAAACACATCATAATAGAGTTTTACATTTTCCTAGTCCTGTAGGGAAGTTGTACCATATTCCTTCCTTATATACAAATGCATATGTATGTCCTCCCATCATGCAACATCAACCGTCTGCATTTTCTGCAGGCTGTCATATAAACCATAAACCAGTGTACATATTTCATGTACTAAAACTAGTCATAATTAAATGACCTTTGTACTGTTCCACATATGTACATTACCTTTTAGTGAACAGTACCTAAATGATGATTACATGCTGTTTAGCAGTACATACAAATGCCAAGGGTCATGTGTATTGCTCAGTTGTTATTATACATTGTATACATGTTGTTTGTCATTCCATGCAGGGTAATCATTTTATACTTTTGCCACTATTTTGGGCTGCAACATCAACACTTGTTGAGCATACATGTACATATTTGTTGCACAGGCAGTGTTCTACATAGTGGTGCACTACATATATACTGTTTCTGACTTGGGAATGGTCACTCCTGTATTTTAATAACTTGCCAGAAGGGGTAGGTTGTGCAATCACAGTAGCTTATTAACTTACGGGGTGTGTATTTGATGTCCTGTTTAATATAGAGTAATTGTGTAGCTGTGATTGGGTGTATTTATTTGCAGTATGCTTTCCACTGAGAGGTATACTTTGTATGATCTGCTGTAAATGTGTGACATAAATACTTGGACCTACAGATAGGATTTGGAATGTATATGATAACATGTTTCACTGACTGTTTTATGCAAAATTTCGACACCTTATGCACTTTCATTTGTTGATACGGATGGCCCTCAATTGTTACCTTAAATTGACAACCCCTGTTATGCCATCATGACAGACAGAACACGCAATGCATTAGTGCATAAAATACCATATAAACCAATTGCATTTCCATGCAGAATGCATCAGTGGTAGTTTCTTGCTTTCTAGAAAGACTTCTTGATGGATAGTTCTTGCTGATGGCACACCTCACCTTGAGGTTATCACACAACAATGTAGCAGACACACTACAAAATATGTAAAACATTGCTCCTCTAAAGAGGAATGTTGTTGATTGTTACCTGCAATGCAGTGTCTGTGTTTGTATGGCACATAATTGGCTTATATCTATGTTTACATTTTTTTTTTACTTCTAACACTGTATAGAATTAATCTATGTTTTGCTGTATGCATCTCCACATGATTGTATGCTTAAATACTTAAAGAGTTGTATAAAACAAAAAAAAAAATCATTGCTATAATGGAGCTTTTCTCCTCGGGTCTCTGCCAAAAAGGGCATTTGCCCAGCCAGACCAACCCAGTTAACAAATGGCAAATAAATAAATAAATAAAATGCTTACCTGTTTATGTAAATACCTGCCTGATAGCTACCATGCTATCATCAAACGTGTGCTGTTAGACAAAAGTTAGTCTGCTGTGAATGTGCAAAGCAAGCGACACATGAAAATCTTCATTTGCTACAAAATGAATGGAAACTTTAACATGGTGAGTGCTATGAGAGATGAAACAGAATAGTCGGATGCTTTTGCACATGCCCAGTACACTGTCAGCTGTGCACATGTTGATAGATGATGGGTGTGTGTGTGTGTGTGTGTGTGTATATATATATATATATATATATATATATATATATATATATATATATATATATATGTGCCTTTTCCACTGATCTTAACAATAGTATATATATTCAGCCATACTATGACCTGCACATAGCAATGCTGGTGCTGTTTGTCACAGGATTGCTGACTATGATGGGTCACAAAGGTATGTAGCATTGATCCACAGGTGTATGCTTGTTATTAAATCAGTTGTTATATAGTGAGTTGAGTCATGCTTGTAGCTAGTATTCATACTTGACTATGCATTTATGTAGCACGCCATTTAAAAATGATACTGTAATAATTACAGGCCATACAAATATGCACTTGACTGTGATATGTATAAAGTGCTACTCATTGTAGATGTGTCCAGAATATATGAAATATCGGCTCTTACTCACACTGTGTGGCAACATCTGTGGCACTTCTTATGTTCTTCTACTTGCAGTACAAGATCTACCCACTTCACTTTTTTAGCATGCACTGTCTACATTCATATTACCCCACAGGGGTGTATGTCATACCTTCAAATGACTGTAGTACATGAGTTCTGATGCATTTGGGTGCATATGTGTCCTGTAAATAGATATTGGCACACTACTTGCATGTAATGGCTATGTATTTAATGATTTGATTTCTTATGTCTTAGTTCTTCAGTATTACTATGTGTGTCCATAAATTTTCAACATGAGCATTTTATGAGAGCCATTACATTTTGTTTGTGAGACAGCATTTCATAGTGCATTTAGGAAGTCATTGTAATTGGTTGGAATTGTATTTATGTGTAATTGTTTTCTGGGGTAAAGTACTGATCTCCATGGACCTTTTTTAGAATCAGCGTGGAAGTAGTGTCTGGTTAAATTAATTGCTCAGAATCACACAGACAGGTAATGGAGGCTGAGGGGATCAAACCTTGCACCACTGAACCACAGGAAACAGTTTGTTAACACCTCCTTAATCCTCTAAGCCAACTACCAAACCACACAATTTACACATCATATCCTTTGTGGTACATACTGATGGTTAAAATGTGAGTCCAGAGTCTCATATGTGTTCACTGTCAGTAATTACTAGGATCTGCTATGTATGGACATAATCATCTATGTATAAACTCTGTGGTAACTGTGATGTTAATACATGACTGAGAGCACTGAGGATGCAGTTGCATTACACTGTTGTAATGTATATGGCTATTGTAATTTCATGTTGCTTACTGATTGGTCCAGTGTTTCTATGCATTGCCTGTTACAGAGGGTGGATGACATGGCAGTTCACTGTCACAGAAGGAAGATGGCAGAGATGATGTGCCTGATCCCTGCTGGAAGACTTAGAGTATGAGGATGAGGAAGTGTCCCTGAATGATGTGAGGCTTGAACCATCACATTCTGTAGTACCAGTGGAACAGTGACATCACCATCTGCCAGTAGCACCTGATGGCATAAGGAGCTAGCCGAGAGAGTGTGATGGATGTCTTCTGTACCCATATACACAAAGAAAGTGCTTTGGGACTGTAAATACAGTCTTTGTGTTACCTTCATGTAAGGTAGCCTACATGTGACATGTGATTGCTGTATAGTTTAGATTTATTTTTGTTGTGGCACATATTTGTGCATATTACTCCATACGGATTTTCCCGTTAATCCCCTTATAATGTGCCACATGCTGTCTCCCATTGACATTCTCTAACATGTCAACATTTGCTGTACATGCTAGATGCCTATTACTGCCTCTGACATAACTACCCCTTGTCCTGTGCAGGACAATTCACAATGTTATTCATATGTACCACCAACAGTTGTCTGCTGAAGCATACTGTGCCCTTTGGAGTCCTGTCATCTGACATTATATACTGCAGACACATATGCTGTATGCATCTACTCTGGAAGTGTATGCCATACATCAGTAGTAGTTTCAACCGATTCCTACAGCAGTACAGTTCCTCCATCCATCCATCCATACATCCATCCATCCATCCACAACCCCTTTTCCCATTTTCCAAGTGAGGGCGGGGTGTCACTTCAAAAATCTATAGCCGATTTTCATACCAACAGGTAGTTAGCCTTGTCGAGGTTCTTTTTCGACACCATTCACATGCATACACACATCTACAGCCAATTTAGAGTGTCCATTCTACTTAATGCATGTCTTTAGAGTGTCGGATAAAATAGTAGCACTTGGAGAAAACCCACATAAATACAGGGGGGACATGCGAACTCCACATAGAAGGCACCCCAGCAGAGAATCAAACCAGAGAACCTCTTGCCAGGAGGTGACAACACTATCCACTGCACCATGTGCTGTTGCTCCTACAGCAGTACAGTAACATTACATAAGTTATGCCTCTCAGTATTATCTGTGCTGAGGTCCACTATGGCAGAGATATTGTATGTCTACTTGTGGGGTGGCAATGATCTTAAGTCGCATAGTGTGTCTGCCCTTCTCTGCACTGTTTTGCATAGGTTCATAGGTGGTTACTGGGCTATTGACCTGAAGATCTTTATAAGCCTAGCCATATGTGCCCAATATAGAAACCCAATATAGAGGATCTTGCCTAAATTTGAGATCTTAGTTAGCAATGACTGCCCATATCTAGGAATCATAGATGAAATCCTAGGCAGAAATTTACGGTTTCCCATCCAGTCATCCAGGCTACTCTTAAACAGGGTCATAGAGGGTCTCTGTTTGAGGTGAACTGGTAACCTATTCCAGAGGAGTGGCAACCTCTGAGATACATATCTGTCTCTCCAGCAGGTTCTATTTATGTCGCAGGCCAGGTTAACGTCTCTGGAGCGGGTGGCCCTTGTCCCATTTGACTTGTGAATGTGAAGCATTTCCATTAGGTTTGGATCTGAGATTGCTGTAGACCAGGCACAAGTCTCCTCTAAGCAGTCTGTACACTAATGTGTACAGTGATAGTGACTTCAGTCTGCCAATGTATGACTTGTGCTGGAGACCCTGAATTTTCTTGGTTAGAAATCTCTGAGGTCTCTCTAGTTGCTGCAGGTGCCTGGTGAGGTAAGTACCAAAGGGAGAATTATACTCAATTACTGGCCTGATGAGGGTGGAGTACAAGGGAGTTATGACCTCTTTCACTCTTGAGGCAATGTCTTTGCTAATGAGGTGTGCAATGTAGAATGCTTTCCTTACCACAGTAGGCATATGGTGGTCAAGGTTTAGGCTACAGTCAGCTTGCATTCCCAAGTCTCTCGCTACTGAGTTGTTACTTAGGGTATTGTTATTTTATTTTTTTATTGTTTTTTTTTTTATTGTTATTATTATTTAAATGATAGACTGCAGAGATATCATTTATACTGAAGGGGATGATAATGCATTTTTTTGCATTGAGTTTCAGTCCATGGGTTTGGCACCAATCATTGGTTTCTGTAAGTCCCTCTTGAAGTATGTTTGACATCGTTTGGGGATTCAATGATTGCACCTAATTTGCAGTCATCAGCAAACCTAGTCAGCCACAGCCCATCTGTTTTGGACTAAACATCTGAGAAGTATATTCCAGATAACAGGGGGTTCAGTGCTGATCCCTGTGGAACCCCACTAGTGACAGATCTGCTGGTTGAGGTAAATTCTTCAACTCTGACTGAGGACGATCTGTCAGTGAAAACATAAGAGTTGATATTCAACTGGGAGAATTTATCAATGATATAAAACTGGAAGAGTTTATCAATGAGTCCCAAATGTGGGATTGTGTTGAAGGCCTTGGCTAAGTCAAAGTAGGCTGTATGCACATATTTGCTTTCATCTATAGCTCTGATGACATTTTCAAAGAAGTCCGCTAGCTTTAAAAGGCATGACCTGCCTTTGGCAAAACCAAACTGTGTCAGATCAAGGGTTTGAAGATCACCTATATCCTTATTTATAAGGTCCATGCTGATTCATTCCACAGCCTTACAGATAAGGCTGGTTAAGCTTATGGGTCTGTAGTTCCCAGGGTCTGTTGCTGTACCCCCTTTATGAAGGGGGATGATGGTTGCTGTTTTCCATTCGGCAGTGACAAAACCAGTACTCAGGCTGTGGTTGAAGATAGTACCTAAGGGAGTTGCTAACTCATGTTTTAGACAATTTAAAATGCAACCTGGGATGTCATCTGGTCCCATAGAGGCTGTGTTTTGGGCCTTGGAGAGAACATCAACGACTTGCTTTTTGGAGATGCAATGTGAGGATGATATAGAGGGAATGCTTTGTGAAATGTTTAGAGGGGACAGGGGAGTGAGATTTTTAGCAAACCTGTCAGCTAACAGGTTATCTATTTTCACAGGATCAGTGTGTGTGATGCCATCTACAGCTAGTTCAGCACTCATCTGTGTCCAACCTTTCACGTAACGGATATAGCTGACGAATGCCTTATCGTTATCATTAGCTATGGTTACTAATTTTTATTTCAAGTTGGCCTTGGAGGATTTTGCAAGTTGTCTTATCTGTTTCTTCAAGAAGAATAAGGTGTTCTTCCAGTGCTGAGACCTCTCTTTTTTATTCTTAGACAGCAGCTTCTTCCTTTTGTTGGACAATTTATTAATACTAAATGTCCACCAAGGAGCCTTGTTTTTTCTTGAGGATCTTGTTTTGATTCTATCAGGTACAGCTGTGTCAGTACATTTGATGAGTGTTTGTACTGGGCATTTGTGTATATCTAAGTATAGTTGTCAATGACATCTGTAGGAACAGGAGCGTGTAAATTATTTATGCTATCCCTTAGGAGGGTATAATTAGCTTTGGTGAAATGTTTTAGTCTGATTTCACATAAGAGGGGTTGCGGTGTCATAGCCACTTCAAATGTGACTGATTTGTGATCAGATTTAAGCAGTGAGGGTCCTATACTTGTAGTTGTACAACAATCACCCATGTTGGTGAGGACCAGGTCGAGAATATTTCAGCTTTGTGGGATTGTATACTATTCATCCCACGGCATTAGTGTTAACAAAGTCCAGGAACCATTGTGCAAGCATGTTGGTACTCATGTAAGTTTCCCATTCAGTGGAGGGATAGTTAAAATCGCCCATGACTTGAATGTTTGGTTGTAATTTGATTGACTCATATAGGTCCAAATAAACAGTGTGGGTTTCTTGGTTCATTGAAGGGGGCCTATAACTAATGATGACCTTTAGGGCGGGTCTTGCCTACAGTTAGTTTTCCTGTCTAACCAGTCTAGAGGTGTATTTAGCTTTGATGAAGATAGATACTCCTCCTCCTTTGGTTCTCACACGTTCATTTTGCGATCTGAAAGTATGGAAGGCATTGTAGCCTTGCAAGGCCAAGGTACTCTCTGTGGTCCTGAACCAAGTTTCTGTGACTGCACATATATCAACATCTTCTAGGGAGAAGGGTACTTCTAGATAGTGGTTTCTGATTTAAACTCCTAGCATTTAGCAGCATAACCTTTAATTTATTTGTGAGTGATATTTTCACATTGGAAATTTTGTTCTTGAGACCTTGCCTAAACAAAGCACTATGGGAGAGGCAAGTACCTTAGCCAGTAACCAAAAGCCTAGAGGTGACATATGAAGACCATCTCTAACAAAGCAGTATAGTCTATCAACCATGTCATCCCAGGCTGACAGGAACTGGATCTCCTTAGAATGACAACAGAAATGAAGCCAATTGTTGAAGTCAATCATTTTTTATTTATATTGTGGGATCATCCTTGGTGAAGGTAGAATGCTGCTTTAGGGTAGGGACATACCTTTCTGGGACACATATTCTTAGAGCTCAATCATGAGTCTCTTCATATAGACTAGTGAGGTATGTCTCCAGTCATTCACACCAACATGAACTATGACAGAGTCATAACAGTATTTGTTTTTGAGAGAAGTGAGTGCATGTGTGATCTGACGGAATCTGGCACCTGATAGGCAGCTGACCATAAACTTCTTGTCCAGCCAGGTGAGTGGGACATCTGTATGTCTCACAATGACTAAAACATTTGGTTTAGATGTGCTTTACCTTAGGGACTTATTTGGTGAGACACTGGTACTTGTGTTTTTATGTGTATTGAGTGAGGTAGGTGCTGTATTAGATGTAGCATGTTTGTGTTTGCAAGGTCTCTGGTGTTTAGTTAGGTTTCTGGTGAGTACCTCCACGTATGATGGTTTATGTGCTCAGTGCATGGTTTGCATAAGTGGGGTAGTATGTGAGCTGACAACCTGTTCAGTGTTACTGCAACAGAGCAAGGATTCCAGATTGTTTGTGTAGATGCATGTCTCACAAATTGTACTTGGGTGATATAGGAGGATAGGGTTGTCAGTGTACATGAGGCAGTTGCTACACTGCCTCAGTATACCCATGGCAATCAATCTGGTAGCAGAAATGGAGGGAAACTGACCATCCATAATGCTATGTTAAATCCTGTTTTCACAGTGGGGAGAGAAAACGGAGGAGTGTGGTATAACCAGGTTCTCTAAACGGGGTCTATATTAATGGAATGCTCTATAAAGGGTCTATACCAGTGGGGGTTCTCTAAATGGTATAAAACTATTGTGGATTTGGTGGTTTTCAGACTGTTCAAAGGGCAAAAGTGCAGCTGAGGTGCTCTCTTTGCAGCTAAGTGCAATTTAAGGACTTCTTGGCTGGCTTACGGGCAGTTATTAAGGGGACTTTATCTAATGAAGTTTTTGCGTGTAAAACCACCAGTGATTACCACCACTGCTTGGTAGCACACGATGGTGCATGGAGGTGCTCTACGCGAAAACAGATGAATACAGCAGAGCAGTGGCTGGTTGTTTAACTCTGTGGAGCTATGTTAAAACAAGTACAAACCTGCACAAACATGGGGCTTATGTAGCAACAGTAAGCAAACTGAATTAAACAGTTTTAACCTATAAAAAAAGCTCAAAACTGAGGCCTGTCCTAGCAATCTTTAATCAGATGAGTCCCAACTGTACTCTCCTGCCATATGGGTGCAGGGGGGAAGCCTCCAACAAAAGATAGCATGGTTTAGTGCTCAATTTAACAAAAATAACCAGATTCAGCTGGTCTGAATCTAGTCTATGCTACAGCAGACAATAAGTATAACAAGTCAGCAAGAACAGTTTTAAAAATCAGCAATATAGCAAAAATACAGTCTAGAAGTGCAAAATACAGTGTAAAATTGTACTTATGGTTAGCAAAATGCAAAAGATTCCTTGGATTGCACAGATGAATACAGCAAAGCAGTGGCTGGTCGCCTAACTTAGTGGAGCTGTGTTAAAATGGTGAGCAAACTGAATTAAACAATTTAACCAATAAAAAATCTGAAAAGTGAGCCCTGTGCCAGCAACCTTCAATCAGATGAGTCCTAACTGCACTGTTCTGCATGATCTGTGAACATGTTTTCCTTTTATGTAGTACTATAATAACAGGATAAGTACCTGTGTTGATAACAATGCTTCACGTGGGAGTTTTACTTCATTTTCCTGCAGTCTGTCTGTTTTTGGTTGTCATGCACATCAGAGAGACAATGACACTACTGTGGAATAAGTGCTAATATGTACAGTATTGGTATGTGCACCATGGATATGCAATTGCCCTACACCCCAGTTTTTGCAAGTATGCCTCCAACTCCTGAGTATTGCATCGCATCAGTGTGTTGTGGTTTCCCAGGGATTGCACTGACATAATTCCAGGCATTTTGCCATGTCACACACATCCGTGTTACAGTGCATGTTAGCTTGGCATGACTGTGTGTGTCTCTGGCCCCATTGCTCACTGTTGGGTTGTACTACAAATATATCTTCACTGTTGCACACATCGTCTGGTTTGTGTACTAAATTAGACTTCCATGACTCTTGATATTGTTTACATTATGCATGAGTTACATTGTCACTTTTCTTTCAGTGCAAGCTGCACCTATTCACATTTATCCTCTTACTAAAGTGTCCCTTTACTGAGTGCCACTTTCAGATGTATCAGACACTCATAGCAAATCCTCTTAAAGCCATGTTCTGCTATGTATTTCTGAACATGCATTTCCATATTTCTCTTCCTACACCTATGCAGGATTCTTCTGTCACATTTTTGCAGCCAAGACATCTGTTTCCATGGGTTTCCATAATGGCACATATGGATTTATTCAGCACTTTTTTATGAAATGTGGATACAGCAATGGTCAGGCATGTTTGGAAATGTACAGTACTGTGTAGTCTACCTCATTTGCCTTATGTGTAGTTACACATCCCTTTTACATACAGTGACCATTTGCTGTGGCATATGAAATTGTCACTTTGATCATTTGCTGTGTTACTGCACACATTGCCCTATGGATGTATAATACTCTGGTGCAAACCACAGTACTCCTTATTCCCTGTAAACATGCTTCACCATAGCAAATGCACATTATATTTATTCGATACACAACCGGTCATACTCTGATATCCATATGATTTGTGGTATGTATGGTACATGTGTGCATGTCATCTGTGTAATCAGTGTGTGTGGCTGCATGTATCACTGGGGTCCATATTATCTCGTCGAAATGGCAATACAGTGAATACCGTTTCAGAGACACGTAAACACCAATCCACCACTTCTGTGAATGGCCAGAACCTCGATTTTTTCCAAAAGAAAAAAAAAATCACTTGGCCGTTGCCCTGTAATTGCCCTTTTCCCCAATGTAGTGGGATCTCGGAGTTGGTATATTTAGTTAGTGGGGGTGTGGGGGGCACAGCCCCCCACATTATGGGGTGTGGGGGGGAGCTCCCCACTTTGTAATTTTAGGGTATGGTGTTTTGTGTGTGTTTGAACTAATGATTTTTTTTTCCCTTGGAAAAATATTGATGTTCTGGCAGTTCGCAGAAGTGGTGGATTAGTGTTTATGTATTGCTGAAATGGCATTCCCTGTATTGCCATTTCGGCAAGATAATATAGACCTGTATCAGTGACAGTGGCATGACCAGTCTACAGAGCTACTATGCTATAGGGGTAGTTTACATTTCCATAGGTAATTGCTACTTATTTAAACCACATATGAACTACAGTGAAACAGGCATCCATTTTCCAGGTCTATGTCCTGCACATGTAGCATGTCAGCTCATTTGGCTTGCACGTAAATAGTCCTTTCTTTGTGGTGTTATATATGACTCACCATCAAGCTATCTTGCTTATTCACAGTGAGCTGACATCACCATATGCTTAATATCCATTGACATTCATAATAAAAAACAGTGTGTGTGTGTGTGTGTGTGTGTGTGTGTGTGTGTGTGTGTGTGTGTGTGTGTGTGTGTGTGTGTGTGTGTGTGTGTGTGTGTGTGTGTGTGTGTGTGTGTGTGTGTGTGTGTGTGTGTGTGTGTGTGTGTGTGTGTGTGTGCGTGCGCGTGTGTGCGTGTGTGTGTGCTGTACTGGGACAAGTAAATGTAGCATGTCAGGAATGTTGAAAATGTGTAAGTGCATGGTACATTCAAAATGCATGGCAATTATCCACGTGACAGACACAAAGGTACCTAACCAAGAGGATTACTGGCCTCAAACAGTTGCCCTATGCAGCATGACTGAAAAAGCTAAGACTGTTCTCTGTTGCATACCACTTTCTCAGAGGCGATCTCTGTCTAACGTACAGAGCCATGTCCAACCCAGAACTGTTGAACATGCTCCATCTTAGCAAAACCAAATCTACTCAAGCTACACGCTCTAGGGATATAAACCTCAACACAACAATAAATAGAACATGCTGGAGGGATAGATTCCCTTCGCAGAGACTCCCCTTACTATGGAACAGGGTCCCGATCTACATAAGACAGAGCCCCTCACTATCACTCTTCATGAGGAACCTTGATGAGTGGATGGGTAACAGAAAGTTCACAACAGGGATCACACCAACAGCACTACTAGATAGGGGCCAAGGGTACTAGCTGCTAGTACAAGGGTCTAGGGAACTACTAAAGGGGCGGTGAATACCGCACAATGTGGCTGGGTTAATATATGCCTTCGGGCAGATAGCCCAATACCAACCTATGAACCTATGAACCTATGACACAATTATTTGCCTTGTCATTTTATTTATTTATTTATTTATTTATTACATTTGTTTACCGAGAAAGTCCACTGAGCTGACAAGAGCCCATTTTCAGTGGAGGCCCAGGGAGTAAAAAGCTCCAATAGATTAATACAATAAGGAAAACTACTTTACATTCCAGAGGTAACCAGCACAAGGTGGTTACTATACTTACAAAAGTTACTACAAAAAATAAATGATACCAGTAACGATGTACATTTTACACAGAAAAACTGGTTCTTACATAGAAAATCTGTATAACAGTACATAGGTGGCTACCACAAGGTAGTTACAATATTACAGTGGTTTCTACCATCCAATAAATCAGTGAGGAGGTACAGCTTACATCTATAATGCTAACATTTTAGTGGAATATGTGTGAAGTTCCTATGCTTATGCTGTGAAGCCTCATTGATGGTGCAGAAATATTTTGCTGCTACAGTGACAGGACAACAGTGAGTTTTGCCATGTATTTCAGGGCGAAAATGTGGCTTAGTGGACAGATGTTTTCCAACCACCAGAAGATTTGGTGATTCTAACCTGACCTCTGTTCCCATAATCCTGTTTGTTTCTGGATCTGTCTTGCTTGCAGACTATGCTATCTGTGTGCATGCCCAGAGCTTGCCCATCTAGGACAAGGGTACAGATCTATGTGTAGTGTTGTCTTGTCCTTTTTGGAAAGGCAATGCTTCATATACCCTGCCTTCAATCATTTCTGATTCCCCTGAAAGGTGATAACACAGTAGACAACACCACAGCAATGCTGTTTTGTGCATTGGTGCATTAGTTTGCTTTGTTTGCACAGTGGACAATGTGCAGACTGTACTCATCTCATGCTTTGTTAGCTTCCCCTGACCTCTACTGTGCTGTTTGTGTGTTTATTGCATGTATGCCCAATCCTACCCCTTTAACTTTTTACCAATCTTTGCTTTTATTAAGTGGCATCCTTTCTGTTATGTTTTTCTTCCCAACCTGTTTATCCTCTACCATTTTCCAACAATTCACAAATGCTTCATTTCTTAAAAAAGACCAAAAGGGAATTATGTCTTCTAAAAAAATAATACTGCCCCTCTAACCCTCTGTTTGACATTCCATTCCCTTCTTTCATCGTGTGTGTTCCCTTCTTTACCCTGACCAAATATCTACTGTTCTGTCTCCCCAGTACCTGGAGTATGTTCATCATGCATGCTCCCACTACATGTTCCACTCCTTCTCAGATTTTTAGACACATGATATTTGTGTGCATGTTTTCTTAATATGCCTTTAGCTATCCAGCAGAATCTGCAATATTCTGAGAGTGCACATAACTATATACTCACATATGTATGTTCAACTGAGTTGTACTTACCTTGCATGCTATATACTCATACTTTTTTACATAGGTATGCAATATTCTACATTCATCTACCATATAACTAAACTGCAAGTATTTCTGCTTCTTGAACTGTTTTAAACTGTTTAAAGTTGTTTTTGCACCTGCACTTTTAAAGTTTGCCCTGTTTGTTGCATTTACCTGTTGTGGCTACGCACTCAAGTGCGCTGCGCTAGCCTGTGTTACATATATATTGCATTTTCCTGCTGTTTGTTGCAAAAAAGAAAAAAAACAAAAATATTATCCTTGTTTCCCATTTTTCCTGACCTAGAGTAGTCCAAATACAGGCTTTGCTGTATTCTGGACTTTTGGAAAGTTCCTGTGTTGCCCATTTCCTTTCTTGGATAAAGGGAGGCTTCTTTGTTCACCAGTGGCAGTAGGGAGCTTAGAGCAGTCTATCTATCCCTGGAGGAGTGTTCCCAACACAAGAATCTGGTAGTCTATTGGCCATTTTGGGCCAATTTCTAGCTCTTTCAAGTCCCCCTGTATAAAACCTGGCGCTTGGTTTTTTTCTTTTTGATTTTTATATTATATCGCAGCATCGGCACATCGCTTAATTAGGTTTAAATCATTCTCGGCTCCACAAAATCTGCTCTTCACTTTTTCCCTTAGAACTGATCTAGTTCTCATAATAAACACCCCATTCCTACTCACTAAAGCAATTATATAAGTCAGCACTAAAAGATTAAAAGCACTACACCACTGGCCCTTTTTCAATTATAAAGGAATTCCCAATACTATTCTAGCATGTCCAAAGTTCAGTTGTCAATCTCGTCCAGCTGGTGAATCTGGGAATCTTGAGGCAATGTTACAACTGCCTCATGTACACAGACAACCCTCTCCTCCTCCCAACAAATTCCAACACATGTAAGAGATGCAACCATATAGCCAAACTGGAGGCTAAGCTCTCTCAACTCAGTATCCAGTCAGGAGGAGAAGGAAACCACACACACTACAATTCCAGTCTCACTTAGACCTACCACGACAGCAAACCAAACACATAAACACACAAAAACATACTGGAGGCTCTAAATAAAAATCTGCCTAAGCAGCAGAGACCTCTAAAGCAGACACAAATCAAAACACGTGCAACACATAGCTCACAAAGCCAGTGTGCTAAACAACACACCTGATACACTTGTAATAGGTGACTCTATCATCAGGCACACTGACATCCCACTCACCAGGCTGAACAAGGAGAAGGTCACGGTGAGCTGCCTGTCGGGCACTAGGATCCGCCACATAACACAAGCACTTAGGTCACTCCAAGGCAAGTACAAATATGATTCAGTCATTGTCCATGCTGGTGTGAATGACCTGAGACATACTTCCCTGGAGTACATGAAAAGAGACATAGAGGAGCTCTCTGAGCATGTAGCCCAGGCCAGTATGACTCTGACCTTGAGTAGCATCTTACCCTCACCAAGAATGATGCCACAATATGAAGGCAAGATGATCAATTTCAACAATTGGCTTAAGTATTGGTGTCATTCAAAGGGGATCCAATGCCTGTCAGCCTGGGATGACATGCTCGACAAGCCATGATGCTTCACTAGGGACTGCTTGCACCCGTCACCCCTGGGCTTTCGGATACTGGCAAAGGCTCTTGCTACCCCCATAGTGCCTTTTTTAGGCAAGGCACAAAAGACAAACCCACCTCCATAGGTATCACAAGGGATAAGAAACTAAGAGTAATGCTACTCAACGCCAGAAGTCTAAACCTCAAGATGCACGCACTCGAAACTCTCCTTAGCATGGAGAACATTGATATCTGTGCAGTAACAGAAACCTGGTTCAGGGCTCCTGAGAGCACCCCAGCACTACCAGGTTATACCTCATACCATGCTTTTCGGCCCCAAAACTTGGACCGAACCACAAAAGGAGGGGGGAGAATCAATATTTGTCAAAGATACCCACACCTCCAGGTTGGTGGCAAAGCACGAAGCATCAGAATCTATCCATGTGCAACTAACAGTGGGTAAAACTGCCTTCCAGTTTATAGCCTGCTACAGACCACCCTCCCAAACCCAGGAACCCCACTCAGCCTTCCTGAGAACACTGGAAAATATTAAGGTCTCTCCAAACACCATTATATTGAGCGACTTCAACTAACCAAACATAGACTGGGAGCATGACTCTAACTCCAACACCCTAGCCCAAAGGTTCTTAGAATTTATAAACTCAAATGCTATGGAACAACTTGTTACCACTCCCACAAGAGGGGAAAACATACTGGACCGGATCATCACCAACATGGGGGCTCTATGCTCCAGACCAGAAGTGTATCCCTCACTGGTAAGATCAGACCATAAACTAATCTCACTGGACATTCACATCCCGACCCCTGCCCAGAAAACCACAGTGAAAAACTTCTCTAAGGCAAATTTCACACTCCTCAAAACCGAGGTGGAATCCTTCAAAGCCCCCGGGCCTGTGGAAAATACGGCCCAGACTGCAGAATCCTTTATAAACGCATTCTATGAACACCTTCAGGAATGCATGGATCATGCAATCCCAAATAAAACCAAGACCCAATCCTCCAAAGGCAGGTGTCCTGTCTGGTGGACCCCAGCCATAAACAAACTATACAATAGAAGGAGGAAGCTACTACATGATAAAGCAAAATCCCAAAAAGGGAAGGCATCTCTGATCAGTATTAACAAAAAACTACGGGCACTCATAAAATCGTCTAAGGCCAGCTTTGAGAGAAAAATTGCACAGGACACTAAGGATAATCACAAGGCTTTCTTTAGTTATGCTAGAAACCTGGGTGGGAATTCCCAGATATGCTCAGAATTAGTCCAAAATGACAAAAAATACACCGAACCCACAGACATTGCCAACATCCTAGCTGACAGGTTCAGCGCAAACTCCCCCCCCACCACCAAAAGGGCAAATATCTATCCCAGCAGAGTGCTGCCCCCCTGACATCTCAGATGCTCAGGTAAGAGCTGCCCTCTCCAAAGCAAAAACACAGCATCAATGGGACCAGACGGTGTCCCGGATGCCCCTACATGAACTCCAAGAAGAGCTAAACCCAAACATAAAACTACTGTTCAATCTCAGCCTTACTACAGGATATGTACCCAAAGAGTGGCGTACAGCAACTGTGGTCCCTCTCCACAAAGGTGGTGCCTCAACAGATCCTGGAAACTATCGCCCCATAAGCCTGACTAGCTTGGTCTGCAAAGCTATGGAAAGGATCATCATGGACCTTATAAATAAAGATATTGGGGACCTACAGACACTGGATCTTACCCAGTTCAGCTTTGTTAAGGGCAGATCCTGCCTCTTAAACCTGGTTGATTTCTTTGAAACAGTCACCAAGGCCATTGACGAGGGGAAGGTGGTCCACACAGCCTACCTGGACCTCGCAAAAGCCTTCGATATAATACCCCACTCAGGCATTATAGATAATCTCACCAGCTTAAATATAAACCCCTATGTCACTAGATGGGTTGCAAACTGGCTCAAGGACAGAACCCACATGGTTAGAATTGCTGGAGCCATGTCAGACTCCAAACCAGTTACAAGTGGCGTCCCACAAGGCTCAGTCCTGGTGCCTCTCTTGTTCGGTATATATTTCTCAGAGGCACAGGCCAACACGGAAGGACTGTGGCTGACCAAGTTCGCACATGACTGCAAACTAGGTGCCATAATTGACTCTCCAGCCGACACAAGCATCCTACAAAAGGGCCTCATAGAAACAGACAACTGGTGCCAGAGCCATGGCCTCAAGCTAAATGCCAAAAAGTGTATAGTCATCCCCTTTGGCAAAAACAAAGTGCCCAAAAATTACCACATAGGTGGTAATCCATTAAGTACGGAAGAAGTAATTAGGGACCTGGGGACCCAAGTTGATAGCAATCTCTCATTTGAAACCCACGTGGCCAAAGTGGTTAGAAAAATATTTTATATATCCCACCTAATCATGAAGGGATTCACATCTAGATCAGGGGAGGTCATTGTGCCTCTTTACTCATCCCTCATCAGGCCCATAATTGAGTACAATGCCCCTTTTGGGATGTACCTTACCAGACACCTGCAGCAACTGGAAAGACCCCAAAAGTACCTCACCAAGAGGATCAAAGGGCTCAAACAGATGCCATATGCTGCCCGGTTAAAGAAACTCCAGCTCTACTCAGTGGCATACCGCCTGCTCAGAGGCAATCTGTGCCTGATGCATAAAGCCATGTCCAACCCGGAATTAATGGACATGCTGCACCTCAGAAAATCCAAATCCCATCGAGCTACGCGCTCAAGAGACTTGAACCTCAGAAATGAAATAAATAGGACATGCTGGAGGGACAGATTCATAACCCAGAGGCTCCCTTCACTCTGGAATAAAATCCCAGTCCAGGTTAGGCAGAGTACCTCATTGACTCTCTTCAAGAGGAATCTTGATGAGTGGATGGAAGATCGTAGGTTTACCCCGGGTATCACTTCTATGTCACTGTTAGACAGAGGCACAGTATACTAACCTTGAAAAAGGGCATAGCAAAATTCATTTAAAATGGGTGGTGAAAGCCAAACACACTCTGGCTAAGCTTATAAATGCCCTAGGGCAGATAGCCTAGTATGAACCTATGAACCTATGAAAAGCAGTTCCTTTACATCTCTGAGTTATTTATGCAATTACCTCTTATGTACATTTCTTGTGTGGCATATTTCTTGTTGCTAAGAACTTTCAACTGATCTACATTTCCACTGCTTCTCTGTGAATACTGCACACCAAGATGCTAATTACACACTTCAGCTCATTTGGGTATGACATTGCTTAGCAGAGTTCTTGCACCTTAGTGTAATTCTTCAGATTTGCACCAATCTTTTATAATCTGTTTCTCAGTATAATGCAGAACATCATACTGAGGCAGTAAAGGCATATGTACCCAAGTCTCTAGTGCCTATCTATTAGAAGTAATATCTCAGACCCTTTCAGAGATCATTATGAAATTTTAATGTAGCAACAAAGAAGTAAGCAACTTAAAAATATACCAAAAGACTTGTAGTCTGAGGAATTTCAGTGCAACTCAATGTTGAATTTGAAATAAAGACAAGACAAGGAAATAGCATTGCAGTTATGATGTTTTACAAGTAAAAGCTGTTTTATTTTTCCCTGGTGAAATATTTTGGATTTTTACTTCTGATAAAGTGTGGTGTTGTGGCAGCGTTGTTGCCTCACAGTTAGACGTTGCCTGTTTGATTCTCAGTTAGAGCGTCTTCTATGTGGTGACATGTGTGAATGGGCATTCCTTCATTGAAGGTTGTGCGTTAGGCCTGGCAAGCCAGCTTGTAAAAATCTATTGCCAATCATTAGCGGACCGAAGTTCTGCTAGGGCGACCCCTAACCGGGAAAAGCCGAAAGACACAACATAGTGAGAACTTTGTGTGTCTGTGTGTCTGTGCAAGTATACACACACACAGACAGACATATATATATATATATATATATATATATATATATATATATATATATATATATAAATTTTCACCCAAACTTTTGAGTAGAGGTCAAATGGCTC